>NC_068362.1:58779815-59119815 GCF_020536995.1 Dreissena polymorpha
GTTAAAGAAGTGTCCGTTTTATTTTAAAACTCAAACGTTAATTTAATAAAACTTTTAGTGCTAACCATCTTATCAGAAATTCGTCTTTTAAATAATGTCAATGATCTTTCGTCAGTTTAAGAATTTTGAGTCCTCTGGCCAAGGAGAGCCTTACTTATATACTTAAGGGCGGCTGATGGCCGAACAAGTTGCCTATGGCCCTGTCCCAAAAGACAGAGAATTAGTGCTAAATGTGCCGAAAATATGACGTCACGGCCTATTATGACGTCATCAAACAAGCGACTAGTTGCATATTCCTGTTAAGAATGGAATTTCCTGTTAAGAATGGAATTTTACGTACAAAAAGTACATTAACAATTACATTATTTAAACCATGGATTTTGTACATCGTGAGTAAAATTGTGTGTTTTTCTTAAGGATATAAACAAAAGACTGTGTCAATATAAAAATAGGTTTCTTTTCCTTCGGAACGGCATAAGGAGTATGAAAACATGTTTTGTAATGTAAATTGTAAACAATATGGATACATATCAAATAAAGTGTTTTGAATGGGAATTGGAGCGACAGGCCATCCTGGCATTCATGAACCGATATGGCCTGACGTGGCAATTCAGGGGCACCAAATTCCGACTTAAATGATTTTTTTTCCTTCACATACCGGCTATGACTCCAAGCCCTTGCTTCACACTGGCAGCGTCTATTCCAGTCGGAAACTTGACAAAGTCTGCCACTTTTGCGGCCAATATAGCACTGACCTGTGCACAGTCCCTACAAACTGTAGCCTGTGACAGACCAGTGCTGTCAGCCACAGGTCCCCGCTAGCAAGGTACCACTGGTAGGTGCAGACCGATTGTTCCCAGGGGTGGCGAAATCTCAAAAATTTATACTTGTCCACGGACAACCATTTAGGAAATTTAACTTGTCCGTTTCTGAACTACACTTGTCCGTTAATGTTTATATAAATTATAAACGCATTTATTGATTAATGTAAAATAATTTGGAATAAATAAAAATGAGTATGATTTGCTTGTTTTGTTTATAGTTGTATTTCAATGGTAGATTCATTATAACAATATATTATAAACAATATAAAGACTTTGTAAAACTTTTAATCGTGCAAAGCTAGTGTTATTAAAACATGTGTTGAACATAAGTACATCGTAATCTTAACAAATTAAACTACATGTAGTCCAATATGTCGACCTAATCAGACTGAGGCTCTGCACCGGTACTGGTAGCAATTTGATTATCATCAACTGGTAACCATTGAAAATCTGTAAGCCAAGTTTTTTTAAAAGTTCTGGTGCGTTTACTTAGATCATCTTTTTCGGCGTAAGCTGTATTAAGCCAGCTTTTCAACTTACCTGTCCTTTGTAAGTGTCCAATAAAATTCAAATAAAATTTTCCGCGGCTAGGTACGAATGGATACACTTTATTTATTCCATTGGCTGATTTGAGTATACCACCAGAACATTGAAAAAATATCAGCGTCTTTGCAACACTGTTTTACTGCATGAAACAATTTTATCTCTAATGAAAAGGCTTAATAGATAGAACAGTTTTACACTCAATTCTCGACATTAATACAGTTTGTGCGTGCACCTTTTATTTTCAGAGAATTACCAGCGCAAAAGCGTTTATACTTAAAGGCTATATTCTCATATTTAGTACTTACTTCCATATTCCTGTCAACATGTTAACATGTAAAAGTATAAAGAGCAGTGGAAGCGAGGCCTCACTTTAATGCATTGCATTTCAACCCGCGAGGTATCGGGTCAATTCGCGGTTAGTGTGTGAATGTCAGAGTTTATATACAGGTCATCACCGGAGTTCACGGCCAGTAAAATAATCGTTATATAATAAAGACGCTATCCATGAACTAGGTGACCTGGAATGTTCTTAAGACTAGAAATATGTTAAATGAAGATATTCAGCAATATAATTATGGTATGTCAATAATAGATTCTAAATGTGTTTTCAACAATACAATGATAAATACTATTTTTGATAAATTGAACAATAATTATTCCACCATATTGACTTGTGTATTAAGCATGAGCGCGATGATTCTCGATACTGTCAATAATCAAATCAAATAGCAATGCCCGACAAACCACTAAAACAGGTTTGTTCGGAGAACGCGCCTATAAATATGGATACTTCGGGTGTGGTCGGTTGACTCGTATGTTTTTATTTCACTTTCATTCTTCTTTTGGTTTTCTGTTTTGTATCTATAGGTTTATGACCAGCAATATGTAATAATGTAAAATAAGCCGTGAAAACTCCGCGTAACATCCCGTACTGCGTGTGAAGCAGCTAAGAGCTGCACAAAAAAAGACATTCGCTATCCTTGATCTCATTCGTTGAACTATCAACGCCGTATATCTTTTTTAAAAATATTTCTTGTTTATCATAATCTTTCTTAGTATTTTTGGGAGGTGGACTGCTCAAAGCTTCGTGTTTCTGCTCTGTTGTTGGAGATTTTAAAAAACAAAATGTTCCGTCTTTACCATTAAAGTCGTCTCAAATAACAAGGTAGACCGTGTTTTGATTATCTTAGTTTGATACTTTTTATTTCCGTCTGATTGTAAATATAAAGAAACCAGAGTGTACACTGTCTAACAGTCGGGCCGAATGTTGAAAATGCGGCATGCTCCCGGTCTCTTATAGAATAAGGGTGATCACTGCGCAGGAGAGTGCCCGTATTTTAGCTTGATTGCTCCGCAAATAGCACTGACAATGTAATCGCGTGTCAACATCCGGTTTTGTAAAACTTAATTACGGCTTTAATACAATGTATTTTTTTTTTGTATACCTGGACCCAAATTAAAAAAAAACTTGTTGTCCAAGGACAACTTAATTGAAAATAATCAGTTGCCCAGACAAGCAAATGTACGACTCGGGCAACTCGGACATTTGATTTCGCCACCCCTGGTTCCATGGGGACCGGCAAACTTCGATTGGTGTGTCGCTCTACTTTCAAACACATTCAGCAAATGAATTGGATGGTGTCTCTTGTAAATCGAAACCACTCGTAAAGCTCTACATCCCTGTATATCTCTAGCAGATTTGTGCAATCTAAAAAGACTCCGCTTGTAAGCACCGATTATTTTGACACCGACGTAGATGTCTATGGGCAGCGGCTATTTGGTTTGGCTAGGTGCTTAGAACATTACGTCGTGACAACACGTACGTAAGTCCACAAATAGTATACTCAGATGGGATGATTTCAGTTTCGTGAATTAACTAAGTCTGATTCTGAGTCTGAAACTTAGCGTAAGTCTAAAAAATAGGCTTACAGATATTGGTGAATACGGCTCCTGCTGGTTCTCTGCGAAGTTGTAGACTTCACTGAGCTTGATACCTGGAATCATCCATTTTGATATCTTCAAATGAAAGCTTGGTATATGTCGTTTCTTATGTTTCACTTTGAATATTTATTAGTTTTTTTTTTAATTTTCAAAACATCTTGTGGCTCTCAGAAGGGGAAATTTTAACATGATAATGAACAAATAGCGATATACTAATTAAAAGGTATTGGTCAATATGAGTATGGTTTCATTTAATCATAATTTGCATCTTAAAGATGATTTAATCAAATAAGACTTCTTTAACTATCATAAAATGGTTCAGGTATTACTTTTAAGGAAAACCTTGTAACAAATGTTTGTTTTTAGGGGGGGGGGACCTTGTATTTTAATTTTAACTAGTAGAAACAAATCACAAGCACTTAAAACATGAAAATAAATACCAATACTTAATTATATATGCATCTATTGAAAGACTTACCTGTCAGTGCAGGTGTGTAACATTTTTTCAAAGCCCATGATGAGTTCATCCAGTGTTCTCGCCTCCTTAGTCCACAACCATGTTGAAAATCTGAAATTAAGAGAAATAATGTTTTATTTGAAAATCTCCATGGAAGGTGAGAGTTAATTGTTACATAAAAAATATTTATCTCTATTATGCATACTGCTACCATTCTTAAAATTTTGCTGTAATATGGTTGAATACCTGGCAAATATTTGATCTATGTCCTCATGGGTATGTCCCACCATGAGGAATGATAGTTTCACCTTCTTAAAATACCATATTCAACCAAGGTAGCCAGGAATCCCAGCATGCAAACAGAAATCACACACTGCTTTCATTAGTATACGTTTTCCTGTCCTTAATACCTCCAAACACTCAAATATTTTTATGTCCACGGATCAAATGATCGGGGGCATATTGTTTTTGGCCTGTCTGGCTGTCATTTTGTCCCAAAACTTTAACCTTGGTTAAAGTTTTGCGATAACTTTTGCAATATTGAAGATAGCAACTTGATATTTGGCATGTATGTGTATCTCATGAAGCTGCACATTTTGAGTGGTGAAAGGTCAAGGCCATTCTTCAAGGTCAAAAGTAAAAAAAAAAAATCTAATGGAAGTAATAAGCTTTTAAAGGGAGATAATTTCTAAACCTGCCAAATTATATATTGACATTTTTTTTTCAAAGCGGTAATAGGGGGCATTGTGTTTCTGACAAACACATCTCTTGTTAATATATAAATTCAGTAATAACCGTGAAAATACTTTTATTACAATGCATTTTAAAATGGAAGACACAAACATATAAAATATCACATTAAATATGATATTCTTTCTTCTTTTTTTCCACACCAAAACATACCTTATTGCTAAACTCAACACTGTATATTGCATGAAACATAAGACATGTTTATGGCATTTACAAACAAAAATAAGAATATAATGACATGGATTAACACACATTTTTAAAAGATCAGTGGATATGGATATGTCGATGTGATAATAAAGAACTATTCAATTATGATACTTAGTTTCTTATCTTATTTGCATAACATATTTTGTGAAAAATCAATAAAGGTTTAATTGATATTTACAATTTACAAATATTATTTTGATTGTGCATATGTTTTCAATGGTTTGGCTAAAACAACAATAAAATTTGGGATTTATTTGCGTAAGCGCCTCCTTTTCCAATACACAGTATTGACCCTGTACATGTTGTATATGGCATTTCAATATTGTGGCGTCCGTCAGGATGGGGAACTCGGACTGTGTTGGAATTGTCGTCCGTATATTATTCATGTAGGACAAGACATGCAGTAGTTTACATGATATGTTTACTAAATAGATAAAATCTGTATGTTATAGAAAGTACAGTACTCATATTAATATAAGGGAGATTTTGTGGACATTTTCGTAGAGATGGAAGTTGTGCTGTCAATTTTGAATTCTACCGCCCTTATGTACTTTGTCGGAAGTGCCCATGTGACCTTAAATGACCAATGACCATATGGCAGCATGCCAGCATCTTCACAACCAGCCAATAGGATTCTGACAGCTCGTAAATCAACCAATCACAATCTGTCAGTCTGAGCTGTCAGAATCCACCATGATGCTGGCAAATTCGGTGTCTTAGCGGCCATGACAGGTCAGATTTATGCATAACATTTACATACTAATGTATAAATATGACCTGTCTATATACGACAGGATCGAATGGAAACAGTTAACGTCATACTTGGTGTTCTATTGGTGCACTTTATAATTCGCAGTATAATGGAAAATTAATGGAAAAGAAATGGATTATAGTTTTAAAATGATGGCTTGTTAACAATGGAAATAGCCAGCCTTACGAGAAAAAAACGAGGTAAGTGCAATTATCGTTATTATTATCATCATCATCATCATCATCTTTATCATCATGACTCTTGGTATAAGTACTAGTATTATAATTCTAGAGACTGCATTCCACCTAAGTATAAACAGTAAACAAATAGGCTGGGTCATTACATTCGCCCCACCTTTCAAAAATTAAAATTCTCCTGATTTTTTTGGTATTAAAGGATAAATCAAAAGCAAAAATTGCTGGCAGTAATCACTTAAAATATACTACAATTCAAACGTATTCTTATACTAACATTAATTTACAAAACAAACAAACACAGTAGAAACAATTGGTAAAAAGTTATTATCCGTGCATAACTTTCTTACAATGCAATTACACCGTACTAATTGACTCGTGGTAATATGTCACATAAAAATATTTTCAATCTTAAAAGGCTCCACTTTGCATCACTTGGTTGCAAACTACACAACCATTCTCTGATCTATCTTCATAATTAATTACTAACCCAGTAACGTAATAACGGTAAATCCATAGAAGCTTGTAGTGCGCTGACAATCTAACTTTTTGTTTTATCTTGA
The DNA here is from genome assembly GCF_020536995.1 of Dreissena polymorpha. NCBI lineage: Eukaryota > Metazoa > Mollusca > Bivalvia > Myida > Dreissenidae > Dreissena > Dreissena polymorpha. The sequence continues at coordinate 58,786,049 of NC_068362.1, forward strand.
ACAGTAATAACAATATAAGTTTTAAAGAGGAAGTAACATTCCAACTTTAAATTCATAATTATTTTTTAATACTTTTACAAATTACTGATAATACATTAACTATTATCAAGATTTAAACTTAACATGTATAGCACATAATAACACATGTTAAATTACTCCTCTGTTACAGTTTACATTAGAATAATGATATAATGAACTTAATACATAAACACTCAATGAAGTCAATAAACATCAAATGAATAATCAAATACAACACATTTGTGCATCAAAACAAATCTAGGTCACGCAACAGAATCTTAACACAGGCTGTAGGTTGTAATGCAGGGATTTTTTTGGCCCGATTTTATAGCCGAAATTCGGCTATGTTCCCAATCCCAAAAAGTATCCCTTTTCCCAAAAATTTGGCAAAAAATTCCCAATTTCCAAAAAAAAAAAAATTTTTTTTTTTTTTAGGAAGAAGTGTCTCATGCGAATTTATCTCAATTTTAATTCACTTTCATCTAACAAAGTATTTAATGATTTTGTTCTTTTAATATGAATGATTATAAAGAGTTATATCAAATTTAGTATTTCCCTAATAATGGACTTTTCGTGTGGAAAAAAAGGCTAATGAATTGATTTTCCCAATTCCCATGAAAAAGCCGATAAAATTCCCAATTTTAAAGCCATGGGCTATCTTCCCAAAAAGTGGAGAAAAAAAACCTGTTGATGCTACACGCAAGACATGTGGTACTGAAGATATGGATGAAGATGAAGTCGTAACAGCTGGTGTGAGACTTGTTTGTAGAGGTAGTTTCTGAATAGTTGGCCTGGATAAGAAGTTGTCCGAGGTCGCCCATAATGTCTTCAAATGCAGAAGGAGCTGTTATTTCAATTTCATCAAAATTGGAGTTGAGCCACCTGATGAATTTTCTGTTACCAAGAAGAAAGAAGGGACATGATTGATTTTCATTGATGTTATGTGCTCAACCCCAATTCCGACTTGTCGAGCGACTTTTTATTTGGTGTCCCTTTCTACATTCATAGGATTTTAAAATTCGTCAAAGGGACTGTGTGACAGTGGCAGCAGAACCAGCCTTTTGGCCAGATGTTTCAGGATTAGAAGGTGATCAAATATGTAATCAGACAATATCAAAGAAAATGACACGTAAAATTGTCCTTCAACAGTAAGTATTGCTAAATGCCGGGCTAAGCCTTTATTTGTCAGTCAGCATTCTGCTGAAACATGACTTCATTTATGTGCCCCGACCAGGGATTGAACCCGGGACCTCTGGATTTCAACGCAAGCGCCAAATCCACTGAGCTACGGAGCAGAAGATCCATGTGTTATCGAAATATACGAGACTGATAGGTTGTTGGAAGTGTTCATTGACTCTAAAGAAATAGTTTGCTGCGGTTAGACGATCATGATGGTCTATAAACTTTAATGAAATCATCTGGAAGATTGCTAAACAAGCCGTCTACCTGACATGGAACGTTGTGTCGGGATGCACAGCAAGGATGTGGCGTTTCAGATCATTTCCCAGACTAATAGTGACATGACAAAATGGGCACTCCACTCCAAGACGCTGATGCTGCGTCTCTACATGCCTCTCAGATACACTATTGGCTTAAACTTAGGTCCACTTTTTACCAAAAACGTTATGTCATCTAATTTCCTTGTTATTACATTATGGGCCTTTCCATTTGCAGGTCATTTTGGAACAGACTCCAATTCGTCAATTCAGGTTATTCGACCAAACTGCTTGGCCGACCGAAAAAAAACTCGTTCGTCTCGATGTAATAATGACGCTTCTGATAGGTTGTGTTCTTGCAAAGAGATTTTCTGGAATTGTATGGCAGATTGCCAGGGACATCTGTAACTGGCTGAAATATGACTTTAGATCACATGCGTCATTTGAAGACTTTGGTGGCCTGACAGATGCTTCTACTGGGAGGGTTACTTCACGTCCAAACACCATTTTGTTGGGAGTTACACCAGTACTGCTGTGCACTGAAGAACGAGAAGCCATGGTCGGCTGTGGAAGGTAGTCATCCCAACGCTGCTGGTCATTTTCACAATAAATTGCTTATATGGATTGAAGAGATTTGTTAAATTGTTCTGGACATCCCCTTGCACAGCCGCTATCTCCTGTCCAACAACTGCCATGACCGACTCAGTAATTATATCATATTTAGACTAGAAGGGAGCACTTTTTGCAATGTGTCAATATAAATATAGGTTATGAAGAGACAGACATTATAAAAAAATTTACAGTTAACTAACATTAACATTTTTTAATTAACTATTATTGCTGCTTTGAGAGAAACTGGTTGGACTTGCATTTACATGCTGAACTTCCATTTTCATCATTGATATCATATACAGGTTATTTATTCTAATTTATTATTTTTTTGAAAGCATTATAAAATGTCATGTGAGATGTATAATATAAATATAAGTTTTTATTAAGGATAAATGATATTAATGGATATACAAACATATCGGGAAAAAACAATTAAATTTCACCTGTCAAACTAAGCAGGCGCTGGTGATCATTTTAAATCCCCCTGTGCTTGGAGACAATGTTTTCCCATTTTTATTTCTAGATGGTCTGCTCTTCGATGGACCTGTAGTATTTACAGAGAACATTTCTGCTACTTCAGCCCACATCTCATTTTTTTCTTTCCTGTAAACATATGAACATGAATTAACTATCAATATCAATTACCGTTTCGGTTTGGGTTTTCACTTGCATTTTAACTAAACATGCAAAATATGGGAATATAACATAACATTATTACTTAAATTGATAGGCTAACAACCAATTAAGTTGTAATTATTTTATCAACCTTGCACGCGTCAGTGATGTGGTTCTCCAATGCGCTCAATGCGTGTAACTTCTCTTCTTCTGTTACAGCGCCGACAATGTACTTGCAAAGTCGCTCGCACTTGCCGCAAACTTTCTCTCTCGGTTTGGGAATTCTAATATGCAGAACGCAGTGCAACCAGAACAGATTGGCACATCATGGTCGGTGTCAGAAGATCCAGGGTCTGAGAGAGGTTAATTAAAAAAATTATGTACTTCTTACACTATCTTATAACAAGGATATCAGTAGTGCTAATTGATGCTTCCCAAATTGGTCATTATGTTGAAACAATGACTAAGTTATATCATAGGAAATTATGATTGCCAACCCTTAACTGCACCTTTGGGTCTAACTCAAGGTCCTGAGACATATTTTCAATGTAATGATAGTATCAAAATCAATTCAGTATAAGTACAGCCCAAACAAGCTTCAACTTAGTTATGTCTAATATTAGTGAAATGATTTTAAATGCCAACTGTGACCCTTTTAAGGGGCCATCAACCAAATTTCATGAAAAAAGAAAAGTTCTAAAATACCATATTTTTTTGTACAATTATAAGTTTATATTGAATAAATTATCACAACTGGTATATTACATTACTTGAGAAATGTTGTTAAGTTTTCATATTTTCATTCGCGAAGTGTGATAAGTTTGAAATCGAAAGTGTCCATCGTGAAAATAGGTGACGTAACTATATACACACACTGTTTTCGAACTTTTCTTTTTTCATAAATCTGGTTGACCGCCCCTTTAACTTTGAGATATGAGGCGATTGCCAAGGTCATGACACAACATCTCATGTAAAAAATGTATCAAGTTATTTCAAATTTAACTTAAGATAACAAAGATATGGCCCGGACACACCAATATACTCATATGAAATTTTGCCAAAGTTTGAATCCGCAATTGTGACCTTAACCTTAACCAAAGAGACTTGTATTTTGTTTATGACACATGTCCATCTATGATAATCATTTAAACATTGTTAATTAGAAGTTCTTACAGGTAACGAGGTTACAGCCAAGACAAAAATACAAGTAATAATACCTTAACTGTGACCTTGACCTTTTAGATATGAGGCAATGTCAAGGTCATGACATTGTCTTATTGTAGTGAACAAATCTGTCAACTTATTTCAAAATCATTGTTTTAAATAACAAAGAGATAGCCTGGACTTGAAAATGAGACAGATGGACAGATGTACTGACAACGCGATGCCTATATGCTCCCCTCAACTAAATCTTTCAGGAACATAAAAACATTCTTGCTCTCGCATAAGTTGTTTATAGAGCACATAATAAAGCCTTTAAAAAGAAATAAAAACAGTATAACAATGTTTTACTGGCCAATGATTTGGATTTTGTATGAATGGTTAATACATTAAAAAATGAATACCTTCTACTTCATTCTCTTGGAGATCGTTTTTATTCTCTTCTTCCATTTCCTTGTCGCTGCCTAACTATGCAGCTGTAAAATAAATTATGGTGATGAGATGATGCCACAGTATACAGCTATTGTTGAAATTAACGAGAAAACAACAAAGAAAACCACACAACGGGGCAAATCCAAGCTTATTTTATCAGCTAAAAAAGTTATATTTGACACAGTGCAAGAAGTCAGATATAAATAATAAAGTTAAAGTTATTTTTGCATTTATTAAGATGTAACCATTTATGAAGTTTCATGTTCATTTGTGACATATGTCTTGATAAAGTTATTGAGGAAGTAACAAGGAAAAATAAAATCTCAAACATGACCTTTGACCTATTGACCACAAAAACAATAGGCCTTTTTCTCAAATCGTATACTACAAATACACAAAGTTTAAAGTCCTAGGCAAAAAACTATTAGATATAGCAGCACAGACAGACGTTTGGACGAACCATGTGAATACTATAGTGCTTTGCATGATACTAATGTGGGGCCGTAACCAGAGCTCTAACTTGGCATGGACATTGGTTTAAGGCCCAAGCAAAATTTTGATTCATATAATACAATACATTACTTACTCTCGTCCAAAGGAATTTCATCTAATGACTTTCCGCTGTACTGTCCAACTGTGCCATTGTTAAATGCTGTCAGAAGGCGTCCCATTCTAGCCACCTGTAGTTTCCTGAGGAATGCGATAAAATGATCTGTGTACTGTTATGTCATGGCTCAAAAAGCTTGCCATAATGTCCAGATCATTCTTGTTCAAACTTAATATCTGTGCAACTGTTGCTACATTAAGTCTTGTGCCTGGTGGCGGTATTGTGTTTTTATTATTTTTTAAGAAACCTTGTTTAAGACCTTTCTTATACTTAGATTCTTATACATTCTCTGTACTTATAAAGTAAACGTGTATGTTCATCAATTGAGAGTTCTGCAGGTTATACTGAATTTTTACAGACCATTATCTGACAAGCTGCCTCTTACTCTTTTATGTATGTTGACTTGGCAATGTGTATTAATGTGATAATAAGATTGGTGGTTTCGCCAAATAAATAACCTATGGACAGATTGATTACAAAAAACCCGAAAGTTGTTCTCTCATCATTGAGAATTCCGATTACACGTAGTATTCATTTGCCGTTAAATTATAGACAATTACTTTTTTCTAAACCTACAGTCAAATTAAGTTTACTTCGAACATCTTTCATTGGAGGTACAATGCGGCTGGGTTCTAGTTCGCAGCGTAATTTAGCTCCGTGTAATTGGTATCCTACAATAAATAAGTGCAACTCCAGGAAGTGTTTATGTTGCAAGTTTTTAAATATGTCCTCTTTTATTCTTTCATCGGTTAATAACCGAAAATGTTCAGTTAATATTAAATCCGATGTCTCATGAAATTCTATGCATGTGGTTTATGTTATTACTTGAAATGTACCCTGTTGTGGTGCGCAATACGTTGGGCATACGGGTAGATCACTTAAAACACGTTTTAGGGAACATTTTTTTAAAATTAAAAATAACAATAAATTTTATAACTTCATTTACCAGCACTTTAATAAAACAGGTCATAGCGTAACAAATATTTCAATTCAACCTGTGGAGCAACTTATTTTTAATAATAGTACTTCAAGTCAGTGCCAATTAAAAGCAAGGTGTATGTCAGAATTTGAATGGATTAAACGTTTGCAATCAGCTTACCCACTTGGATTAAAATAATGATAATATTCTAAATGTTGGAACAATTTCTAAAAATAAATCGATTAATTCATTTTCTCTGTTTAGTAAACGTCTAAGAAATAAACGTTCACATGGCATTAGGAAAAATGGTAACTTAAGGCGTAAATTTAAACGTCTGCTTTCTTTAAATGATTGCTACACAGTATTACAAAATGGGGGTAAACATAAATTACTTAAGTGCACTTAAATTTGCTCTCTTTCTGTTTCTTCGTTGATGCATATTGATAAGGAATGTAAACTTATTTTACTTCAATGTGACCCTCTATATGAATGTGCTTGTATTATTGAATCTTTCACTGACTATACTATCTTAAACCTTTTATTGAAAATGTACTTAACAAAACTAGAATTCGTATCAAAATTGAGTTTTGTAACAAAGGTCTTGATTTAATTGACCTTCCTAAAATATTCAATGATAAAAGTGTACGTCGGTTGATTCCCCCTTACTTCCGCAATACTGAATCACCACTTATTTGCTACAAATATAGTAAACCTGTAAGAAGTATCGTTTTTAATTATAATTCTATTTCCACAGATATAAATGTAATAAGAAATTGTCATACATTATGTGACTGTACTAGTTCTAAATATATATATGGTCCAGTTGGACATGTTATTACTGGGGACCTTAATTTCATTCAAAATAAAAACCTTAGAAATTTGCTACGCAGAGGCCCTAAGTACAGACTGCCTATTCCTGTTGATTTTGATAACTGCATTAAGAATATGGTAACATCCTTACATGATTATTGCACTAAATGGTGCAGGAAGGAAAATGCTGAAATTACTGCACTCAATGATTGGAAAAAAAATATATTTAGTATGGCCATGAATAAAATATGTTTTTATGATACACATCCTTTGGCCCTACCACATTCACCTAAATTTAATAAACAAAATCTCTGTAAATTGCTTGAAGACTTAAAATCTAAATTCGTCTTAGTTCCTGCTGATAAGGCTGGTAATAATGTTATCATAATATGACGAGTGTTTTATGTTCAAACTATTTCACAAGAACTTTCACAAACTACATCATATTGTGAGTACAATAAGCAACCTAATGAAATTATTACCGACCATATTGCCCAATGCATAAAGTTAAATGTAATAGTCAATATTACTGACAAGAAATTGCCATCACTTTACTGGATACCTAAATTACATAAGACGCCATATAAAAGTCGTTTTATCGCTAATTCAGTGTCTTGTACCACCAAACAATTATCAGTGTATCTTACATCTGCATTGAGTGCTATTAGATATCATATAGCTAAATTTTGTAATAAAGTTTATGAAAATAGTAATATTAACCTATTTTGGTCAATAAAAAACACCTTAGAAGTTATTAATAAAATTGAAAATAAAAAATATAAGGTGTCACAGGTAAGTACTCATGATTTTTCGACACTATATACAACGCTTCCTCATGCTTTAATAAAATCCAAACTTGTTTCTTTGATTGAAAAAACTTTTGCTAGAGAGAAATGTTTGTATCTAGCTTTAAACACTAAAACAGCTTTTTTTACTTATTAGATATTAGATAATTACATCATTTGGACTGGTCTTGACTTTTGTGCAGCACTTACTTTTCTTTTGGATAACTTGTTTGTTGAATTTATTTTTTTATTATTGGCGTTCCTATGGGTACTAATTGTGCGCCACTTATAGCTGACCTTTTTTTATATTGTTATGAAAGCGAATTTATGTTAGAATTATCTAAAACTAAGCAAGTAGATTTGATTAATTGTTTTAACCTTACTAGTAGGTACATTGATGACATACTTAATTTAGATAATCCATTATTTGAACAATATATTCACAAAATCTACCCAAAAGAACTAGTCTTTAATAGATCGTGTATATCCAATACAGACGCTGCGTATTTAGACTTACATTTAACTATTAATAATAATTTGATCAAAACTAGTTTATATGACAAACGGGACGATTTTAACTTTGAAATTGTGAATTTTCCGTTTCTAGATGGCAACATCCCTAAAGGACCTTCCTATGGTATTTACATTTCGCAGTTGGTACGTTATGCCAGAGCATGTTTGTGTATTAAAGATTTTAATGATCGTAATCTAATATTAACTAAAAAATTGCTAGAACAAGGCTTTTTGTATCATAACCTAAGAAATAAATTTGCTAGATTTTACTCTAAGTATGGTGATTTAATTTCAAAATATAATGTTTCTTTAAAATGGCATTTAAATAATGGAATCTCCCATCCATCATTTTACGGAGATGTTTTGAAGTGTGTCCGCAAATTAAAATATATTAAACCAAATGTTCATATTAAACTTTTCAATTTAATTAACTTGTTTTTATCAAAAGGATACGATGCTTATGTACTTAAAAACACGTGTTTGATGGTTTTCGATTCACTATATCTTCTTCCCTTAAAATTTGGAATCATTAGTGATATTATAGGCATTTTTCACTGTTGAATAAAATTGTGTCATTGTGTCGTATGAACATATCTGCATGAATACTACATTATAGGCATTTTTCACGGTTGAATAAAATTGTGTCATTGTGTCGTATGAACAAATCTGCATGTAAACTACATTTGGACTCAAATCCTACATCAAATCATTTCTGTCTTCAGTTGTCAAAACACCTATATCCTGTTTGATTCCAATAATGTCGCTTTAATGGAATTACCATTTTTATTCATTTGCTTCTTAATATTAAATCACCTAAACTTGTTTTATTAGTAGCACAGCCCCATTAATATTTTTATTTAGTACTGCCCTTGGAATTTGTTTACGTCATGTCATTATGGATTTTTGTGACGTCATACGACCGACTTTCCCAGTTGTAATCTACATGCATAGGTCATTGGGTTTATAACGTTCCATTTTATTTATATTTTCTCTCTGATCGGCGTTTCTTGTTTGATTTAATTATTTTTAATTTGTTTAGCAGTCACATAAACAACCAAGCTATGTAATATGGAATTTTTACACCCATTATTGCTGCTTCTTCCTGTATTTGCGCGATGATTATCTGAGATATTAACTCTATGATTCTATATTCTCAAATCTTTTTTAAAAAGAAGGAATGTAGTTGACAAGTGTTAATAGTTTTATTTGATCATTCGTCAAAAAGTTGTAATTCTGTTACTCTTGTATCTTCAATGCAATTGAGTAGTTAAATAGTAATTAAATTGAATGCGTTTAATTCCCTTTTATTATTGTTTAATTTGAGTTACAATGCTATGACGTTAAATTTTATTTACACTTAAATGTATTATGAATATTGCTTGGCCAAGTGTGAGGTTGAGCGCTCTATAACCAGGTTTAAACCCCAATGCTTTGCATTGACCGTTCCAAGGCGGTGACCCCAGCTTTATTCATATTTTGTGTTTATGTTGGTTTGTATTGTGCTGTATTGTGCTGTTTTGTACTGTTTGGGCAATCGGTCACTTGCCTTAAATAAAGGACCAACTAATTGTTTTTAATGAAAATTCAATACTGCTCCAGCAGCTGGAGTTTCACTTCTTTATATTGTAATCATTTCTGGATTGGTCAAATCTGCTGCCCTAGAAAAAGTCCTCAAGACATCAGTGCTTCTCAGTGCATCTAAAGAACCATAGTTAGGCTAGGGAAACACATATGAATTATCTTTGGCAACACCTGCTATGTCTCTCCATTTAAAAAGAAGTTCAATGCACCTCTGTGCCTTCTGTGTCAGTAGCACTGGAACAGTGCGTCCCCTCTTCCCCCTGATTTCCACTCTTGACAATGTGTTAAGAAGGATTGTTTCAGTTGCACTAAGAATTTCTGTAACTTTTTTCGTGAACTGTAAGAATCTACCAGCATTCTTTGAGTTTCTCCACCACGCCTACGATTAAACATTACAAGCTGGGCCAAAGTCATCTGATTATTTTAAAACTCAAACGTTAATTTAATAAAACTTTTAGTGCAAACCATCTTATCAGAAATTCGCCTTTTAAATAATGTCAATGATCTTTCGTCAGTTTAAGAATTTTGAGTCCTCTGGCCGAAGAGAGCCTTACTTATATACTTAAGGGCGGCTGATGGCCGAACAAGTTGCCTATGGCCCTGTCCGAAAAGACAGAGAATTAGTGCTAAATGTGCCAAAAATATGACGTCACGGCCTATTATGACGTCATCAAACAAGCGACTAGTTGCATATTCCTGTTAAAAATGGAGTTTCCTGTTAAGAATGGAATTTTACGTACAAAAAGTACATTAACACTTACATAACCATGGATTTTGTACATCGTGAGTAAAATTGTGTGTTTTTCTTAAGGATTTAAACAACAAAAGACTGTGTCAATACAAAAATAGGTTTATTTTCCTTCGGAACGGCATAAGGAGTATAAAAACATGTTTTGTAATGTAAATTGTAAACAATATGGATACATATCAAATAAAGTGTTTTGAATGGGAATTGGAGCGACAGGCCATCCTGGCATTCATGAACCGATATGGCCTGATGTGGCAATTCAGGGGCACCAAATTCCAACTTAAATGATTTTTTTTCCTTCACATACTGGCTATGACTCCAAGCCCTTGCTTCACACTGGCAGCGTCTATTCCAGTTGAAAACTTGACAAAGTCTGCCACTTTTGCGGCCAATATAGCACTGACCTGTGCACAGTCCCTACAAACTGTAGCCTGTGACAGACCAGTGCTGTCAGCCACAGGTCCCCGCTAGCAAGGTACCACTGGTAGGTGCAGACCGATAGTTCCATGGGGACCGGCAAACTTCGATTGGTGTGTCGCTCTTCTTTCAAACACATTCAGCAAATGAATTGGATGGTGTCTCTTGTAAATCGAAACCATTTGTAAAGCTCTACATCCCTGTATATCTAGCAGATTTGTGCAATCTTAAAAGACTCCGCTTGTAAGCACCGATTATTTTGACACCGACGTAGATGTCTATGGGCAGCGGCCATTTGGTTTAGCTAGGTGCTTAGAACATTACGTCGTGACAACACGTACGTAAGTCCACAAATAGTATACTCAGATGGGATGATTTCAGTTTCGTGAATTAACTAAGTCTGATTCTGAGTCTGAAACTTAGCGTAAGTCTAAAAAATAGGCTTACGGATATTGGTGAATACGGCTCCTGCTGGTTCTCTGCGAAGTTGTAGACTTCACTGAGCTTGATCCCTGGAATCATCCATTTTGATATCTTCAAATAAAAGCTTGGTATATGTCGTTTCTTATGTTTCACTTTGAATATTTTTTAGTTTTTGTTTTTAATTTTCAAAACATCTTGTGGCTCTCAGAAGGGGAAATTTTAACATGATAATGAACAAATAGAGATATACTAATTAAAAGGTATTGGTCAATATGAGTCTGGTTTCATTTAATCATAATTTGCATCTTAAGGATGATTTAATCAAATAAGACTTCTTTTCACAATCATAAAATGGTTCAGGTATTACTTTTAAGGAAAACCTTGTAACAAATGTTTGTTTTTAGGGGGGGGGGGGACCTTGTATTTTAATGCCAGGGGAAACAGCCTGTAATTCGGCTGTAACTAGTAGAAACAAATCACAAGCACTTAAAACATGAAAATAAATACCAATACTTAATTATATATGCATCTATTTAAGACTTACCTGTCAGTGCAGGTGTGTAACATTTTTTCAAAGCCCATGATGAGTTCATCCAGTGTTCTCGCCTCCTTAGTCCACAACCATTTTGAAAATCTGAAATTAAGAGAAATAATGTTTTATTTGAAAATCTCCATGGAAGGTGAGAGTTAATTGTTACATAAAAAACATTTATCTCTATTATGCATACTGCTACCATTCTTAAAATTTTGCTGTAAGATGGTTGAATACCTGGCAAATATTTGATCTATGTCCTTATGGGTATGTCCCACCATGAGGAATGATAGTTTCACCTTCTTAAAATACCATATTCAACCAAGGTAGCCAGGAATCCCAGCATGCAAACAGAAATCACACACTGCTTTCATTAGTATACGTTTTCCTGTCCTTAATACCTCCAAACACTCCAATATTTTTATGTCCACGGATCAAATGATCGGGGGCATATTGTTTTTGGCCTGTCTGGCTGTCATTCTGTCCCAAAACTTTAACCTTCAAGTTGGTTAAAGTTTTGCGATTACTTTTGCAATATTGAAGATAGCAACTTGATATTTGGCATGTATGTGTATCTCATGAAGCTGCACATTTTGAGTGGTGAAAGGTCAAGGCCATTCTTCAAGGTCAAAAGTAAAAAAAAACAATCTAAGGGAAGTTATAAGCTATTAAAGGGAGATAATTTCTAAACCTGCCAAAGTATATATTGACATTTTATTTCAAAGCGGTAATAGGGGGCATTGTGTTTCTGACAAACACATCTCTTGTTAATATATAAATTCAGTAATAACCGTGAAAATACTTTTATTACAATGTATTTTAAAATGGAAGACACAAACATATAAAATATCACATTAAATATGATATTCTTTCTTCTTTTTTCCACACCAAAACATACCTTATTGCTAAACTCAACACTGTATATTGCATGAAACATAAGACATGTTTATGGCATTTACAAACAAAAATAAGAATATAATGACATGGATTAACACACATTTTTAAAAGATCAGTGGAAATGGATATGTCGATGTGATAATAAAGAACTATTCAATTATGATACTTAGTTTCTTATCTTATTTGCATAACATATTTTGTGAAAAATCAATAAAGGTTTAATTGATATTTACAATTTACAAATATTATTTTGATTGTGCATATGTTTTCAATGGTTTGGCTAAAACGACAATAAAATTTGGGATTTATTTGCGTAAGCGCCTCCTTTTCCAAAACACAGTATTGACCCTGTACATGTTGTATATGGCATTTCAATATTGTGGTGTCCGTCAGGATGGGGAACTCGGACTGTGTTGGAATTGTCGTCCGTATATTATTCATGTAGGACAAGACATGCAGTAGTTTACATGATATGTTTACTAAATAGATAAAATCTGTATGTTATTAGAAAGTACAGTACTCATATTAATATAAGGGAGATTTTGTGGACATTTTCGTAGAGATGGAAGTTGTGCTGTCAATTTTGAATTCTACCGCCCTTATATACTTTGTCGGAAGTGCCCATGTGACCTTAAATGACCAATGACCATATGGCAGCATGCCAGCATCTTCACAACCAGCCAATAGGATTCTGACAGCTCGTAAATCAACCAATCACAATCTGTCAGTCTGAGCTGTCAGAATCCACCATGATGCTGGCAAATTCGGCTTCTTAGCGGCCATGACAGGTCAGATTTATGCATAACATTTACATACTAATGTATAAATATGACCTGTCTATATACAACAGGATCGAATGGAAACAGTTAAGGTCATACTTGGTGTTCTATTGGTGCACTTTATAATTCGCAGTTTAATGGAAAATTAATGGAAAAGAAATGGATTATAGTTTTAAAATGATGTCTTGTTAACAATGGAAATAGCCAGCCTTACGAGAAAAAAACGAGAGCGCCGATGGCGTTAAAAGCATAGGTGCAAGATACAGGGAAGAATGGCGTCACGTGGTATAATGTAGTTCGATATCGCCATCCGCGAATTTCTCAAATCAATAATTTCAAACAATTACCGTCTATTTAAATAGATAATCTTTCCATTTACATCAGTGTTTGAAACGCTTATGAAAAATAATTACCCAAGCCTTTCAAAATTTAAGCACGGACAGATCTGTATCTTTTCACAAATGAATATAGACGCTACCCTATTCGTCTGCGTCAAGAATTTGTCGTAAAACTTGTGGTAAGCGTTAGATGCAGACGTGCACAACAGATTGAGTTCTGAATACAGATTTCTGAATGCAGATTTTTATAGAAACTCCTCAAAGCAGTTACTTCCCTTGCTTCGCCCGGTCAGTAACTTCTAGTATAAGGGAGGCCACTGCGTAGGAGATTGAGATTTATAGTGCAGATAGAATTGTTTTACGAACGAAATTTGTTTTAGGTTATAAGAAGATTTTTTGACATAAAACGGTCTTAGAAAAATTCACTAAAAACGGTGTCAGCAATATTCTTGGAAGAAAACGTTAGAAAAACGTTTCCAATTTTTTTTTGTAAGAATGACCATATACTAAATTAAATAGATATTTCGTCTGAGTTTTGATCAGGTAAGGCTTCATAATGGGTAACCGAGCGATGTGGATTTTTGAAATGTGGTATATACCATAAGCGTAAACGCACCTATGCTAACGAGGTAAGTGCAATTATCGTTATTATTATCATCATCATCATCATCTTTATCATCATGACTCTTAGTATAAGTACTAGTATTATAATTCTAGAGACTGCATTCCACCTAAGTATAAACAGTAAAAAAATAGGCTGGGTCATTACATTCGCCCCACCTTTCAAAAATTAAAATTCTCCTGATTTTTTTGGTATTAAAGGATAATTTTCACATAAAATATACTACAATTCAAACGTATATTAATACTAACATTAATTAACAAAACAAACAAACACAGTAGAAACAATTGGTAAAAAGTTATTATCCGTGCATAACTTTCTTACAATGCAATTACACCGTACTAATTGACTCGTGGTTATATGTCACATTAAAATATTTTCAATCTTAAAAGGCTCCACTTTGCATCACTTGGTTGCAAACTACACAACCATTCTCTGATCTGTCTTCATAATTAATTACTAACCCAGTAACGTAATTACGGTAAATCCATAGAAGCTTGTAGTGCGCTGACAATCTAACTATTTGTTTTATCTTGAACAGTAATAACAATATAAGTTTTAAAGAGGAAGTAACATTCCAACTTTAAATTCATAATTATTTTTTAATACGTTTACAAATTACTGATAATACATTAACTATTATCAAGATTTAAACTTAACACGTATAACACATAATAACACATGTTAAATTACTCCTCTGTTACAGTTTACATTAGAATAATGATATAATGAACTTAATACATAAACACTCAATGAAGTCAATAAACATCAAATGAATAATCAAATACAACACATTTGTGCATCAAAACAAATCTAGGTCACGCAACAGAATCTTAACACAGGCTGTAGGTTGTAATGCAGGGATTTTTTTGGCCCGATTTTATAGCCGAAATTCGGCTATGTTCCCAATCCCAAAAAGTATCCCTTTTCCCAAAAATTTGGCAAAAAATTCCCAATTTCCAAAAAAAAAAAAAATTTTTTTTTTTTTTAGGAAGAAGTGTCTCATGCGAATTTATCTCAATTTTAATTCACTTTCATCTAACAAAGTATTTAATGATTTTGTTCTTTTAATATGAATGATTATAAAGAGTTATATCAAATTTAGTATTTCCCTAATAATGGACTTTTCGTGTGGAAAAAAAGGCTAATGAATTGATTTTCCCAATTTCATGAAAAAGCCGATAAAATTCCCAATTCCAAAGCCATGGGCTATCTTCCCAAAAAGTGGAGAAAAAAACCCTGTTGATGTTACACACAAGACATGTGGTACTGAAGATATGGATGAAGATGAAGTCGTAACAGCTGGTGTGAGAATTGTTTGTAGAGGTGGTTTCTGAATAGTTGGCCTGGATAAGAAGTTGTCCGAGGTCGCCCATAATGTCTTCAAATGCAGAAGGAGCTGTTATTTCAATTTCATCAAAATTGGAGTTGAGCCACCTGATGAATTTTCTGTTACCAAGAAGAAAGAAGGGACATGATTGATTTTCAATGATGTTATGTGCTCAACCCCAATTCCGACTTGTCGAGCGACTTTTTATTTGGTGTCCCTATCTAGGATTTTAAAATTCGTCAAAGGGACTGTGTGACAGTGGCAGCACAACCAGCCTTTTGGCCAGATGTTTCAGGATTAGAAGGTGATCAGATATGTAATCAGACAATATCAAAGAAAATGACACGTAAAATTGTCCTCCAACAGTAAGTATTGCTAAATGCCGGGCTAAGCCTTTATTTGTCAGTCAGCATTCCGCTGAAACATGACTGCATTTATGTGCCCCGACCAGGGATTGAACCCGGGACCTCTGGATTTCAACGCAAGCGCCATATCCACTGAGCTACGGAGCAGAAGATCCATGTGTTATCGAAATATACGAGACTGATAGGTTGTTGGAAGTGTTCATTGACTTTGAAGAAATAGTTTGCTGCGGTTAGTCGATCATGATGGTCCATAAACTTTAATGAAATCATCTGGAAGATTGCTAAACAAGCCGTCTACCTGACATGGAACGCTGTCTCGGGAACATTTGTGTCGGGATGCACAGCAAGTATGTGGCGTTTCAGATCATTTCCCAGACTAATAGTGACATGACAAAATGGGCACTCCACTCCAAGACGCTGATGCTGCGTCTCTACATGCCTCTCAGATACACTTTTGGCTTAAACTTAGGTTCACTTTTTACCAAAAACGTTATGTCATCTAATTTCCTTGTTATTACATTATGGGCCTTTCCATTTGCAGGTCATTTTGTAACAGACTCCAATTCGTCAATTCGGGTTATACGACCAAACCGCTTGGCCGACCGAAAAAAAAACTATTTTTCGCCTCGATGTAATAATGACGCTTCTGATAGGTTGTGTTCTTGCAAAGAGATTTTCTGGAATTGTATGGCAGATTGCCAGGGACATCTGTAACTGGCTGAAATATGACTTTGGATCACATGCGTCATTTGAAGAATTTGGTGGCCTGATAGATGCTTCTACTGGGAGGGTTACTTCACGTCAAAAAACCATTTTGTTGGGAGTTACACCAGTACTGCTGTGCACTGAAGCACGAGAAGCCATGGTCGGCTGTGGAAGGTAATCATCCCAACGCTGCTGGTCATTTTCACAATAAATTGCTTATATGGATTGAAGAGATTTGTTAAATTGTTCTGGACATCCCCTTGCACAGCCGCTATCTACTGTCCAACAACTGCCATGACCGACTCAGTAATTATATCATATTTAGACTAGAAGGGAGAACTTTTTGCAATGTGTCAATATAAATATAGGTTATGAAGAGACAGACATAATAAAAAAATTTACAGTTAACTAACATTAACATTTTTTAAATTAACTATTATTGCTGCTTTGAGAGAAACTGGTTGGACTTGCATTTACATGCTGAACTTCCATTTTCATCATTGATATCATATACAGGTTATTTATTCTAATTTATTATTTTTGAAAGCATTATAAAATGTCATGTGAGATGTATAATATAAATATTAGTTTTTATTAAAGGATAAATGATATTAATGGATATACAAACATATCGGGAAAAAACAATTAAATTTCCCCTGTCAAACTTAGCAGGCGCTGGTGATCATTTTAAATCCCCCTGTGCTTGGAGACAATGTTTTCCCATTTTTATTTCTAGCTGGTCTGCTCTTCGATGGACCTGTAGTATTAACAGAGAACATTTCTGCCACTTCAGCTCACATCTCATTTTTTTTCTTTCCTGTAAACATATGAACATGAATTAACTATCAATATCAATTACCGTTTCGGTTTGGGTTTTCACTTGCATTTTAACTAAACATGCAAAATATGGGAATATAACATTACATTATTACTTAAATTGATAGGCTAACAATTAATTAAGTTGTAATTATTTTAACAACCTTGCACGCGTCAGTGATGTTGTTCTCCATTGCGCTCAATGCGTGTAACTTCTCTTCTTCTGTTACAGCGCCGACAATGTACTTGCAAAGTCGCTCGCACTTGCCGCAAACTTTCTCTCTCGGTTTGGGAATTCTAATATGCGGAACGCAGTGCAACCAGAACAGATTGGCACATCATGGTCGGTGTCAGAAGATCCAGGGTCTGAGAGAGGTTAATTAAAAAAATATGTACTTCTTACACTATCTTATAACAAGGATATCAGTAGTGCTAATTGATGCTTCCCAAATTGGTCATTATGTTGAAACAATGACTAAGTTATATCATAGGAAATTATGATTGCCAACCCTTAACTTCACCTTTGGGTCTAACTCAAGGTCCTGAGACATATTTTCAATGTAATGATAGTATCAAAATCAATTCAGTAAAGGTACAGCCCAAACAAACTTCCACTTAGTTATGTCTAATATTAGTGAAATGATTTTAAATGCCAACTGTGACCCTTTTAAGAGGCCATCAACCAGATTTCATGAAAAAAGAAAAGTTATAAAATACCATATTTTTTTTACAATTATTAGTTTATATTGAATAAATTATCACAACTTGTATATTACATTACTTGAGAAATGTTGTTAAGTTTTCATATTTTCAGTCGCGATGTGTGATAACTTTGAAATCGAAAGTGTCCATCGTGAAAATAGGTGACGTAACGATATACACACACTGTTTTCGAACTTTTCTTTTTTCATAAATCTGGTTGACCGCCCCTTTAACTTTGAGATATGAGGCGATTGCCAAGGTCATGACACAACATCTCATGTGAAAAATGTATCAAGTTATTTCAAATTTAAATTAAGATAACAAAGATATGGCCCGGACACACCAATATACTCATATGAAATTTTGCCAAAGTTTGAATCCGCAATTGTGACCTTAACCTTAACCAAAGAGACTTGTATTTTGTTTATGACACATGTCCATCTATGATAATCATTTATACATTGTTAATTAGAAGTTCTTACAGGTAACTAGGTTACAGCCAAGACAAAAATACAAGTAATAATACCTTAACTGTGACCTTGACCTTTTAGATATGAGGCAATGTCAAGGTCATGACATTGTCTTATTGTAGTGAACAAATCTGTCAACTTATTTCAAAATCATTTTTATAAATAACAAAGAGATAGCCTGGACTTGAAAATGAGACAGATGGACAGATGTACTGACAACGCGATGCCTATATGCTCCCCTCAACTAAATCTTTCAGGAACATAAAAACATTCTTGCTCTCGCATAAGTTGTTTATAGAGCACATAATAAAGCCTTTAAAAAGAAATAAAAACAGTATACAAATGTTTTACTGGCCAATGGTTTGGATTTTGTATGAATGGTTAATACATTAAAAAATGAATACCTTCTACTTCATTCTCTTGGAGATCGTTTTCATTCTCCTCTTCCATTTCATTGTCGCTGCCTAACTCTGCAGCTGTAAAATAAATTATGGTGATGAGATGATGCCACAGTATACAGCTATTGTTGAAATTAACGAGAAAACAACAAAGAAAACCACACAACGGGGCAAATCCAAGCTTATTTTATCAGCTAAAAAAGTTATATTTGACAAAGTGGAAGAAGTCAGATATAAATAATAAAGTTAAAGTTATTTTTGCATTTATTAAGATGTATCCATTTATGAAGTTTCATGTTGATTTGTGACATATGTCTTGATAAAGTTATTGAGGAAGTAACAAGGAAAAATAAAATCTCAAACATGACCTTTGACCTATTGATCACAGAAACAATAGGCCTTTTCCTCAAATCGTATACTACAAATACACAAAGTTTAAAGTCCTAGGCAAAAAACTATTAGTTATAGCAGCACAGACAGACGTTTGGACGGACCATGTGATTACTATAGGGCTTGGCATGATACTAATGTGGGGCCGTAACCAGAGCTCTAACTTGGCATGGACATTGGTTTAAAGCCCAAGCAAAATTTTGATTCATATAATACAATACATTACTTACTCTCGTCCAAAGGAATTTCATCTAATGACTTTCCGCTGTACTGTCCAACTGTGCCATTGTTAAATGCTGTCAGAAGGCGTCCCATTCTAGCCACCTGTAGTTTCCTGAGGAAGGCGATAAAATGATCTGTGTACTGTTATGTCATGGCTCAAAAAGCTTGCCATAATGTCCAGATCATTCTTGTTCAAACTTAATATCTGTGCAACTGTTGCTACATGTTTTCGAAGTCTTGTGCTTGTAATCATTTCTGGATTGGTCAAACCTGCTGCCCTAGAAAAAGTCCTCAAGACATCAGTGCTTCTCAGTGCATTTAAAGAACCATAGTTAGGCTAGGGAAACACATATGCATTATCTTTGGCAACACCTGCTATGTCTCTCCATTTAAAAAGAAGTTCAATGCACCTCTGTGCCTTCTGTGTCAGTAGCACTGGAACAGTGCACCCGCTTTTCCCCCTGATTTCCACTCTTGACAATGTGTTAAGAAGGATTGTTTCAGTTGCACTAAGAATTTCTGTAACTTCTTTCGTGAACTGTAAGAATCTACCAGCATTCTTTGAGTTTCTCCACCACGCCTACGATTAAGCTTTACAAGCTGGGCCAAAGTCATCTGATTAAGCAAGTCCCATTCAGCTTTGTCACAATGCTCATGAAGAGTTTCCAATAAGGACTCTGTTTTCTGGTCATTACAGAGTGTCAAGAAATTGTCTGCTCTGCTTCCTTGCTCAACATCACCATTAATAAGGGCTTCAGATTTTGCCACCTTTGCACATTTTTTGAGCAGGTGCCCTATCTTAAGAGCTTAAGAAGGATATTTGTAACTATTTCGCCCAAGTTCTCTCATTTTTTTTACTAATGTGGGAATAGACGTGTGTCAAATGTCCGTGTTTCTGATATTGTTTCTCACCAACTTTAAATATAATCGTATCATTTCGTGCAGCAAGGGTTACTTCATCTTTTACCATTTTGCCAAAATGAAACACTGGGAATCAAATTGCTTCTTGCACATGTACATTTAATATTGATAACATATTCCAAGTTTCAATTAAATCCCTTAAATAATTATACATATGGAAGTTTGCTTCAAAGAGTTGTGATGTTTTGTACACTATATACCGTAAATCCACGAATTAAATACGCCCTCGTGCATAATACGCACCCCCGAGTTTGGTCAAAATTTATCGGTAAAAATTGAAAATCCGAGTAAAATACGCACTAAAAAAATCAGTGTCCGAAATCGGCCATTTCCGAAAAAATGTGTCAATATATTTTTGTGCTGTGAAAATAGCAAATCAATTTGGTGTTGTCAACTATCTGTTACCCCGGTATATTGATCAGATGTGTTAAAATGCTGTTGTTATGACAGTTGCATAATAAATATCTCTATTGTTTATATTACCATTGATTGTTACCGATAACACACGGGCCCCTTGCTTACATCCGGGTCAAGCAGTCATAATTACAAAAGAAAGAAGCAGAGACGCTGTTTTTTGTTTTCACATTTAATTCAATTTGACAATATTCGGGACGATAATAATAATAATTATAATAAAGTAATAAGAAGACAAAATGGTTACTTCCGTTTTTATAGTTGTCTAGATGACAACTTTTTCTTTGTTTGAGTTACAAACTCGATACTTTAATATAACTTAAAATACAATTAAACCGCTCGTGTTTTTCATGATCTAGTTAATTAAAATACGCTGCTGTCATTAAGGCTAAGTTTGGGAGTAATAAAAACAAATTAATTAATTATCACCTTTCAATTTAATTCGGCAATCGGCAGACAGGTGTAATAGACTATTAGCATCATAAAACTAATTATTTAATTACCACTCTTTACAGATATGGTAAATATGCGGTAGAAAGATAAATAGTGGTCAGCTTAGAAATAAATATTTACGGGTATTGGCAGTTTTTTTTTTCCATTTGCTTATCTTTTTATACGACTTAGCGTCCAGTCGCTATTTTGTAGGCAGACAACAATATTAACTGTGTATTCAAAGTATACAGTGTCTGCGCATGGATGACCTAATATTATCCGATAGCTCCTCCCGTTCTCCCGTTTCATTCGACAACGTCATTTCATGTGTAAGCGAGCTCAAGTTTGATTGGCCAGCTACCATGCGCACTTCAATAACAATAAGGTCAAGCGATGTCTCATAATCGGGTACAGACCGGGTTTCGTTTACTGTTCGAATTGCAAACACTTTCATTAAAACAATGAGACAAATATAGAAAACCAGTCCGATATAAATGGCGGATGTTTTCAATGAAATTTTACTAGATTTTCGCATTTTCACAAATAAGATTTTTATTGAGCCAAATTCTCAATATTTTCGCAAATGACTCAAATGGCGAACGACAGCGCGAACCCTGTTGCACCCCTTTGATGTAATGGTGTAGTTCAAAATGGCTGCCGCGAAGCGAATAACAGCGATTAAGTTGAAAATTTGCACAGGAAAAATTTTGTTCTGCTTTAAACTCGTATATTATACGCACCCCCTACTTGAAGAAAAAATCGGCAGGTAAAAAAGTGTGTATTATATTCGTAGATTTACGGTAGCTAAGTTCAAGGGCACATACAAAATGTAACTCTGCAATGAGTGAATGTTCGGGACTGAAACTTGTGTCTTGCACATGTACATTTCATATTGATAACATATTCCCAGTCTCAAATGAATCCATTGAAAAATTGGAAATAGTTTGCTCCACAGAGTTGAAATTTTGTATGCGGACAGACCAACCAACCCATTGACCCACATGAGTGATTTAATACACCCCACTCAAACTTTGTATAATGCTCTGGACAGGATGTTTATTTAAAGATGACCAGAGATGACTGATCATTGTGTGTGTGTGTGTGTGTGTGTGTGTGTGTGTGTGTGTGTGTGTGTGTGTGTGTGTGTGTGTGTGTGTGTGTGTGTGTGTGTGTGTGTGTGTGTGTGTGTGTGTGTGTGTGTGTGTGTGTGTGTGTGTGTGTGTGTGTGTGTGTGTGTGTGTGTGTGTGTGTGTGTGTGTGTGTGTGTGTGTGTGTGTGTGTGTGTGTGTGTGTGTGTGTGTGTGTGTGTGTGTGTGTGTGTGTGTGTGTGTGTGTTTGTATAACATTCAATGCGGGGACTTAGACTTGAGTGCACAACAAAGAACGCTTGACTTAACTCCAGTATGAGAACTTAAACTTTAGTCCTCAGAATGTTTTTCATTTTACTAAAGCTGTTGTAACAAAAGCACAGCGATGCATGTCAGTGAATAAAACTAGATGGTATAATTATCCGGACTGATGTTATCAAATAGACAGACATAGAATATGATGTCAAATTGACAGTAAACCATTTGTGGAAATAAAGCCAAAATGGGACATAACATTTCAATGCAGATGAAACAATAAGTGACATAATACTTCAGGAAAATTGGATTTTGGGAGACATTTCGGATGTTAACCAAGGAACCTTCCTTGTTTTAAGATCCTCATCTCTTGTTTTAGCATCCTTTACCTTATGCTTTCTAGAATTCACACTGAGTAAACTTCATTCCATCAGCCACCCTGGATGGACGTTTGAATGGTATAATCTATCCTGTTTAGCTCGACTTTTCGAAGATAAATGAGAGCTATGCTACTCGCCCCGGCGTCGCCGTCGGCGTTGGTTAAACTCTTTTTTATAAAGCCAAATAACTTTAACACTATCAAAGATAATGTAATCAAACTTGGAAAACTTCTTTATGGCAACAAGACGATTGTGGTCATGGTGCATAAATCTGTCAGCATTATTTTTAGAGTTTTGCCCCTTTTTATACTTAGAAAATTGAAAATTTGGTTAAGTTTTGTGTTTGGGTCAACTTTATTCCTTAAGTATCAAAGCTATTGCTTTCATACTTGCAACACTTACTAATTACTGTGCATGCAAAGTTATGTAACTCTGACTGGCATTTTGACAGAATTTTGATCCCTTTTATACTTAATTTGTGAAGTTTTGTGTTTTGGTCAATTTTACTCCTAAAGTATCATAGCTATTGCTTTCAGACTTGGAACACTTGCTAACTATCATAAGGGGACTGTACAGGACAAGTTGCATAACTCTGGTTGGCATTTTGATGAAATTATGGCCCTTTTTTGGCTTAGTAACTTCGAATATTTTGTTGTTGTTTTTTCTGTTTAGATGCACTTTACTTCTACAGTATCAAGGCTTTTGCTTTCAAACTTCAAATACTTTCTTACTATCATGAGAGTACTGTACCTGGCAAGTTGAATTTGAACTTGACCTTTGAATGACCTTGAATCTCAAGGTCAAATAAATTCATTTTGCTTAAATTGTCATAACTTCTTTAATTAGGATCAGATTTGATTTGATTCATATTTTGACAAAACAACACTTAACTGACTAACAACCCCCCTCCCCCCAAAAAAAAAATAATTTTTGTTTTCTTTTTTTCTTGTTATTTTTGAAATATCATGTAATAAATGACCACACCCCCACATTATTCCCCCTCTCCATCCCCCACACAAAAAGATTATTTTTTTTAAACATGTTAAAAAACCACAAATTTTTATTATTTTATTTTTGAAAGACTTTCCAATCATCCCACCCAAGCTATTTCTATCAAACTTGAAATATAATATTATTAGTTTGTTTTATGTCTTACAAATGTTCAAAATCATTGTTTAAAATAGACCTGAACTCAGAATCGTCCATAATGTACCACTTCTTAAAAACATAAGCGATCAATATGTTTCAATTATGGTCCCCTTCCAGTTAGAATAGTACTATATTACCTTGACCTTATTGCATTTGAACAATTTTCCCATGTAACACATCACAATAAGCAAAATACATTAAGTTCATAAAATCATTTCCAAGTTAAAAAGGAAATTTCCTTGAAAACAGACCCTGCTATCAAGTGTATACAGCTGATGCCCATCACTTAAATGGATTTAAAATAATACAAACTCAATACTACAGAAAGATACAATGTTCCATTAAAAATGTACAGCTACTTATGCGGAGCATAAAAAATTATAATTGCCAGTTTGTCCTTCCTTACTTCCTTACTTCCTTCCGTTACACTTTTGCTACCGTTTCTCATAGCGCCTTTAATGCTTTACCAATCGCTTTCATATTTGGCATGTAGGTACCTTGCATGAACCTCTACCTTTTGATGAGGTTTAAGGTCACTGGGGTCAAGGTCACCATGGCTAATAATAGACTTCCTTCTGTCACACTTTTGCTACCGTTTCTCATAGCGCCTTCAATACTTTACCAATCGCTTTCATATGTGGCATGTAGGTACCTTGCATGGATCTCTACCTTTTGATGAGGTTTGAGGTCACTGGTTTCAAGGTCAAGGTCACCCAGGCTAATAATAGACTTCTTTCTGTATAACTTTTGCTACCGTTTCTCATAGTGCCTTCAATACTTTACCAATGGCTTTCATATTTGGCATGTAGGTACCTTGCATGGACCTCTACCTTTTGATGAGGTTTGAGGTCATTGGGGTCAAGGTCAAGGTCACCGAGGCTCATAATAGACTTCCTTCTGTCACACCTTTGCTACCGTTTCTCATAGCGCCTTCAATACTTTACCAATCGCTTTCATATTTGGCATGTCGGTACCTTGCATGGACCTCTACCTTTTGATGAGGTTTGAGGTCACTAGGGTCAAGGTCACCCGAGGCTAGTAATAGATTTTTTAGGTGTTTATTAACACATACATTGACAAAGCGCATCATCGGGGAGCATCCATCAGTTTCACTGATATTCTTGTTTCTCAATGCTACTAGTAGAATCTATTTACTTTGCTGAGCATCCATCATAAAAGGCTGGGTCTGGAAGCTTTCTTTCAATATGTATATGTATAACCTTACAACCAAGGCATTTTCCTGATGTGATATAGTACCTGTATACAAAGTATGGAAATGCTAGGTGCAAAACTACTCAAGTTATCCCAGCACTAAGTGTAGACAGTTACAGAGCAAGACCAACAGATGCTGTGATTACTGTAGGGCTCGAATAAGAAACACAATAGCAATAACATTGATAATATAGCACACTAGGGAACCAGTATCACCAGTGAATCTTATCTTCAACCCACTAAGAATCTTCATTCTTGTTTGCCGTGACAGTGATACACCACGACCTTTGGGAAAGCATGTATCCCCCACAATTTCATATTCTCCGTGAAAAATAAAAAAAGATCAAATGATTAAAGTAAAATACTAGAGATTTGTTTAAAGGACACTAATGGCGGCATCTTTGCCAAAAGGAGGCATTCCTTTTTAAAGAAATACAAATCTAATTTGCTCATATTGACAAAATAAAAAAATATATGTCTACTAAACAAGAAGCATGTATGCAGCACAAAACCAGGGCTCCCGTGAGTGAGATACATTTTTTGGCATGGGGTATTCTTTTATGCATTCATCTTTTTATGGGATTAATTCAATTTTTTAAAGGGTAGTGACAATCATGGAACCACTATTTAAAGGGTATTTACTTATAAACACAAAGACCCACATATGTCATACCATTTAAATGCACGTTGCTCTATTGTGTTCTATATATAATTTATGAAGTTGTTTTGCATCCAGTGAAGCAGTGAAGAATGTACAAGTAGCTACGTATACATGTATACAATACCTTTGCCATCATTCCATATGTTGAATTAAATCTTTATGGTCACAGATACTTATTTTAATTTGATAGTTACTCATTTTAATTGAGTAAAACGAGTACCCCGTAATTGAAGTGCGTATCGGTACCTCTAAAAACATTTTAAATGCGTATTTCAGGAGAACTAATGAATATTGCACAAATACTTCTCTTATCTGGGGCCCTGCAAAACCAGATTTTCAACCTATTGAAAAAATTAAGATTCATTTAAAAATCTATTTCAAGTAACATCAAGATAAGTATTGATGCAAAGCATCAAAGGGCGTCGGGTATTTCTGTGTAAAATGAAGTTATATGGAACGATTTTTTTCTACTGTTAATATTAATATATTGGCCGATTATATTAAACAAAATAGAAAAAGATACTGGTAAAACCATTATCTATAATTTTGTGTTATATCCCCCAAATAACCATTATTTATGATGTTGTGTTATAACCCCCAAATAACCATTATCTATGATTTTGTGTTGTAACCCCCAAATATTTCATTGTTCATTTTATTTACATTGGTTTCCTTTTTTTACTTTCATATTCCGTGTGCAGTTTTCATTAATGGAACAGAACTGTGTAGGTTTTAAAAAATCTGCTTCATCTTGTAAGCGTAATTTCATATTTTTCTCAACTTCAAGGGGAAATGATTCTGAACTTATGCTTACGTTGCTCATTTACAATAGGGATTGAGTACTCATTGATATGAAAACACTGTAAAAGTTTGAAAAAAATGAAGGAAAACTGTAAATTGCATGAAGAAGCTGCATTTCACAATACTTTGAAATTCAGTAAAAGATCATAATAGATTTATTGCTCCGATATTTATCATTTTCAATAGGGTTCGAGTAATACTGATATAAAACACTTAACAAGTTTGGAAAGATTCAGACGAAAGTTGTGAAATCTTTTAAACAAGTGGAAATTGTTTATTTTGTCAAATTTAATAGAAAAAATTCTGGACTTATTGTGTCGATGTTTCTCATTTTAAATGAGGTAAAAATACTCATTGATATGAAGACACTGTTAGTTTGGAAAGAATCTGATGAAAAATGTTGATATAATCACCTAACCAAGCAGTTTTTCACTTTTTTTAAATTCAAAGAGACATAATTCTGGACTCATGGTCCGATATTGCTCATATAGAGTTTGGGTTGGGTCCTCATTGATAAATAAACCTGTGCAAGTTTGGGAACAATCGGATGAAAATTTTGAACTTCGAACAACGATTTCAAAATTTCTCAAATTCTAAGGAAGATAACTATGGACGTAATGGTCGGATAATGCTAAAGGGCCCATACCACCTGGATAGTAATGCTTGTCGCGCTTCGAGCTCTTTATGTGGTTCTTAAAAAGAAAACTCCGAGGAGTGCTTGACTCTAGGGAAACGGGTTGCTGGGACACAGCTCTGCCTTGATAAGCGGCTGCTTCCTTTATCGCAACTCATTGTTACAATCAATAATACGTGTCCCGCTTCGCGCT
This sequence comes from Dreissena polymorpha, assembly GCF_020536995.1. Lineage (NCBI taxonomy): Eukaryota > Metazoa > Mollusca > Bivalvia > Myida > Dreissenidae > Dreissena > Dreissena polymorpha. The sequence goes on from NC_068362.1 coordinate 58,813,832, forward strand.
CTATACATGAATGTGGTTGGGATAGTACTTAGGGCCTATGATAGACAACCATTAAAATACATGGATAATAGATGTGTTGTTTGCATTTATTTGTTAATATAAAAACATGTGTATTTTTTATTATATATTTAAGTGATGTAAGAAATTTTTATTAACGTTGTCATCAACCAAGCAGCATCAATTAATTTAATAAAAATGTCAAATTGTAGTAAAATGGATTTTAAAATGTCTACATAAAATCAAGCTTGATAATATTTATTAACCTGACTGGAAAAAATATGTCAGCCGCTGAACTGTTCCGTTCGTTCCGGAACCCGGGATTGAACCGTGGCCTTTAGATGATTGTTGCGTAAACAACTTCAGTCTAACGCTCTCCCAACTGAGCTTTTCCGGCTGACATCATTCATGTACTGCTATGTGGTGAAGTTGTGTATAGTGATCGTTATTATATGTCTATTAATAAACTAATACTTTGTACGTTTTCATACCACTACGCCTTCCAATAATCTTGCTTGCGCGAAAGGTCGTCAAATATCGTATTACATTGATTCTCTACTAAATAAGAAAATTAAAAAAAACACAAAATACATATATTTTGATTATGTTTTGTTTTTATACAAAACCAGAAAGTTTCGCGTATTTGCCCAGTCCTGTGATCTTTCCCCTGTGATCAGTTGTGGATCAGTTATTAATTAAAACAATTAGCTTTGCATTATTGGCAATACATGTTGTAATAAATGTAATAGGCACAAATGCAGTGCTTATTTACACTAATTTACACAAAAAATCATCACTATGCAAGATATTCTTAAATCAAAAATATATACATCGATCCGTAAAATAACTTCTCCTCCCATAAGCGAAAAAAAAGCATTACATACTTGTCGCCGCTCTCCAGAGCGACACCAATTACTAGTACTTTAACTCAGCTAGGAAATATGCAATTTGGGGTGAGCTTTTGACCAAATCTTTCTCTCCAATAGCCATGAAATTTGAGTTACGAAATATCATTCACCACAAACATGCATTTCTATGAGTAAGATTCAAGTCCGTGAAAAAGGCAATTGTAAAAGACAGTTCTGTGATCGTTAATTTTCGAGAACACTGACTCTTTGTAATTTTACTACTGACGTTTGCTTCTTAAATGGAAATTTGCGCCGAAGTGTTCTCGAAAACCAGAGCAACACACAAAACGCGTGATATACCGATCGAAAGCTATATGCATGCCATATTGCCTGCACTAGGTCGTATGAAAGTCAGAGGATGATCAGCAAAGATATTGGAAAAAACCTACCTTGCGCGACTGTTTGTTGTCATAAAATGACTACTGTCGTTGACTTTTGTGGTCACGTGACAGGTTTTGTTCATTTACAGTGTTTAGAGATTTCGGAAGGGTTTTTAATTTGAAGTGTGTAAAATATTGTGTTCGTTTTATTTTGTTTTGCAATAATGTTTTCAACGAATGTTTTTTGAGTACATGGTGTGTTATTTATATTGGTTACAGCTTTAATATGTATGGGCATACTTTTGATCAATGTGTAGTACATCAGGAAATTACTTGTAGGTATTCCGAATATGTAGCATAAGTTATCAAAAGAATAGAAGTCGTTTATTCTGTAGTCGTACAATTGATCTACACATTTTATGTTTCGTTCGAACAAATGATTGTAGAAAAACGTTTTATTGTTAGTAGTTATGTCTTTATTGTTCCGTAGAATGATTTTACTGTTTACTTTGGTTTCTAAATTATGAGTAACTTTATACCATGAAGATAGAACATTCGATAGAAATATGTTTTTTGGTTGAAATTTCATCTAAGATATTATTGTCGATTTTACATTCAAAAAGTAAGGAGTCACCATATGTTTTAAGAATTTTCTGGTATAATAATTTTCATTTATTCGTGTTGGTATTATCTAAATATCTTTTAACCCAACTGCATTTGATTGCATTCAGGAAAGAATCTATATCCTCTAGTCTGATACCTCCACATTCTACTGATTAAATTAATTGAGTTCGCTTAATTTTATCAGGTTTACCGTCCCATATGAAATTAAATATTTCTGATTTTATATCTTCAAAAATATCATGTGGTGGGTTTGGGAGAACTGTTAGTGTATAAATTAGTTTAGGGAGTGCAAACGTTTTCAGCACGGTGTTTTTTTCCGATAAGTGTAAGTTTACGATGCTGCCATGATTTTAAACAATTTTTGAATTTTTGAAATTTAGGCAATATGTTTTTTTAGAATTGTTTCATTTTCATTGTTTGTAAAGGTAATTCCTAACGTTGTTGCTTCATCTGATGTCCAGTTGAATTTCATGTCTTTTTTAAGTTGAATATCGCTTTGTTTAAATTGACCTACTCGTAGCACAGTGGATTTACTTTTGTTTAGTTTAAGACCCGATGCCATTCCTAAAGAGGTTAGCGATTCTATAAGATTATTGAATGAGTCACTACTGTCATTTACAAAATAAGTTACATCGTCTGCAAATAGGGACTGTTTAATTTCTTCGTCAGGTTCTACGTGAATTCTTACATGCCAAATGAGCCCTGTGCACAACAAAGCAATACGTCTGGTGCGTTTTCGGTTTTTATGTTCAACGCAAATAAATAATGTGCATTACAAGATTTGTGTGTACATTTAAAGTTGCGATGCAAAGTGTAATTGCGTGTAGCAACGACCTGAACTTAATAAGACACTTGTTTCAAACATTAGTTGTAAAATATAAGTGAGTATTATGGTGTTTTATTGCAAACGAATTGTTTCTGGAATTTTATTGCAAACGAATTGTTTCTGTAATTAATTAAACGAAACGTTTGATTCATGAAATTAATAAAAGGAATGATGTAATTTCAATAAATAAACGTCTGTCGATAAGAGAACTTCCCGGACACTAAAATTTTCATTCTAGTGAAATTTTCGGACACCATAAGAAAACTTGCAGGATCCAAACTTAAAAATCTGACATAAACTCATTGAGCATAAATGCCTGTAAAACGAATGAAGTGATCCTTCAAGTCAATTCTGGATTTTCGTAATTAAGAATTTGTCTCCCATTCGGGAAGTTATCACGAGTATCCCGGGTAAAAAGCGGTCCGTCTAAAATGCGAATATGACTCCTATCCGCGGATTGACCGAAAAGTGCGGATATGGACGAATACAGGCAATATCGACACTTTTTTCTGCAATGTTTAATAAAAAAATACACAATATGTGTTAAATATGTTAGTATTGTCTCAAAATTTAATAAGACATTATCATTTTCCCAACATAATATCACTATAAAATCGATAATCCACCGAATCCAACAAATGTCCTCTATATGATTATAACCATTATAGTTGCGCTGTTATTGAAAAGCAATGCATGTCCCGCTAAAATTTTAGATTTTTCGTTTATATTATGTTTTATAAGTGAATGTAACAGCTGTAATATTGATCTTTAAAATATAGGCTTCGTATTTTAACTTTTCGGGATATTGAATATTAACTGTTTAAATATTAACGAAAAATCTAAAACTTTTTCGGGACATGCATTCCTTTTCAATAACAGCGCAACTATAATGGTTATAATCATTCTTGAAACATTTTAATGTAGCACTACGATATCCTTTGTTCATTTGAATAAATAAAATAACGTGCATATTTTGACCTACCAATAAAATATAATATATAGTAACAATCAAATATAAGATATTTTACTATGCATATTAAATACATATTGTGTATTTTTCATTGAACATTCGGTCTTTTCGTAATTAACGTCGAGCCAGAGTTGTCGTTCGTGCGGGAAGGTATTGTTTCATTCCGGTTGTCAAAAGTTATGAGCGCGTAAATTTCAACATAGTTAGTATGGATTGTATAATAACATCGGCGAATTTAATTCCAATTAATAATAAAACAACTGTCGAGGATGTGTTGAACTATTCCAATGTAGAAATTCAAGCGTATCAAAGATAGAGCAGTAGTCTTTCCCCATATATTGACACCGGAAGTGGGTATACCTTCCCCCCGAACGACAACTCTGTTTACACGGAATTACGAAAATCCAGAATTGAAATGAACATTGCAGAAAAGTGTCGATATTGCTTATATTCGTCCATATCCGCACTTTTCGGTCATATCCGCGGATATGAGTCATGTACGCATTTTAGACGGACCGCTTTTTACCCGGGATACTCGTGTTACCTTCCCGAATGGGAGACAACTTCTTAATTACGAAAAGACCGAATAGCGAACATGAGCAACTCAATAGTAGCTTTATATGGCGTACCATTAGGGTCGAAAGACCTACTAGGTAACAAGAGAAATGTACTCCGACGTACAATATGAACGTCGAAGTACAAAAATTGTACCGCCATTCCAGGTCAATAAATTCGCACAGTATCTATGAACAAGCGGTCGATAGTCGCATAATTTGGTATAAATAATATTAATAATAATGTTCAATAAATACGCTCAATATATATGAGTTAGCGGTCGATAGTCGCATAATTTGTTATAAATAATAATAATAATAATGTTCAATGTCAAATATCTCTAAAAGTAACAGATGTAAGGCGTCTTCTGATTGGCTAACACTCAAGGGTCGGTAAAAACTGGACGTCGAAGTACAATTGTGTACGTCGAAATACAAAATAAAATGTACTTCGACGTACATATTGTATGTCGAAATTCATTTCTCTTTTTACCTAGTAGGACTTGTTGACTTTCGACACAAATGGTACGCCATAGCTTTACATGAATCGAAGCGCTCAAGGCACTGCAGTTGTTCGCTCTTTGAACGTATTTAATATTACTTACAGTCACATGGCATGAAGTTCGACTTATGAACACCAGAGTAATTTTCATTTAATTGTGTAAAGTGGTGAGATTTTAAAAAGGAAGAGGAAAATACCATTGATTAACAATGTCTCTTGATTTTATACAGGATTCACACAAACTCAACTTATGATTACAAAGATGAAAAAAGAAATTCAACGTATATCTTAGTTAGCGTTTAGGAAAAGTCTGTCAGTCTAACAAAGAATGAGCCACACCATAAATCTAATAATAAATGTACTGATATCAACGAGCATTGTATTAAATTCTCGATCAAACCACATTGAAATTATTAAATATGTTAGTCAGAAATTAAAAACTTAATTTAATGTATTTCCAGTTAAGTTTCATGTACTGAAATTAACGCGTAACTTTACTCCAGCCGTCACCAATATTGTTATGAACGTACCATCTACTGCAATGTTTAATTCGTAAGTTAACGTATTTTGTCTATAGTTTTAATGGGTTAATACTTTCTCATCGTGTGCATTTATTCCGATTTAAAATTGTTGTCCTTAAATACTTAATGTAGTGAATTGCACGTCTATATATAGTAAAAAAACCTGGTCTGATGCAACACGCACGCTTTTCATTCATGGAACTTGACAGACGACATCAACTATTTCGAACTCTTATAAAAACACGTTTACTTTAAATGCGTACGAAGCGAATTTAATCAGCAAATATTAATAAAAATTGCTATAAAAAAGTGAAATATACATCTACTGAAATTAAATTGCTACCATGTAGATTATTTAAAGGTTTTTGTTTTCACAACTTACTCGCCATAAGGATTCAATTGCTCACCATATACTATTAACTTTTCAAAAGTAACTATTGTCTACAGTTAAAAGGTGTGATGATGATGCCCGACAACGTTTTTAATGTACTGTATTAACTACCGTTTTAAATAACGTAAATGGTAGAACTGTAATAATTATTATGTGTTAAACCATCTGCGGTAAACGCTTACTTCATTAACAGACAGCGAAAATTACAGATAAGTGACTAGAAAGTAACCTGCGAATTTCTCGAGACGAAACTTTTTCAGCACACATGCCCGTAATGTGGCTTTTCAAATTAACCGCAGATGCCCGGGTATTCGCTTACGAAATAATTTTGATCAAAAATAGAACACGGTGGCAAAAGACACCTTAATCTGCACTGGTAGACAATTAAACGACAATTCATGTCTGGTTGCCCTTAAAAGGACAAAGTTACTCTGCAAAGGGAGTGCTGAAAATTATAGAAGATCTTCTCGGTTCTCGCGCTCTGCGCTGGTTGTGAGGCGTCTCTAGACGCCACAAGCTGTCGACCCGAACCCCTGAACGGTTTCCCCAACACGTTGAGCATACTGGGTACCGCCGTCCTTTGACACGTCGATTATCTTCAAAGGGCCACCCCCTCCAAATCCTGGCCTGTATATTTGCCCAAGGTCCGCCACGCCATTTCCTGTACGCTGCCACCTCCGCTGACCCCGTCCCTCTTCCGGGAATGTAGTGAACCCATTATCTACCTAAGGACAATAACCATACCGTTTATCGATCCATTCAAGTTCTGGGAGTCAGCGAAGTCAACAGGAGAGGACGTCAGGGTCGAGGGATGACAGTAATCGCTTGACTAACAGTGCCGCCCGAGGAAGTTCCAATATCCGACACTCCTCATGCGACGAAGTGAAACCACTATCCTCATACAGACAATTACCATTCCGCTTGGCGATTCTTCGGAGTCTTCAATGAAATCTTCCGCGAGTAACTGTCTCCCCGATCGCGACGTGAATGCCGCAGCTGCTGACCTGTTAAACTAATGAATACTATATCCTTTATAGAGTTACCTTGATTGTTTGGACAATCGCCATTTTCTTTTACATTTCAAATTTAATCGCGAGCTGACAGATTCGAAAAACAACCTATAAAAATTTAATCAAACAGAAAGATTTAAATTGTTGCTGTTGCTTTTTATCACTTGTTTTCGCATGTTCATCGCTGAAATTTGTGTTATTAATTACACGTGTATTCAAACCACACGAAAATGTTTGTAAATACAAATTATAATACGGGAGATCACATGATTTGTGTCCTCAATTTGCTTATTATGAATTTATTTTTTCACCATCTAAATATATGGTATTCAAATATTTGATGAGCATGCAGTTTTCTTTCGACATGCAGTTTTCTTTCGACACATTCAAATCATACTTTTCTAGCAGCATCATGCGCAAATAGGTCTTATGGCGCGTTGGCTAGCGTAACTAAATCTCTGTCTGCTCAGTTGCGCAAGGTTTCGTGGTCTCATTATGTATCTCCTGACCTACTGCGAGTTGCGCAGGCTGGACCATAGCTATGCTAGCCGCATATGGCAGAAGACCCATTTTCGCATGACGCGGATCAATAAAAATATCTTTGTTCCTTATAAATCGAGCATCTTAGCACAATACTTTTCGACAGGAAATTAAAGTCAACCCGTGTTCTTTATAGCGAACTGGCAAATTTTGGTAAGATTTCAGTCTTTCAAGAACGACCTCCATACGGACTGAAGAGTGCGGCAAGCATTTGCGATTAGAAAAGGCAACGATTTCCGTCTATAATGACATTATATTTTTCGGTAGTTTTTGTTTTGTCATCTTGAAAGCAATACTGTGTTATCAACGTTTATCGATATTCCGTCGTGTCTTCCCCGGATGATTAAGTACCGAGTCAAAATGCTAAATATTATTAAACATATATCTCACACACAATATTAATATCGAAACTGATCAACCCAAACAGTTTTGTTGTTTTCTATTGAGTTTTAACGAAAGTTGATAAATTATTTCCGATTGTCACGAATTTTCCCAAATGAACTGCGATTTACTTATCGATATAAAAAAAAAACAATAATGAAACGGAATTCATATGAATATTAAAATAAAACTTTTTTCTTTTAATATTTTGTTTGCATGATTTTTCCGTTTTTCTTCGGTTCATCTGATGAAGAATCGGCCATTTTTAAGGTTGGTTACTAATAGCAGCAACTGGTCACGTGTATGTGTGAATTTCAAAGTTCATTAAGAAGTCCTGCTGCAGATTTCTCAGCCATAAAGGTCACATAACCCCAAACCGGAACTCCTGTTTTTAGGGTTACATGCAGTCAGTTTGATACTTAGCACACATTGTTCAGTGCATGTTGCATAGGATTTGTAAAATACATTGCAAATGGAATGTTTTGTTATCAATTTACAATTTGAAGTTATATTTGTGAGCAATAAGAAAAAAAGCGATTTTTGTGCTCTACTTTTCCTGTTGATGGTTCCCGGCTTTGAAAGTAGGTCATACTATTTGAGCCCAAAATGGTCGCCTGCACAGCTGTCAAAACCTGTTTGCCTATTCTAAGGTGAATATTTTGAGTTACAATGTATAGATTTTAATGACATCCATTTCTTCAAAAGATTATGCATTTATCGTTCCAATGATGTATGATGATATAGTGGGTCATTGCTTGATCATGGTAAAAATTGATATCAAACTTCAACTATTTTATATGTAATATAGAAGGAAATTAATTGCGCATGCGTAAACTATAAGATCCCCCCCCCCCCCGCTGTACTAATAGAAATCAGTCAAGCGCTATCAACGAGGTTACGCAAAAGACGCATGATAGCTGATAGTGTATCGCAAGCTCGACCAGCAGTCGTTTTATTTGCCCTAATCTATTAATAGCCTCAGATTTGGAATTAACTGTTCGGCGCAAAAATACCACTTGCATGACGTAGCACGTAGTGGACTATTTTAATCATTCATAAACTTTCCCCTATAGCTAAAAAAAAATACTTTAATATATTAAAACGATCCTTTAAAAATTATTGTATTCATCACGATATTCATATAACGTGCACGATATTCATATTACGTGCACGAGATTCATATTACGTGTCAAATTGTAATTGATTGTAGTTCAAGAACTGGCACAACTCCGCGAAATTTTTTCTCGGCGCGTATGCCGACGGTGATCAGGTTTTGGGTCAACTATGTGGCTTGCAAAACTTGCTCTTAACCTTACTTGTTCGCAAGCGAACAACTAAAAACCGATAGTAGTAATTTAAGTAAGCATAATGGATGCATGAATTCTAGCTACACTACCATGCGGTTTAGTTGTCCTGTAAGATATTCCATTTTGACGTGTTTTTTGTGTTGTGGGAAGAAACCGGTACCCGGAAAATCCTAACAGTCCGGTATTGTTAGGTGGGAGCGGGCCTTGATCTCGGGTCGCCTGGGTGATAAGCGCGTTTACCAACCACTGCTCTAACCGGCAGGCCAATACATGAAATTCTCTAGAAAATTAATTTTTAATACAAATCCAAATTTAAATTTTTATGTAATACATTATTTTTCAAAAGATATTAACATATCATAGTAGATACATGTAGTATATTTATATATGATAAAGTGAACTACACAGCAAGACAATACACTCTTTAAAAGTTACATGAATTTTACATTATATCTGGGGTGTTTACAATCAAACAGTCAGCAAGAGTTACAATGTGAAAATAATAATACTAAGTTAAGCTCGGACACATGACATTAAGTTGCCGAGCCCTACATAAATTAACTGACCCTCCCCAATAAGGAGTTGCGATGTGCCGCTGCTCATATGTATTTGCGTACGGAATCAAATGTATTAACGAATGCCTTCTTTTTTCTCGTGATGTTAACGCTTGATGGGTCATTGACGGCTCAGGTACGGGGAATAGGGGATAATAAAAAGTACCCCTTAATACGATCGGTGCCTTGAGGCGTATTTTCCGTACACGGGATAAATCGGAGCTTGAGAGTAACCATGGAATTAAGAGTGGGACCTATGCCGACAACATCTTATTGATCGATACTTACGGACTATGTCGAATGCTGGGCGAAAATTGTTGAGGGCCATGTTAAAGAAAAAGCAATATACGTTTATGGTTTGTGTGTTCGCACTTCGTCGAACAAATACAATACGTTGTATTGATGAACATCTCCTTCATTGGACATGTTCAAGCGGAAAGAAATTTAGCTGACATGAATGCTCCCTTTGATTTTTGCCTATACCTCATACTCATACAAACCCATTTAATAATTACATACCGGTATAAGGCCCATTGTGTAAAGTTCTTATTCAACAAAAGACGCAGTCTGAATTGGATGACTGCACACGGATAGTTCGACTATCGACTGAAAACCGACTCATAAAAATAAACCGATATTTTGTTCGACAGCAAGGAACAACTAAAAAGCAGTGATTTGTAAATAAAACCGTTGATTGCTGTCGACTTCAAATCCAGGTATCTCATAACACATGGTTATCATTTTGGACAGAGCTATAATCACTTATTTTAAACGTATTTTTAAACGAAGATGAACAGTAAGTTAACAATGTACTGATAGAGCTCATGCTTCAGCAATGGTAATTATTGAAGCGTGCACATCTCGGAGAGTTTATAATTCGATATCCCTATTTATTATACACACAGCCATACAGTATACCAAAAAGGTATGATTAGCTACAACCTTAGTAACTGACGGTTTATGGGATATCCACCCTCAGTAATTTCATACCATACGAGTGCGGAGCTGTGTAACGATTATATCTCAACCGACTACTCGATTACTCGGGTCACTACACAATTCATATTTTTAATTAAAGTGTATAATAATTTTATTTGTTTCAGTAAAATATATTTTGATGAATAGTTTTCTCTTTAGCATAATACAAAAATGTTGTTGTTACACTAACTTATTACTGTTTTGAATGACATATGGAAACAGTATATGTTGCCAAATAACATGCGATATTATATACTAAATGATTATAATATAGGATAAACCTAATACAATCATGTGATTATCCTTGAATTTTGATCGTTTTATTGTACGTTTAAAGATCCTGTCTTAAAGGAAGAACTAGTTTGAAATGTAGCTTTTCAACTATAACTATTTTACTATAATTTTAAACCAAATATAATATGAATTTTACAAATACATGTAGATACATTTATGTACACGCAGAAAATTTAGAAAAATATTAGGACCATACATGTAGGTACAGTTTCACTTGATTAATGTAAGGAAATACTTATTTATGCTTTCGACAAATATATTAGCATGTGGTCATGTTTTGTGTAAAAGTGTGCCGAATATGGTCTCGCATCTTCGTCTAAATACACAAGGGACCATTTTCACCTAATGTGGAACATGTGCTTTATTATTATTCAGTTTAACCCATTTATGCCTAGTGGACTCTCCTATCCTTCTAAATCGGATCAATTTATTTCCAAAATTAGGTTAGTCTAGTATATTAATTTCTATATTTAGAATATTTCTTCCAGAAATTCATTTAAGCAAAAAGCGCAAACCCCGATGAGACGCCGCATCATGTGGCGTCTCATCTGGGTCTACGCTGTTTACCAAGGCCTTTTTTCTAGACGCTAGGTATAAATGGGTTAATTTCCAATGCAAACATATCCCATGTGACGGTAAGAGATGCATTGTTTATACCTCTAACCTTAATTAATGCACGATACACTCCAAGGTAAAGGGAATTTCCAGAACATAGAGAAACATTTACACACGAGTATCCATTCATTTCCACTATTATAAAATTGTGTATTAAGTTTTGCTTAGAGAACGATTCATATTAATGAAAATCGAGACCGTTTTCTATGCAATCACAACACACGCAAAATTGTAAACTTGAAATCTTAAAAACTGATCTCAAGAATCTTGTATCGACATAATCGCTCATTTAACGATTGTAAGGACTTTCTTAGTACAAAAAAGGATAAATGGTGCTTTTAAAAATTTCCATTGAAAGTTTGTACTGTATTTAAAACTAAACATACACTGTGTAGCAGTATATACAAGAAATTTCTATAAAAGGACGGTTTTGATTGTGGTCGGTGTTGATGAACGGTCAAAAGTTATATCTATGGGATCACATATAGCGAAAGCCTTTTTTCTGCGTTGTCCTTAGTTGCATCACACGTTAATCAATAACGGGGTGTTGCGCCAGATATCGTGGCTTATTTCGCATTATTAGATATCTTTGATCATATATCTGTATTTACAGAATAGAAAATTCACAAGAAGAATGAAAATATTAATACGCGCGTTCTTCCATCAGACCTGTTTTGGTGGTTTGTCGCACATTGTCATTAGATTCCATTATAAATAATATCGTGAATCATCGCGCTCATGCTAAGGGACCGTCCATAAAGTTTGTCACCCTCCATGTGGGGGAGGGGGTGTAAGAAAGTGTGACAGTTTGTGACATGGGGGAGGGGGATGAGGCCATGTTTGATGTCACACATTTATTTGAAAAAAATATTTATAATTTTTTACTTATTTCTTTAGTAGAATTAAAAAAATAATTTTCGAAAAATTTGTGAAACATTTGAATTAGTTTTATGTCAAAATAAGACGAATTGCATATCTCCTGAATGTGTTGTTCGAATTTTTAATAGGCACCTTGGCTGGGCCGGCTTATTCAATAGGCACAACCTCCACGCAGATTTCATTAGTAAATGACGAAATAATTTATTGGACTGTTCCATTTTTTAGATAGTAAAGGGTTAAAAAAAATCTAAATTATAATTTCGTTTTTATTAAAGGTTAACACATGGATAAATATTCATACTGCTGAAGCAAATCGTGTTAAAACATACTTCTTCGAAAAATCGGAACATTTACAACGACTTCAGATGGTTTCTGTATTTGAAGTTGGTGTCTACCAGATATGTGTGAAGTACGGGGGCATTAAGGGGAAATATTTCATTCGTCGGTCACAATTACGTAGTTATGCGATAGCTATGAAATGCGAAAGAAATATCTATGACGTGCGCTCGCGATAGCTGAGAAATGGGAATACGTATCCGATTACTAGTAGTCTGGTTCCCAGCTTCTATTGTAAACAAATAGAACAAAGGGGCAGGTAATCCAGACTAGTATCCGATCATAAAAGGTAGCGCGTGCGCAAGGAATAATTGACCTTCAGCTTATTTTTTACAAATCACTGAGCACATTGATGTTTCAAGGAAGTTTATGTAGGCGATCACTTTATAGTAGATATAATGTAACCTTTCAAGGTTTCGTGGTAAGTGAGCTATCTTTCTGATCATGTATTTCCACTCTATCAATGTGCTCACAAAATCAGATTTTAACATTAAGAATGATTACATATCCAAATAATTTGGAGTAAGCTGATTTTAGTCAAGGATACATTGAAGGTGCTTGACTTAACTTTTTAGTAGTCAGAATATAAATTTCAAAAGGTAAAGCTCATTTAACCTCTCAACCCCCCGGGGATTGAGCCGATAATGAATAAGCTTACACATTGCTGGCGCGAACTGTATAGAGAAAGTTATTTCCATTTGTTGAATACAGCCATTTTTAGTACATAAAGTAAACAGTTCAGTTTGTATCCTTCCTGTATAATTAGCTGTGTAAAAATATTTCTGTAAACAATGTATTCGAAATAAACGAAATTTCCTCGGATACTCAAGTCAGGTCCTAAAACAAATATGGAACATGAGGGAAACTCAAAGGTCTATGATCACAAAAAGGTACTGGGCGCTGTTAAACAGGGGAAGGGGGGGGGGAGTCACGTCAGTCTGGTGATATTTTCTGAAAATGTGCTTAATCCTCGAAATGCTATAGACGAATACGTGTCATAAAAGTTTGAAAACACAGTCAATACGTTTGCCTTTGAAAACTTCGCACTGCTTGTGTTGACCAGACCAGAGGGGCAGGAGTGGGGGGGAGGGGGTACTTAAAGGAGCATGACGAAGAAATATTCAACTTCGCTCTAATTTTCATTATCACACTTCAAGCTACTGAGCATCTGTAGGTGTGTACTCTTTGAAGCTAAACACGTTGCAGAAGAACTCATTTCTGTCTAGATATGTCCCTAGGTAAATGCTAACAATATTTAACATGCTATACGTACATAGTATTTTAAGTCACCGATCATTAAATACTATATTGTCAACCCATCTGTATTGTGGACCTACCATTTTCATGTACCTTTTCAACTTGTTTGCGTATTTTTAATTACACTGCAACTACAATATAACGCGGAATGCTTAAAAGTTAATAAATATTGTTGTTGTTGTTGTATATTTGATTTTGCAAATATCATTGTTTTCTGATTAAGCTCCTTTACTTTGAAGTGATTTTTTAATCACTACCAAACAATACGTCTCATTAATAAATCTTTGCACAGACAATGAAAGCATGCCGGCAAATTAATGTTTTGCAATTCACACGCAGATAATACCAAACTTCCAGATTGTTGTCAGACATATGTTCTTACGGATTGACTTATTCTGTCAGACCGGATGAGCGTTTGTCAGACCAAACAAAAAGGGAGAGAACACAAAATGAAATGACGGTTACACATAGTATTTATTTATATCAAAAGGACATATAACAAGTATGTACTATCTAGTTAATTCATATAACAAGTATGTTACTATATATTACTATATATTACCAAATATCCGAATAGAGATTGGAATTCAAATAATTGATTATCTTTTTCTCATTGTCTCCTTAATTCCTCCTGAAAATGTGAACAGTAACCACTGTTGTCATCTTAACAGTATTGATCATTGATTTGATTAGTTACTGCGTCAAAGTCTGCAACATCATCAGGTTCAGCAGTCTCCTGCTCATCTGAGGTACCTTAGATTAAAAGATGATCAATCACTTGAGTCTTGACATTTTTTGCCAATATTCTCAATAGTATCAGAACCAGGTAATACTTTGGTAAGAAACCTCAGCATATCATGCAAATCTCACAAAGCAAAATATTAAAGACAATACAATTAGTTGTGAAATCATCTTTTGGAAATAAGACAACAATATTTTGAAAACGAAATCACACGATAACAGTTATATTAAGGAGGCAGGGGATGTATTTTTGACCAAATTTCAAGTTCCGAAAGGCCGCAAACAGTCAAATCCATTTCATCAAAACAGAAAGTGACACAAGAAAGCCTTTTTGTGTCAGTGTCATAACATGGGCAACATACATTGAAAATACAATCAAAGACAAGGCTGGCTTCTTCACTTGTGAAACTATGACCCTTGGTCTTTCCCCCCGCCCACCTCATTTTTAATGAAAAATTTAGAAATTTGACCCATTTCATGGCATGCACAGTACATTCAAACAGAATGCAATCCTAGTTTGGCTACATTACTCATTAATTTCATCCCTGCGCTGTGTTTATTTTCCAAGAAAAGTGTCTCCCATATGTTTAGATTTTTCACAATTTACATTCAAAGCTCTGTTCTGATTCTGAAGCGTGACATATTGACTTCCGCCAAAAGTGAAACCTCCTTTTTCAAGATTCAACATTTCCTTGCTACAGAGCTGTCATGAGTTTCGATGCTTTTTTCCAAAATCTTAAATCTAACACAAGAAATACGTCTTATAAATACCTAATTGATTTTTAAAGACCATAGGTAAGCCCTACCCTAAAGATATGTAATTTTCAAGGACCCCCCTTTCACTGATATATCCCCTGCCACCTTAAGTTTTTAAATATATGCATGATAAAACAAAAAGCTTTTGTTATATTGAAGTATAATGTTTAATGAATTAAATGCAACATTTCTGGACTGTATCCTGTGTTTTGTTTGTATATTTATAGTAATTCCAAAATTTCACACAATTCAAGGGAAACAACCAGAACAGAAATAATCTCCAAAAAATAGTGTTCCTATTCACAACATTTGACTCCATTTAGTAGAGAAGCACACGTTATATTTCAAATGTTTAAAACAATTATTGACAATATCAATCAGTCTTACAGATGTATAGTCCCCTATGATTAAATAATACATGCACCAAATATTGATATTCATTTATTAAAATACCATTCAAAATGAGATAATTCCATAAGAAATCACAGCACAGTTATAAAAACAATCGCACTAGGAAAAACAAAGGTGCACTTTTCAAAATAGGAGTATTTCCAAACTATAACTGCAGTAATGTGCCCTGTGTAGAGAAAGGAGTTCAAGATTCTATTCCCTTGAATTCAGACCCTGTCCTGGAAAGTGTCGTGCGATTGGGTGATTCTGTGGCTAACGATGTCTTGAATGCGTGTAACCATTGTCAGGATCCACTTGTTCTCCCTTTTAAACTGCGACCACGTCAAACAGTAGCACAGTCTAAAAAACAAAGAGCTAAAATTGGAAACAGTGCAAATATATCTGACTATGAGAACATCATTGTAAACAAGACACATCTTTGACAAATTTTCAAGTGCATAGGGAGCCTTCATGAGCACATATTTGTCTGTTGTTGTTAATGCTTTGAGGCTCATAACTCAAGTGCTTGATGTTTACACAAAGTTTATTGTGACATAAATGCGACACGTGCATTTTTGATGACATGGCATGTTTATTTTCAAGATGATATAGTGCGCGGTGAGCTTTAAGCTTTAGCCTTGTGCCGCGTAAATTACATCGCAGAAAAATAAGCAGTTTGGAGTGCACGCCCCCTTCCAGATGTGGCATTCATTTATTATTTGTATTTACTATCAAATAAATGTGTCAATCTTAGTCTTTCTTCATCTGTTATATGTGCCATCAAGAAATATGTTGCCATAATGACTTTAAATAAAAAGAAAAAAAGAATTTATGTTTGCGGCATGTAACAAACCACTTTCTTGCATAATTTTCCTATTTTCACCAACATCTACAAAACTGCAGACTTATCTTGATTATTTTAGTATTCAAGCTCAGAAAATGTGCAAATGTAGATGCTTATACACAAATATGAGTTTAAACATTGTTTCGCAGTGTGAAACCAGCACACATGAAAATTTTCCTAAAATAAGCAATGGTTTTAACATTATTACCTCCCTTTGTTTTCCATAATCTTAACCATAGCGGTTTAAAGATATATGCTAAATTATGTTTGATTTGTTACTGCAACACATTTGTTAAATATTTGTATCAATTTTTGTATGATATACAGAACTTTAAAAGTTTGCGTTTTGCTATTAAGTTTTTTAATATATGCATGATAAAACAAAAAAGCTTTTGTTATATTGAAATATAATATTTAATGAATTAAATGCAACACTTTTGAACTGTATCCTGTGTTTTGTTTACATATTTATAGTTATTCCAAAATTTCACACAATTCAAGGGAAACAACCAGAACAGAAATAATTCAAAAATAGTGTTCCTATTCACAACATTTGACTATATTAAGTAGAGAAGCACAAGTTCTATTTCAAATGTTTAAAATGATTATTGACAATACCAATCAGTCTTACAGATGTATATTCCCATATGATTAAATAATACATGCACCAAATATTGATATTCATTTATTAAAATACCATACAAAATAAGATCACTCCATAAGAAATCAAAGCACAGTTATAAAAACAATCGCACTAGGAAAACAAGAGGGCCTGAAAGGCCCAACGTCGCTCATCTGAGATAACAAGATATTCTTGGGACAAATCTTCTGACCAAGTTTCACGAAGATCGGAAAATAAATGTGGCCTCTAGAGTGTTAACAAGGTTTTACTATAGCCATATAAGGAAAATTGTCCCGTCCCTGGCAGCCATGTTTTTCAACCAACCGGCATCATTTTTGAACTCATCGAAGATATTTTCGGGATAAATCTTCTGAACACGTTTCATGAAGATCGGGCAGTAAATGTGGCCTCTAGAGTGTTAACAAGATTTTACTACAGCCATTTAAGGAAAAATGCCCCACCCCTTAGAAGCCATTTTTTTTTTCAAGCAAACATAATTATTAATTTTGAACTCATCCAAGATACCATTGAGACCAATCTTCTGACCAAATTTCATGAAGATTGGACAATAAATGTGGCCTCTAGAGTGTTAACAAGGTTTTACTATAGTCATATATAGCCATATAAGGACAAATGCCCTGCCCCTGTGGTGGCCATGTTTTTCAACCAACCGGCATCATTTTTTAACTCGTCCAAGATATTATTGGGATGAATCTTCTGACCGAGCTTCATGGAGATTGGACTATAAATGTTGCCTCGAGAGTGTTAACAAGATTTTACTAAAGTCTCATATAGACATATAAGGAAAAATGCCCCGTCCCTTGGCGGCCATGTTATTCAAGCAAACGTAACCATTTTCGAACTCATCAAAGATATCATTGAAACCAATCTTCTGACAAAATTTCATGAATATTGGACAATAAATGTGGCCTCTAGAGAGTGAACAAGGCACATGTTGACGTCGCACAACGGACAACGCACGACGGGCGACGGACAAAAGGCGATCACTTTTTAAAATAGGAGTATTTCAAAATTATAAATTCAGTCATGTGCCCTGTGTAGAGAAACAAGTTCAACATTCTATTCCCTTGAATTCAGTAGAGCTGCAACGATTCGATCCGATGCATCGAAAATCGGTTCGAAATGCGTCCATTCGATAACGATACCAAACCTACCAAATTCGATTAGATTCTTTAACATGTAGACATATATATATATACATAGATACGTAAAGCTCACTGTATTCTGACTATTTGATACGGAAAGGTGTAGGTTTTATCTTAACCTGTAATAACGACGCGCACGATCGGCTGCTTATTACTTTTGTCATACAATCAATAAGCGCGTTACGGTCCACTTTCGGAAAAAGCGTCACAATGGCTGAACAAGTTGTGGCTGACAAATTGAAATTATCAGATGCGCCTAAGAAGCTAAAATCAAAAGTGTGGCAGTATTTTGGGTTTCGGGATGGTAGCCCTCCCGATAAAGCAAAGTATAAACTGTGCTTCACGGATTCAAACATAACGTTGATTTAACAAGACTAAGAGATAGCACACGTGCAACTACTCAAGTCGCCAACCAGAAAAATAGTTTTGTTTCTGTTGGGAATTTGTAAAGTTTATTAGAGAATGTGCTATGTCCTACAGGTAACAGGTGATGCTGTCACGACACAATGGTTGACATGCTTGTAGCAATTTTGGATATAAGTATAATAGTGAAAGTACTATCACTCCACTGATTCCAGATGTTCTTATGATTATATAATTTTATATTATTGTGTATTTAACACAATCTTCTAGTCAAAAGTTTTTCATATTAAAATTGAGTCCTCATTTGCTATTCGTTTTATGTGTTTTATTGAAATACTGACATAGTTTGAAAGACAATTGGCAGTTTCTTGCAAAATATTTCGTACAAATGTTAATTTCACAAACTTTCAACAGTTTTTAAAACACTGTAGAACCAACCAAACTATATCAAACAAACACACAATTTGACAAATGCCCAAGATATAGGTATGGACACTTTTGAACAGAAATGTTTATTTTGAGGCAGAAGAGTGAAAATATGATACAACTAGGTTTGAAGATGAATCGAATCGAAATAATCGGTATCAGAGTGTCAGAAATCGAAATCGAATCGAGCTGTTGGTGAATCGTTGCAGCTCTAGAATTCAGACTCTGACCTGGAAAGTGTCGTGCGATAAGGTGATTCTGTGTCTAACGATGTCTTGAATGCGTGTAACCGTTCTCAGGATCCACTTGTTCTCCCTTTTAAACTGCGACCACGTCAAACAGTACCACAGTCTGAAAATCAAAGTGCTACAATTGGAAACAGTGCACATATATCTGACTATGAGAACATCATTGTAAACAAGACACAGCTTGGCCACATTTTTAAGTGCATAGGGAACCTTCATGAGCACATATTTGTCTGTTGCTGTTAATGCTTTTGGACTCATAACTTTAGTGCTTGATGTTGACACAAAGTTTATTGTGGCATAAATGCGACACGTGCATTTTTGATGACATGGCATGTTTATTTTCAAGATGATATAGTGCGCGGTGAGCTTTATGCTTAAATAGCCTTTTGCCGCGTAAATTACATCGCAGAGGAGTGCACGCCCCCTTCCAGATGTGGCATTCATTTATTATTTTGCATTTATTATCAAATAAATGCTTCAATCTTAGTCTTTCTTCATCTGTTAGATGTGCCATGAAGAAATATGTTGCCATAATAAATAAATCAACCACTTGATTGGAAAGATTGACATTTTTCACATTGAACAATTATATTCTTCAAAATACTATCTTTAACATTTAAAATTTATCTATTCTGCTCTTACATATCGAGAAAAACAGCGACAGACTTTCTTCAAATGCGAATCTCCCGAGATTTCACGGTCATTTTTATTAACATACCATGTGCTCAAGTGTTTTCAAATTCAGAATGACATTTCCCGGTATTTTAGAGTATTCTGGCTTGTTTTGTAAACAAATTGTAGTGTAAATAGAAACTCAAAGTAAATATTATTATCAAAATGTAAGTTCTATAGCGTATCTTGGATGAGGAAGAAACTAGTTCTGGTATGTTGAAAAACATGGCCGCTTGGGGTGGGGCATTTTTCCTTATGTGGCTGTAGTGAAACCTTGTGAACACTCTCAAAGCACATAAAAAGTCAAGTCCGTATTGGCCTTGGTAAGAACAATTTTGTAATGATATCTCGAATAATTTCAAAAATGGTAACAGTCTGTTGAAAAACATGGGTGAGGGGCATTTTTCCTTACATGACTATAATAAAACCTTGTTAACCCTATTAAAGTCACAGTACAGAAGAGAGACATAGCATAAGCCTCGAGCTTTTTTCTCAATTCTGTCAAATTGTATCCGACAGCCTTTATATTAAGCAATACGGCAATTTCTTCCTGCCTTGTGTATTGTTCGAAAATAATATGTATGTTTGTATTGTATTGCTTATATGTACTTTCTTTTGAACTTAATAAATAGTGTTTAAACCAAAGTCACAGTAATAGTTCAATCTTCAAGAAACTTGTTTGCAACATTTGTTCTGATATTTTGGTTTGCACAGAGAACAGGTCAGGTTTTTTTTGTCGAAATGGACGTATACGTCTAGAAATCCTACTTTCGGTTTAAAAAGCGGTACCGTTTGAAAAATAAAATATAACTTGCTAACTAGGCTATAGATGTAATTTTATGTATGCCAATTAGAATATATCTGGTGGTTACAAGGTAGAAATCCGTCTTTTTTGCGCTTTAAAACTTAAATATTATCGCGTTTGTCGAAATGGACGTATAAGTATAGAAATCTAGTTACGGTTTTAAAATTAATTTTTTAAAATAAATTTCTTGCTAACTAAGCTATAAATTTAATGACAATTTTGCACACTTTCAAATTGCATCTATATGTATTATTAACATGTATTTAATTACAAGGTGTGTGTGCTTTAACATGTGACTCCAAGGAACTGTAATGGGAAGGTTTCGTTCCCTAAGTTTCCCTAAAAATTCTTGTACCAGGCAGTCATGTTTTTTTACAAATAATAATCATTTTTAACTAATTCCAGATATTTTTCAAAGAAACTATTATACCTTTCAGTCATGCATATTTTTCCAAATAAAAATCATTTTAACTCATTCCAGATAAGTTTCCCAAAACTTCTTGTACCTAGCAGTAATGCTTAGCACACCTTTTTTTTCAGTATTCTTAGCATGTTTCATGATGAGTGGATTGCAAATGTGATTTCTATATTGTCCAAATGGTTTTATTTTAATCAGATACGAAAAAAATGTCCCGTATCATCGCAACAGAGTTTTTCTTTGGACAAGAATAAGATCTCTCTCAGCTGACCATTGGAACACATGTTCAGACAAATGTTCATGAATAGCGGACACTTTATGTGGCGTCAAGAGTGTGCGTACGATTTTTCTTTAAATTGACTACGCGCCGTAGTTACTAACCCCACGTGACACAGTTTTAAAACTCTGTTGAGATATTATTGGGAAATAGGTTCTGAGAAAGTTTCGCGAAGATTTGGCAATAGATGTGCCCTCTATAATCCTAACAAGCTTTTTCTTTAATTTGACCATGTGACCGAGTTTCTTTTTACCTCACACGACCCAGTTTCTAACTAAGACGAGATAGTATTGGGACAGACCTTCTGACCAATGTTCATTAAGCTCCGAAATACATGTGGCTGCTAGAGTGTTTAAACGGAACATGTTGACAAAGGAAAACGCACGACGAACGACGGACAAAAGGCGATAACAAAAGCTCATCATGTTGTGCTCAGGTGAGCTAAAAATAAGTGCAACGTGTAGTGGTTAAATCGATTCGTAAGTTAGCTATGTTCTACAGAATGCTTTTGTATTTGAATGACTACAAATGTAGTTTTTTTTTTCAAATAAATATTAAGAGCCAGCGTGTTCTAAAACATCAGCATGATACAAATAAAATTTTAAACGAATGTCTGATATATTTATATCAAATCAACGGGATTATAAGAAGTAAAGAAAAAAATAAATAAAGTAAAGATAGATGTGTCATATACGCTACAGTGATCAAAAAAACTTAATACTTTAACAATTTTAATACAAGCACATGGCCGATTTTTTAAACAAAACAGTTCACTTTATTATTTTTCAAATACATATTCAATGTTACAGTATTTTCTTAAAATGTTTTTTAAATTCATTTGATATCAAGTAAAGGTCTTAAATCATTGTAATGATAAATATGCGCTCTGGCAATGATAATATCTTAAATCGTACTCTACAAAAGAAATTCACCCATTATTAGTATTTTTTCGTATTTCGTATTTTTATATTACGCATAAGCTAATTTAAGTTTTAAGGACGTATGCTGCAGTTTAAATGCAAATTTTGCTGCTCATAGAATTTGATAATGTTTGGTATATAGGCAGAACCATCTGTTGTGGATAGAAAAATAAAATAAAAATTATGGGTCACCTGTGTTGTTCATTTTTTATTCGCACCTAAACAACAAGCATATTTCAGCACAAGAACAATTCACCGATAAGGTAATAGTATAAAAAAGTGTTGAAAACAACCTCCATTTTTCACAAAATATGTTATACTGATTTAATTTGACTGCACATTAAACAAAAATAACATGAATCCAATTATTCATGTTTTTTTTAAATCTATTTTTAAACATAAACAAAAACGAAAGAATTTCACATAAATAAAAAACGTTTACATACTACAAACAAGTTTGCGTGTGAATAGAGATACTGCAGAAGGCAATTATGGCGTATATGTAAAGCAATGATTCACTACCCGTGAACTTCGTTATCTATAATGAGCTTTTTAAATTATAATAATCTAGTTGTTATTGATACGCCGCTGTAATGTAATAATACTGAAATCAGTAAATATACAATGACTAAGATATTTTAAAGTACAGAATACATTTTAAGAACGTACGCGGTAGTTTTTATTATTTGTTATTACATAAAGCATAATGTTTGATAGATATATCTTTTGCTGATATTAAAATAAAATAACAATCGAGGGTGACGGGTGTTCTTATTTGTTTTATTGAGCTTTGAATTATACGACTATTTCAACCTTAGAGTTCACCTCGCAAATATGCCTTAAAGCAAAAACTGCGCACACACGTAAAAAACCTGTTAAAAATAATGTTATCTTCTGTGGCCATTTATAATTATGATTACCAATTTATTTAATATCATCAAACATCAATCGGATATCAACAAAGTTAATCGGAAAATTAAAAAAATATATAATGTCTTACTTTCAACTTGTAATACCTTCCCGCATACAGATTTCATTCCAGTTTACCAAAATGACTTGTGGGTTATCAAAAAGAAATAAGAAAACATGTAAACAAGCAAATTTGTTAAATTGATATCCCCCGCAACATTTTGTTTGTGACAGTCGGGCGGACGAACTGATGTACGGACGGACAAGGCCAATTCTTCATTCCTCCTACTTTAGAGGGGGATATTTACTAAGTCAACAGGCTCTTTTGTTCACTTTTCAAATTCAAATAACAACTCGCAGTCAAACAATACATGCTTAGTTCCAACACATCACGATTGAAAATGCACTAAATAAACATAAATCCGATCCTGTTTGCTCAATATAATGTGGTTCATCATTCTGTCAAATAATAGACGAATGTATTTGGTTGAGAATCCATTATATACTAATATTTTAAAGGTTGTTGTTTTCCCAATCAAGAATATGGGCCTCATCAATTCCCCTATGCTACACGTGATCCCATGTCTTGTCTTAAGTAGTTCAGCGTGTCAAAAAAATCAAAAAAGGATTTCTCTATATTAAGGTAGAAAGATTAAGATTGCATTGCATTCGTGTAATATGACGTTATGTGTGTATTATAAATGGGTTGCAGGTGCGGTACCGGCGTACGTTCAAATACATTGCTTAACGATTGACCAGCCTGTAAATGCGATAGTGTACATCAATGTTTTTTATAATCAATTGCTTAACAAAAATAATCACAATGTTAGTTTGTTTCGAACATATTGGTCAGAGAGGAATAAATTAAGCGAAACAAAAAATACAAGTATTATATACACGTGCGGCAAGATGCACCAACATCCGCACGTGGTTCAGAAGTATCAGCGTCGTGGATGAATAATTTTAATTCATCAAATATTCTATGTAGTAAATTATCTCAAATAACATTACATAGAATTTGATATATCAAGCCATTGATTGAGAAATTAAAGTGTTCCGATTTATTTTTAAGCATAACATGAAACGTACATATCGATTTTGATTAAATTTTATATGTAACACATATACTTTGATGACATGTTTGAAATAATAGATGATTCAATGGCAAGTTGCTTAAATTGAGGGAAAGCTATCCATTTTAAACAAGTCGTTCTTGCGACATAAACATTTTCAGTTATAAGGAAGTTTTGACTGTTTTCCGTAATGAGATTCTTGATTGTTGTTTCAAACACGCGATTTAAAAAGGTTTTTATAGCCGCAGGAATGATGGTCGATTCTTACTGTGTTATTTAGGGGCTACAAATTGTTTACTAATTTTCTTAACTTTATAATTCTTAATTTCTGGGTGTCATTCCCTTATTGAATATGCATCCCGTTTTTATTCGAATACCCGAAAAGCATTTATTGCGCAACCGGTGTTTTAGTCATAACAAATTTGCGTCAAACTAAACTGCCGCGTACGTCCTGTAGCTCATTCTATAACTAAAATGAGACTAATTGTGATACTCGTATAGCATTAGAATGCTCGGCTATTGGTAATTATTTGTTTGCATCCGGAAACAAACATGCAAACTTTTGTATAGAATCATATTCGTGTGAAATTTGAATATTCAAACATGAACATTATTACTTGCCGTAATATACTTAAATCAATTATTGTTATTTAATCAAATGATTTATAATTTATGATGTATTTATCGTTAAATACTGAAAGCATTAAAACAAATTGTACCTTTTAAACAAATCCAATAACAACAAGCGTGTTTTGCCATGACTTCGTTGATTGCCGACTTCAAAGTATTTTTTAAGTAAAGTGTTTCACCATAGCTTGCATTTGTAAAGCGCGGCAATAAACGGTAGGCAGAACCCGGATCACATTTCTTGAATACCGTAATTACTCTATGTTTTCGGAAACTCTAAGATTTCGGACAACCCTTTTTTAGCAAAATAATTATTTTTCGTGACTCCTAATTTTCGGACACACGAGTTTTGTTTCTAAGTCTTCGGACAGTCACGAAAAATAATTAATTTTGCTAAATTTTGTTAAATTATTAGATTTGTGTAAAGCGACCGGTTTGCGTATTGTGATTGGGCGGTTAGCTAATACAAACCACCACACTTTTTTATCACATAACGGTTGTTCTGTAATTGACTATTTACTGACATACGATCACGATATGTCACAGTTGCACAATTTTTATATTGATGGTTTTAATGAATGGAGCGATCACGCACCATTGCGCTTTACCTTGTGTTGTAATTATGTTACTTCTATTATACTTGACCATGAAGAAATTAAGTTTAAGTGGGATGTCAATTTACGGGAGCATATTCGCTCTAGTATCTATGACAATTTAGAAACTTTTAATGAAATTATACAAAATACAGATTGTTTGAATAGAGAATCCGTAAATACTATGCTTAATAAGTTTACGGATACAGTGAGAAGTATAGCAGATATTTTGTTTGCCAAAAAATGTTATTTTAAACAACATGTTCGTTTTAGTACGTCACCTGTACATGGAAATAATTGGTTTGATCCAGTTTGTAAAACAGCTCGCAATAGTTATTTGCATGCCCTTAGACTGTTCAATTTAGATAAGTCGCAAGAAAATCGTATATTGTTATGTGAACGTAAAAAGCATTATAAAGGTATTATTCGAAAAAAGAAAACGCAAGTTACAAAAAGAAAATGAATGAAATTGAGGATCTTAAAAGAAAAACAAAACCGACAGATTTTTGGAAACAATTTAGAACAAAAACTAAAAAATAAATCTGAAAATATACCTTTAGATGCTTTTCGAGACTTTTTTAAGAACTAAAAGGCAATGTTTTTAATTGTGAAAATGATGAATCTGAGTTTTTTAATGAATATAATAATTTTGATTTGCCGAATAACGCTTATCCGGAGCAAGATAGACCTATCTCTGTGGAAGAAATAGTTAAAGCCGTTAAACTACTTAAGCGGAATAAAGCCCATGGACTTGATAATTTGTTAAATGAATACTTTATACAATCTATTGACATTTTAGCTTTGCCTTTGAGTGATATGTTCAATAAGATAATAGACTCTGGAGTGTTCCCCGAAGCGTGGACCGTCGGTTTTATTGTTCCATTACACAAAAAGGGCTCCGAGTCAGATGTAAACAGTTACAGAGGTATTACACTTGTAAGCTGTCTTTCTAAACTGTTTACCTCAGTTATTAATAAGAGAGTTGAAAATGTCTGCAATGAATGTAACATTATTTCGGACGCCCAATTCGGATTTCAAAAAGGACGTTCAACGTAGATGCAATATTTATACTTCAGTCATTAGTTCAGAACTATATGTTTGAAAATAAACGTTTGTTTGTTATTTTTGTCGATATGTTGAAATGTTTTTATTCTAATTATAGAAACGGTCTTTGGTTGAAATTCTTTAAATCGGGAATTCAGGGTAAAGTTTTACGAGTTGTTAGAGATATGTATAACAATGTTAAATAATGTGTTAGTTATTTTCTTCATTTTCTGATTATTTCTCATATTCAGTAGGCTTTCGTCAGGGGGAGGTAACGTCCCCTTTGCTATTTTCTATCTTTGTTGAGGACTTGGAACTTTATCTCCAAGATGATATTGTTGCAGGCATTAATTTAGATGACGTTATGATTTTATTATTTTTGTTTGCTGACGACATGGCTATTATAGGTAAAAATCCAACAGAAATTCAAAACCATTTAGACCATTTACACACTAACTGCAATAATTGGGGAATCAGGTTAACATAAAGGAGACCAAAATTATGGTTTTTCGTAAGCGAGGTGGATTACTGACCTCAGAGAAGTGGACCTACAATAGTCAGCCAATAGAAGTTGTTAATGATTTTAACAATTTAGGAGTTGTTCTAAATTATACTGGTAGTTTTAATCTTAATCAAGAATATTTAGTTGGTAAAGGGCTTAAGGCCATGAATGTTTTACTTTGTAAATGTCAGGACTATGATTTGAAGCCTAGTACTCTTTGTCAATTTTTGATGCCTTTGTTGGCTCTATCATCAATTATGGAGCAGAAGTTTAGGGATATACTATAAGTCAAAAGAATTAGAAGGGCTGCATCTAAATTTCTTTAAACGTCTATTAAAAGTTAGACTCAATACATGTAATAATATGGTGTATGGCGAACTTGGGAGATATCCGCTTTATATACACAGATACTTACGTATACTAAAATATTGGTTTAAGCTGCAGTCAAGCGACAATATTATTTAAAAATATGTATACAACGAAGCAGTTTGATATTGTGAAAAGGGTTGCACAAATTGGGTATATAATGTTAAAAAGATATTAAATGATAATGGTTTTCCAGATGTATTCGAAAATGCGCATGCTTTTGATATGAAATCATTTTTGTTTGTATTTAAATGTAGAATTGTTGACTCTTATAAACTTAAATGGTACAATGCTGTGAACGAAAGCTCTATGATGGATATGTATAGGAATTTTAAAGCCTCTCTAGTATATGAACCATATCTATATATTCTACCTAAATCATTAAGAGCAAATGTTAGTAAATTACGTTAATCTGTACACCCTTTGAGTATTCAAACGGGTAGATACGCTAGAAATGTAGAGGAAAGATCTGTAAGACACTGTATTTTCTGTGATTTAAATGACATTGAGGATGAATATCATTTTGCTTATCATCATGTATAATGATTTTAGAAAAAAATATATATAAAACTACTATTATATCAAACCATCTGTTTATAAATATTTGAATTTGTTAAAAACGGTGGATAAAATGGAACTTATTAATCTGTCACTGTTTGTCAAAAACGCGCTTTTATACGATCAAGACTGATAAATGATATGTCATAATATATTCATCTCTTGTATACTTATGATGTATGTTATATATTTCAAACTGCTATTCTAATATTCTTATTTTTAAAAACCACGAGTTTTGCTTTTTGTTTTTTTTGTACCTTACATTTTTTTCTGCTTATTTATTTTTTTGTATAAAATCACGTGACAATATATATATGTGCGATTGTATACATATATAGACGATGTTCTTTGTATAAGTCTTGAATAAAAAATTTGTCTGAAAAAAATAAAAAAATCTGCTAAAACAAGGAGTGTCCGAAAACATATGGTAATTACGGTAGTTCAAGGTGTTAACATTACTGGTAGTAGATACCATAATGCGATCATGCTTTGCCAGTGCGTGCGCACCCGTTATCGACGCAATTAAGTTTTAACTTAACAGTCTGTTGGGAATCGACGATAAGCGTCAGTGAAATAAAAAACACATTTACAGATATATAACGACTTAAACTGGAGTAAATAGATAAAAAGATTGAGTTATTATATGTGTGAGTAGTGTTTTGAATGTGTTAGATGTGTTTATCAAATGTTTGACCTATTTGATTATTCGACAATGTCGACCATGTAACGCGTCATGCCAACGCTTATTTAATATTTAAAAGATGTACAACTTGTAAATTGAAACTTATTTTGATTTTTTGCTAATGGATTTGTTTTTGTTTTGATCTAATTTTATATGTTTTAATACTTTTTATGAAACTATGTTGACATTTTGATGTTTCCACATTCTTGTTTTGACATGTTTTCAGTCGTCAGCGAATAAGTAGGAAATGTTTCCGGATCTCGCCTTTTACTCGGAATAAAGGTGAGCACCTTTCTACTTTTCTACAAACCAATGATAATGTTCAGGGGTCCGTCTTATCAATGATCGTACGAAAATGTTAACTTACGATTGAATTTTGTAATTTAAAAAAATAAGTGATTATGATCTGTATGTTTCAAATATAATGGATATTTGACAGCTTCTTTGGAAATGAATGGAAATGTTCAACAAAAGTAATTATAAAAGTGACGGTTACATATTTATGGCGCTTCGAAAATTGCATCGTAAGATGAAAATGTCGTACAATGTTTGATAAGACGGGCCCCAGGAATTGTGCCAACATTTTTATATCAACTTTGGTCATTTTTTGCACATGTTTCAGCTTTTGCTTCGATTAATATCCACCATTTTCCATTGCACAAAATTCACAAAATTTAATCTGGGCTACTTAAATCTTTCCTCTTATTAAAAATTAATATAACTCGAAAATGATATGTTAAACAACATCCATTTCCATTCTAGATTAAATCATCATATAGTTTACAATCACTTTACATCTATTAAGCGCAAAATTTTACTTGAAAAGGAAGTCTTAGAGTGAGTTTTCATTAAATTATGCATTGTATGTGTATAAAATAAGTTGCAGCAAATTTCGACTAAGCTAAATTAATCGCATAGTTTATAGCGTTTATGTTCCCCATTCACGAAATGTTTTATTTTTATTTGTGTTGTTATCTTTCATTTTAAAGGGGCTTTTTCAAAGATTTTGGCATGTATTGAAATTTGTCATGAAATGCTTTAAATTGATAAATTTAAACATTGGATATAAAAAGCTTCAGTAAAAAAAAACAAGAATAAAAGTAAAGAAAAAAGTAACCCTCAACTGGGCTCGAACCAGTGACCCCGGGAGAAAAAGTCCATCGCCTAGAGCACTCGGCCATCCGTTCTCATACAATGAGTGATTTATTATATATTTTATATAAGCAATCCTCGAAGTATCACAGAATAAAACAGCAACAACAGAACCCTCCAAATTATTCAATCGTTTTGCGTTGAAACGTTTTATAATTTTCAGGTTTTTAAATTGTCAAAAGATGCATATAATGGATAAATGCTTTTAATTAATAAATTTAAACATTGGATATAAAAAGCTTCAGTAAAAAAAAAACAAGAATAAAATTAAAGAAAAAAGTAACCCTCAACTGGGCTCGAACCAGTGACCCCGGGAGTAAAAGTCCATCGCTTAGAGCACTCGGCTATCCGTTCTCATACAATGAGTGATTTATTATATATTTTATATAAGCAATCCTCGAAGTATCACAAAATAAAACAGCAACAACAGAACCCTCCAAATTATTCAATCGTTTTGCGTTGAAACGCTTTATAATTTTCAGGTTTTTAAATTGTAAAAAGATGCATATAATGGATATTTTAGAGCATGGTAAATGTTCAATATAACTGTTTCCTAACAAATATCATAACTGCAACGAAAATTTGCGAATCCGAAACTTTTTTTGTAATTTTGACAATTAACCAAAATGTGAAAAGGATCTTAATGGTATATGTTTTGGGAAAATGCATACTATGTAAGCATTTGGAAAAATGTACATATTAAATGCCTTATTGCTGAGCAGTTTTTAGTTGTTCGCTAAATAAATGTTAGCATACAAAAGGCAGTAATAAGTGTATAAACATATTAATATTAAATAAGTCTTTCACACAAAGAAATCAGTGCTTCTTTTAACTTGTCAGTGAAATACAAAGAAACGAACTTAGTGAGAGTTGATATACCTTTAATACATTAAACATGATATCCCTCCCCAGTGAATTCCGTTTAGCTAAAAAGCCATGCAAGTTCAATAGAAGATTTATTAACCTTATTGAATATAACTTTCAAGTAACAAATAATTGTGTTTGGTTTAAAGTAAACTGATTGCTAATGAGTAGGGGTACAACAATACAGCAAAACCCATATTGCAATATGTATCATATACAATATATATGATACAATTTTAAAACAAGACTGCATGCCATTACAATATGTGTGCATCACACTTTAAAGATTTACTATAGCCTCTGAGCTGTTTTCACATACAAGTAAAATATTGTTCATGTGCCCGATATACATTAACTTTCAATAGAAAACAACTAAGGCTTTTTAGGACGTACGCGGCAGTTTAGTTTAACGCTAATTTGTTTTGACTAAAACACCGGTTGCGCAATATGTGTATGCTTTTTCGGACATTCGAACAAAAACGGGATGCATATTCAATAAGGGAATGATACCAAGAAATAAGTACTATGAAGTTTAGGACATTGATAAACAATGTGTAGCCCCTAAATAATACAGTAAGAATCGACCATCATGCTTGCGACTACAAAAGCCTATTTTATCGCGTGTTTGAAACAACAATCAAGAATCTCATTACGGAAAACAGTCAATACTTCCTTATAACTGAAAATGTTTGTGTCGCAAGAACGACTTGTTTAAAACGAATAGCTTTCCTTCAAATAAAGCAATTTGTAATTGAATCATCATATATTTAAAATATGCCATCAAAGTATATGTGTTTTACATAAAATATAATCAAAATAGTTCTTTAAGTTTCATCTTATGCTTAAAAAAAATCGGAAAACTTTATAACAACTTGGTTGATATCCATTTGATTTTTATGATTTTTATAATCATTATTATAAAGGACACAGAGATTTACATTATTTTCAACAGTTTTTCACTTGTGTGCTCAGTTTCGTTCTTTAAGGCAGAGGTGAAATCACACGTTGAAAATAGTCGTTTAATTCAGAGCTCAATAAAAAAAGAACTCCCGTCACCCTCGATTTTTATTTTATTTAAATATCAGCAAAAGATGGGTCTATGAAACATTATGCTATATGTAATATAAAATAAATAAAACTTTTTCGTACGTTCTTAAAATGTTCTTTAAAATATCTGAGTCATTGTAGATTTTAAACAAAATACTGATTTCAGTACTATAACATTACAGATGCGTATCAACAACTAATAGATTATTATAATAAAATATTATATATAACGAAGTTCATCTATGAAGTAAATGATTGCTTTACATAAACGCTATATTTGCCGTCTGTTGTATCTCTTTTCACATGCAAACTTGTTTGTAGTACATGTATGTAAACGTGTTCCTAAAAATGAAATACTTGTGTAGGATTATATATTTATCGTACACAAACTGTTCAGATAAAATTGTTTTCATATATTTTTTCCTAGCAATTCCAATTATATGGTACTACGTTAATATACATTAATTCATACAAATGTTATGCCGTGAATTGGTGAAGTCATATCAAGAATCACAATTAATACAGTTGATATGCCCATTTGCATATTGTATACGTATTGATTTTAATTGAATACTTAATTAACCTAATGTAATGATCTCGATACACAACATTTATAATTTGTTTTTTTCACTGAATTCGAATTTAAATTTACATACAACAATAAAATGGTAAAGTCATGTCAAGAATCCAAAAAAATAATTGTGGTATGCCCCTTTAAGTGTATTCAATCCCCTTTTTTGTTTGGTTCAGTATAAACTTATATTTGTTTAATGTTGCTACACATAATTTGTGTTT
Source organism: Dreissena polymorpha (assembly GCF_020536995.1). Lineage (NCBI taxonomy): Eukaryota > Metazoa > Mollusca > Bivalvia > Myida > Dreissenidae > Dreissena > Dreissena polymorpha. Next base: position 58,846,456 of record NC_068362.1, read on the forward strand.
TCACTTAAATTAAAATCTTCTTTTGCATTGGCATACATAAAAACATTGACCAACTCATGTCAATTAATTCATTTTAATGGTACAATACAAGTTTATATAATGTAATGAAGACCGTATACGCACATGAGCTTGTCATTTGGACGCACCTTAATAGGGGTCCTTAATTTATACAACCCGAATTATACGCACGATGTGATCGTTGTCTACACGCATACTAAAATTGGTTCATTTGTTCAGCAACACTATTAGATCGGTATTAGAAAATGCGAATATTCTATTGACGCAGATAAATAGAAAGCTTAAGTGATTTGATGCAATAAATACCGTATAAACAACATCATTTTATTCGCTCGATGCAGATTGATTGGGTTCCATAAGCTATATACTGCAATTAAGATCATATTATCGCATGTGAATATTAACTGGGCGCAGATAAATAGTGATCCATCACTGATCAAACCCGAATTCAACCGTATGAGCAAGATGTGGATGTTGTCTGGATGCAGTTTTATTGGGGCGTATTAATTTTACAATAGTGTAAAACCCATTTAAATCCCGTTTAAGAACACGCAAAGATTTTATGGACGAACATTAATAGAATGAACTTGATTTTTGGATGCAAGTCATAGCGATTAAGCACACCCAATGTGTTGACTCGGCGCAGATTGATAGGGTTCAATTTGCTCTATAATGCACGTAAGACAGTATAAGCGCATTTAAATATTAACTGGGCGCAGATAAACAGTTACTCATCATTATTAAAACCGAATATAACCGTGTACGCAGGATATGAAGAACGTTGTCTGGGCGCAGAATAATGTTTGCTCATTAGATCACAAACGCTATAATAACTGTAAAAGAACAAGCGAAGATTGTAGATAAATAGAAGTCCATGAGTCATTCGATGCAGTAAATTGTGCGTAAGCTCACTCAATGTGTTGACCCAGATTGATAGGGTTCAATGAGCACTATGATGGACCGTATAAGCGCTCGTCAATGTAAACTGAGCACAGGTCAATAGGGACCTTATAATCACCTTATAAGCACGATGTGAACGTTATCTTGAAGCCGATTTATAGGAGCTCATTGTTCCCCAACGCTATAACACCCGTATATAAACCTGCGAAGATTGTATAAACGCAGGTAAATAGAAGTTACACGATATGCCCCAAAAATATGTATTCATAAATCAATATCGTATGCACGTCTGCAGTTAACGCTAACAACAATTCTCCTTCGATAAATTCTTGACGCAGACGAATAGGACTTCATAACATCCAAAATAGAATCCAATTGAGTCGCAAAATAAACACCTCGTTTTGTTAATGACTTAGTACACAACCTGTGCTATAAATATGTAATCCAAATTCAATCTGTTTTGCACGTCTTCATATAACACTAACCTTTTAAATGGGACCGTCAACCACGAGTGACGAAAAAATACAAGTTCTAAAATAATGTATCTTTTTACAATTATTAGTTTATATTGATTAAAATATCACGACTGGTATATTACACATAGATAAAATATATTTCTTTTTTTACCAAAAATTACTATGCCAAAAAAGGTGTGTGGCTTTAACGCCTTAGGCCCTCCTGTTGAATATTCTAGTTCCATACTTTTGTTTGCCTTTCCCAATTCACGATTTCGCGTAACGCGTAACGAGACTGCCGAGATAACGCGAGATTTAGGGTTCGTGGGGGGGGGGTTCTGCCAGTATTCGCTCTACATGACACACCTTACATATCCGCTATATTGACTTTATAAATAAATTAAAAGCGATAAATTTCCGATTTATTACAATTAAAAACAATCATTATTTTTATTAAAACGTTCAACGACCATCTACTCGATAATAGTTCAGTACCATTGTAATTAACGGCGCCGTAAAGATCTACTGACAAAAATAACAAGATCATACCTTAATTACTGTACTGTGTGCAGAAACCTCTCAGAAATTTAAACAACCCTAGACTATTATAATTTTTGAGCGCAAGTTAATTTAAACCCACCCACATATTAAAAAATAAACATTTTTTTATTATATCAGCTCATTTTTCTAAATTTTCAGATATTAAAACTAATTGGTATTTGCACATTTCAGTGCACATAAGACTACTTTATTGTTAAATATGTTTGATTTGTAAATTGTATAATAATCTATATATTTTTATTAGTTATATTGCAAGCTTAACTTGTTGTTCTTTTAAAATACATAAAATCAAATTGTTGAAAACTATAATATTATTTAAGATCATTATTAAGCAAAAGTAAGTCCCAAATTTCAAGCTTACCCCGGCCAGCTAAACCGGTAGAGTGCTGATCTCTTACTCACTCATGGGTTGGTAAGTTTAAGCCTCAACTCGGGTTCATCTCTTAGAAATAATTACACCTAAGACTACCCTGTCTGTAACCAAAGTTGCAGTTGAGGGTCACCGGCATACATGTATCAAATACAATGTTTGTGCTTATGTTAACATTTCCTGAAGATTCAACCACTGAGCAGGATTACTAAGTTAACCCATTTTATAAATGAAAAAAATTAAATATACTATTAGTTGTATCCAAAAAGACAAACCAATTAGTACCTACTAGTACTATCATAAGGAACATCGTCCATTAACCATCTATACTTCAAGGTCTTTTGGCTCTGCTACATCAACAGGAATTAGCGTTCGGTTAATGTTTTCTTTGTTAATCATACGGATTACAATTTATAATATTTCATCCCAACAACAAAATCTTTACAATGATAGTAAACATTTTACAGTCAGCTTTTACTTCTATAAGGTTAAAAACTAAATAGTGAATCAGTTTTTGAGATGAGCTTGTACCAAACACAGACGCAAGCTCCTGCACATACACACGCTTTAATGAGCAAGTTTTTGGAGTATCACAGTAATTGCTTGTTTGAATGTCTCAGACTAACCAGCATATACAAGCAGTCTTCACTTTAGCATTTTTGAACAACTAGCGGCAGCCCGAATCTGTATACAATAAATTTAATAGAACAAAAATACCCACTAGCCCGACTATATGAATCTGGAAATTTTAATAGCCCAAATTTAATACATATCACTAGCCCCGGGCTGTCTGGCTAGGGGTAAGAGTCAAGACTATAAAAGCAATAATAATTCTTCAAACATTGATACTTGTCTTGTTTTGAACAAATCTGCCATGACGGATAGTTAATTGGGATAGCCCAACACACAACCAGGTGTGTGGCTTCCACGCCTTAGGCCCTCTTGTTGAATATTCTAGTTCCATACTTTTGTTTGCCTTTCCCAATTCACGATTTCGTGTAACGCGTAACAAGACTGCCGAGATAACGCGAGATTAAGGGTTGGGGGGGGGGTCTGCCAGTATTCGCTCTACAGGACACACCTTACCTATCCGCTATATTGACTTTATAAATAAATTAAAAGCGATAAATTGCCGATTTATTACTAATAAAAACAATCATTATTTTTATAACAACGTTCAACGACCATCTGCTCGATAAGAGTTCAGTACCATTGCAATTAACGGCGCCGTAATTAACTACTGACAAAAATAACAAGATCATACCTTAATTACTGTACTGTGTGCAGAAACCTCTCAGAAATTTAAACAACCCTAGACTATTATAATTTTTGAGTGCAAGTTAATTTAAACCCACCCACATATTAAAAAAATAATATTGTTTTATTATATGAGCTCATTTTTCAAAATTTCAGAAATAAAAACCAATTGGTATTTGCACATTTCAGTGCACATAAGACTACTTTATTGTTAAATATGTTTGATTTGTAAATTGTAAAATAATCTATATATTTTTATTAGTTATATTGCAAGCTTAACTTGTTGTTCTTTTAAAAAACATAAAATCAAATTGTTGACAACTATAATATTATTTAAAATCATTATAAAGCAAAAGTAAGTCCCCAATTCTAAGCTTACCCCGGCCAGCTAAACCGGTAGAGTGCTGATCTCTGACGCACTCATGGGTTAGTAAGTTTAAGCCTCAACTCGGGTTCATCTCTTAGAAATAATTACACCTAAGGCTACCCTGTCTGTAACCAACCCCGGGCTGTCTAGGTAGGGGTAAACGTCAAGACTATAAAAGCAATAATAATTCTTCAAACATTGATACTTGTCTTGTTTTGAACAAATCTGCCATTACGGGTAGTTAATTGGGATAGCCCAACACACAACCAGTTAAGGATGACTGTGATTCAGGTGAAAGTTTCACCCATATGGATATTTAGCCAATGGACATTTGACCAGGGACACTAATTTTAATTCACATAAACGTTTTCTTAGCAGTGTTAATTGTCATGTCAACACATCACATGTTATGTTAAATGATTACATGACAACATTGGATGTGTAGCAACTTAAACCAACATCCATTTTATTATATTTCTGAATGTGTAGGATATTTTTAATGTAAGTGTATGAAGTAGACACACATCTAAAGTATCTTTATTTTATTTTTTTCAAAGAACATAGTTATGTAACTATTGTGATGTATACTATTAATTGCACGAGTTAATAAAATTACAGGTGTAGAAGTCTTGAGCTTGATGCAGAATGAGAAACAGTATCCCAGTTTATGTGAACACTGTGATATTCCTGAAAAAAAGGTTTTTTACAAGTTATAACAATAAACCATTCAATAACATTTAAAGACAGCAAAGTTGTCTGTTTTAAAATAATTGTTCTTGTGAAAGAAAAGTATTTTACCGAATGTCATCAAACTTCTAATTTGCCCAAACTTAACAAATAAGATATTTTTCCTTTACCCACCCGCTTTTGGCATGTTTCGTTTTTACCTACTTTAAAATCGAAATAAAGCATAAACATGAACACATGAACGACAATTAAATCAAAGATACTAAGCTAATAACAAATTACAAAAAAAATCATACCATATAAGTTATATCTGCAAATTATTGGGAAATTATACTTGCTTCAACACATAACTGTATGCAGACGCACTGCAATAGCTGATCGAGTACCCCCCCCCCCCCCCCGACCTCACTTAATCCACTCAGAGTTGTCTCCCTTAAAATAATGTCGAAAAGGTCAATAAACCACAAAGCATGTCTCCAAAATCGACGCTCGCTGTATGGACAAAGACCCTAAGGCTGAATTCAGGTTGACTGAAACCATTCGCAGATTAATTATCGGCTGTCATATTTGCGTGATTGCCGGCCATTGAAAATGCGGATATATAGGACTTGAAATACTATCGCAGCACAAAAACCTTTTGTACTCCCGAAACCGACCGCTTTTTTTCAGTCACTGAGCGCGAGTCGCCGTTGTGAACAAATCGATGTCTCGCATACCAAGGTTTGGAAAGCTTTTGTTGGTGGTAGGTCAGACTTTACGAGTAGAGCGTTTTAGTAAACCAATAATCGGTTCGTCGTTTTAAGCGAAGTTTAATATATGGGATTAATTTTCTGAATTAACGCTCGACATATGCCCACTGTGTTTTTTTTAACGTTTGTCATTGACGTTGAATATTTGTGTTTTTTCCTTTTTATAAAATAAAGTGACATAATATGCCTATAAAATGCTGAAGACGTTTAAAATCATAACGTGGTTGCTTATTTGTACAAATGCATGATATACGGAATATTACGCTCGTCAATTGTTCCAAGAGTTTGAATCACTCGAGTGGCTTGTGTGATGACGTATGATGCGAAATAGCACAATCCACGAGAGGGATACAAACTCTTGGAATAATTGACTAGCGTAATATTTCTTTTATTATATACAACAACTAACAAAAACAGTTAACAATTGTAGTTTTTACTTTAACAAAACTGACAAAACAATGACTTAAACAGTACGTCACAGTTTATTTAAGACGCGTATGAATACAGTTTATGTAAATTAACGTGTAAACATTCGAACCGGGAAAACACAGGTTTCTGACACGCTTACCTTAATGCCATCGTTAATCCAATGTTTATATAATTAAGTTGACGACTTTAATCCGATGTTTATAACAAAAATGTTGAAACAATATGCACTTCCACTTCTTCCATGTCTTTATCGAAACTTAGTTTAAACCACACTATTTTATTGTATTCCTATCGAAATAAACATTTACTAGAGTTGCGACACCTTAAGGGTATCGCGTGATGGAATGAGTGGAGAGACCAAATCAAATTGAAAACCGATTATTAAAAAAAATTGTAAGGAAAAAATATGTGGATACAAAAAAAAAAATTTGGGTACGAAAAAAATTTTAGTACGAAAAAAAGGGTACGAACAAAATAAGGGTACGAAAAACTATTTGGGTACGAAAAAAAAGGGTACGAACTGAAAAATTAGGTACGAAAAAAATCGGGTACGAACAAAATTTGACTTCGAACAAATCGGTACGAACAAAATTTAAGTACGAACAAATTTGTATGCGAAAAAACTGGGTACGAGAAAAATGTGGGAAGGAAAAAAACAATTTGGTTACGAAAACAAACTAGAGTATGAAAAATATAGAGAACGAAAAAAAATAGGGTACGAAAAAACTATTTGGGTACGAAAAAAATGGGTACGAATAATTCGGGTACGAAACAAATTTGGGTACGAACAAACTGGGTACGAAAGAAAATTAGGGTACAAAAAACATTTGTGTACGAAAAACATTGGTACGAAAAAAAATTGGGTACCAACAAATTTGGTTACGAAAAACATTTGGGAACGAAAAAAATGGGAGGACAAAAAATTGGGTACGATAAAAATTGGGAATGGAAAACATTTGGTACGAAAAAAATGTGTACGAAAAAATTTGGGAACGAAAAAATGGGTAGGACAAAAAATTGGGGTACAAACAAATTTGTGTACGAAAAACATTTAGGTAAGAAAAAAATGGGTAGGAAAAAAAATGGGTACGAAAAAAATGGGTACAAAAGCAATTTGGGTACGAAAAAATGTAACGAAAAAAATTTTGGGTACAAAAAAAATGAGGTACGAAAAAATGTGGCTACGAAAAACATTTAGGTACGAAAAAAAAAGGTACGAAAAAAAAAATTGGGTACGAACAAATTTAGGTACAAAAACCATTTGGGTACTAACAAAATGGGTACAAAAAAAATTTGGGTACGAAAAATTTGGGCACAAAAAAAATTTGGGGACGAAAAATATGGGTACGAAAAAAAATATGGGAACGAAATATTTTGGGTACGAATTTTTTTATATTTAAAATCAAATTAAAATTATCTAGCGGGTGAATCGTCTCATGGGGGTGAATTGTCTTGGGGTTGCTATTAACGCTACATGTACTTCCGGCCAAGCCACGTGTTTATAGCCATTGCGCCATGAAAACACCACTTTTTCGTCATTAAATCAAACACTGGATTTTTCCCAGATATGACGAAAACGCCATCGTGTAGATCGCGTTCTGGTCCATATACACGTGAAATTTCAGCACAAGATTCTGGCCAGTTTTCAACACTCTCAAATTGTTGCTATATGCTGGAGCTTATCGAATTTTAGTCGCCATTATCATTCGTTCAATTGAACGTCATCAAATGATGACATCAATATAGCACTCATACCATAAAAACCAGGAGTCAATGACCCCTGGACTGAAATTTTGAGGGGTCAAATTAAAAAATTCTGGGGTCATTTTGAAGCGCGTTAATTGTGTTTTTGTCTGTATTATTCAATTTTTTAGTTAAAAACATGCTCCAAGAAGTACACAATATCTAAAAAAGTTATACTGCGTTACTAGAGTTGCAACACCTTAATGGTTTCGCGTGATGGAATGAGTGGAGAGATCAATTCAAATTGAAAATCAATAATTTCTTTTAAAAAATTGTTACGAACAAATATGTGGGTACGAAAAAACACAAATTTCGGTACGAACACAAATTTGAGTACGAAAAAAAGGGTATGAACAAAATAAGGGTACGAAAAACTATTTGGATACGAAACAAATGGGTACGAATTAAAAAATTAGGTACATAAAAATTCGGATACGAAAATTTTTTGACTACGAACAAATGGGTACGAACAAAATTTGGATACGAACAAATTTGTGTACGAAAAAAAATGGTTACGAAAAAAAAGTGGGTAGGAAAAAAAAAACAATTTGGTTACGAAAACAAATTAGAGTACGAAAAATATAGGGAACGAAAAAAATTAGGGAACGAAAAAACTATTTGGGTACGAAAAGAATGGGTACGAAAAAACTATTTGGGTACGAAACAAATTTGGGTACGAAACAAATGGGTACGAAACAAATGTGTGTACGAAAAAATTTGGTAACAAAAAACATTTGGGAACGAAAAAGATGGGTACGAAAAAAAAATTGGGTACAAACAAATTTGGGTACAAAAAACATTTGGGTACGAAAAAAATGGGAACGAACAAAAAATGGGTACGAAAAAAATTGGGAATGGAAAACATTTGTTACGAAAAAAGTGGGAACGAAAAAAAATGGGTACAAAAAAAATGGGTACGAAAAACAATTTGGGTACGAACAAATTTGGGTATGAAAAACATTTTTGTACAAAAAAATGGAAACGAAAAAAAAATGGGTACGAAACAAAATTGGGTACGAAAAAAATGTAACGAAAATAATTTTGGTACAAACAAAAATTGGGTACGAACAAATTTGGGTACGAAAAACATTTGGGTACGAAGAAAATAGGTACGAAAAAAAGAATTGGGTACGAACAAATTTTGGTACAAAAAAATATTTGGGTACAAACAAAATGGGTACGGAAAAAATTTGGGTACGAAAAAAATTTGGGGACGATGAAAATGGGTAGGAAAAAAAATGGGTACGAAAAAAATATGGGTACGAAATATTTTGGGTACGAATTTTTTAATATTTAAAATCAATTTTGAATTGTCTAGCGGGTGAATCGTCCCGTGGGGGTGAATTGTCTTGGGGTTGCTATTAACGCTACATGTACTTCCGGCCAACTCACGTGTTTATAGCCATTGCGCAATAAAAAACACCACTTTTTTGTCATTTAATAAAAAACTGGCTTTTTCCCAGATATGACGAAAACGCCATCGTGTAGATCGCGTTCTGGTCTCTATACATATGAAATTTCAGCACAAGATTCTGGCCAGTTTTCAACACTCAAAAATCGCTGCTATACGCTGGAGCTTATCGAATTTTAGTCGCCATTATCATTCGTTCAATTGAACGTCATCAAATGATGACGTCAATGTAGCACTCATTCCATAAAAACCAGGCGTCAATGACCCCTGGACTGAAATTTTAAGAAGTCAAATTGAAAAATTCTGGGGTCAATTTTGAAGCGCGTTAATTGTGTTTTTGTCTGTATTATTCAATTTTTTAGATAAAAACATGCTCCAAGAGTTACACAATATCTAAAAAAGTTATACTGCGGTATTAAATAAAAATATCATGATACATAACACAACATATTTTAATGAATTGGTACACAGAGATAAGGACAAAATATCAATAATTTGTGCGACCAATATTGACTTTAAGTTTTTCAAAAAAAAACATGTTCATTTTACAACTTTTATTATTTCTATCACTATACTATATGTTTATTTGTAAAAACAATAAATCCTCATTAAATCTACTTCATCATAACACATTCAAGTAATTTAAGATATGTACCTGTAGCACCTTTTCATCACATATTTATCCTTGTTATATAATCATCATCCATATGATAGCTTTTGTACAAAAACACAATCTAAATGCATGGAACATCTTGTATATCTATTACTGTTAATCCGAATACTATACATGTCGGAAATATATACACTTTACAATGCCTTACCAGTAGTAGTTTAACTTAAATAATCCAAATTTTCCTTGTTATTATCTGGTTTAACAAACCTTATTTAATGTTTGTTAAATCCAGTTAATGCTATCTCCATTATTGAATCACCATTACTTGTAATTTGAGTTGTTGTTGTTGTTTGAATCGCCATTTTTTAATTGAACGCGGGTTTAATGTAAATTTACAATACGTCCGCCATTTACAATGTCAAAGGTCAAGACGTAGCGCTTTAATTCTACTCGGATAATTTATATCTAATCGAGGAAATGTGTTTTCTTAAAGCGGGTATATACGATTTTGTCAAATATTTATGAATTTATATAAAATGTGTAAAAAACTAATGATATATATATTTCAATATAAATTAAAATAAAAGTTAAGAAGAACACGTGTCGAAAAATGCGAAATAAGCCAGATATTTAATTCTCAAATTGAAAACGGCTGTACAGCCGAATTCGCCAGCATGTATATCATACATGTACAATGTGAATCTAAACTTAGTTTAACGGTTTATTTGAATTTCTGCAACGATATCTATTCATACGACACACGAGCACTAACTCCAATCCTAATACAAAGGCTTCGGTTATTGTAGGAAAATATGTTCGTCACAATCGGCTCGGGCCGCTAATTTTTCTTTGCTGCATTTTATGAAAGTCGGCTTAAATGTATTGTTTTTCTTGTCTATTTTGTGTAATTGTAACATATTTTATCAATATATTACAAATAAACACATATAAAAAATCGTATATACCCGCTTTAATGTTTATGTGTAGTATTATGACTTGTGAGTATAAAAAAAACAACGCCCGGGGTAGACCTCTATTACCTCGATTATAGACCAAGTTTTAAATACTGAAACATTAATTTTGATTAGGAGCACAGGGGGATTTATTACCATGGAACTCGAGATGTTAACTGACTGACACACGGGTTAAATTTTCGATGCGTCAAAATGACGCACGGCCATCCTGCGCACAGCAGAAAAAAGGGTTGCGTCAAAAACGAGTCATTTTTAATTTGCTCGCATCAAAATGCAGGATTCTGAGTCTATTGAAATCCCTGGTCCAATATTTGTTTTGAAGTTAAATATTCATACAGATGTTGATGAAGATTAGACTAACAATGTGACTTCTGTGGTATAAACATTCTTTTTGATTATTTAATATATTAACCAATTTTTTTAACTCAAATGACCCAGTGTCAAACTTGGCTGAGATTTAATTGATACAAATGTTCTGACCAAACTTCATTAAGATTTGCGAATAAATTAAAGAAAGTGAAAAAGTTTTTCAAATTCAGCCAAGACATCATTAGAACAAATGACCTGATCAAGTTTCTTGAAGGATGCACAGTAAATGTGTTTTCTAGAGTAGTAACAAGATTTTACTATAGCCATTGGCCCATATAAGGAAAACTGCTATGCCCTCAACGGCCATGGTTTTAAACTGACAGAACATTTTTAACTATACCCAGAATTAATAAAACCTTATCAAACATTAGTAATTTGAATAACTCTATATGTATGAAACACCCCCAAAAAATCATGAATGTAAAATAAAAACCCCGTTGTTGTTTACTTTTCAACCTCAGTTTGTGAGAAATAAATGGGTTGCTAAACTTATCGCATGGAAATGGTATTACAATAATAATAATTCAACTCGTCATAAAAATTCCAGTGCACAATTATACTTACAGAGTATTCTGTCATATCTATTACCTGTCAATAACACCCGAAAGGGGAGTTAGACAGTATAAAGTCTTGGCCAAACATGGCCGGACCGACGGACATGTCCTGTAAAAATGTGTAAGGTCCGGCCTGTCTGTCAAATTAACAGGACCGATTGTCCGGTAAAAGAACACAACAAATCCATAGGTTTGTATAGGTTTGTTTATGGCTCTGAATGTTTTCTGAGGTGCAAAAATAGCAATAGCGTCTTTATACACGCTCTTTTCCGTACCAACGCTATTTCTGCTGACGGAATTTTCCGAGTGCACCTGATTGGTCTATTTATGTGCATCTTACGAATGCGGGTCAGGACGGTCCAAATCCACGACGGCCTAGTCGCTTGACAAGATAATCATAAATCTGATTATTACAATTTAAATGATGCAGATATCAATTTGTGTGGTTTTAATAGCAATAGTAATGTATAATAATGATCATTGTCATTCAAACCGTTATTATCTTGGCTATTAATGTCAATGCGTGAAACAGGCCGGTTGTCATTTATGGAGGCCGTTGTCGGTTTAGGCTGTATTGACAAGACTCATACCTGATATGCGCGCTGAGCGTAGCTTAGTTAAACAAGTATCAGCTACTTTTGTTTTGGAAATTGTTCCTATAAATTTAAGATATTACAAATTCCTGTTTATATTTACTGTTAACATGCGTTCAGCATTTAAAAAAATAATATTTTAACTAAATAAGACTAGTACCATGTATGGCGTGTAATATTATTTAACGTAGGATACAAATGTGTGACCTTAAAATTAATAGCTGTTCAATAATTTTATCATTTTATATCATAAACATCTTGATCCCAGCAATGAAACCAAGTTATTTTACTATTACATGTATATTCTGTAGCCAGTAGGTCCTATAAAAAAGAGGAGGTCCTGTATTTTTTCCCATTTTACAGAACCTACTGTCCAGTAAATATTTGCCTAGTTTGGATTTGACTGAGTATATATAGAAAGATAGAAAAACCACACGCTGCACATATAACACGCTTTTGTATTGCTGATAAATAATTTCTTCTTTGCATATTCAATTGATAAAAAAAACTCAAATGGTTGTCTATTCTTAGTTTGCTGTCTTATTGTACCCTCAATTTATAAATGTTTCTTCAATAATTGAATTTTCAGGAACCTCATTCTTTAAAAGAAATCTTCAAAGTTATTTGGTTAAAGCCACACACTTTGAAATGAAATACATGTTAATCAATACATAAACAAAAGTTTATATACACCGCGGTACATGTCATGCAAGGACGCCCTATTGCTTGCGGCATTAAATCACATTTTAAACAATCAATATGAAATATGTCTCTGCATATCTTGATCAGTAAGCCTTTCACCAGTGTTTTTTTTCCTTCTTTGGACGGGTCCGGTAAACGGACCCGTTCCCAATGACCTACGGACCCGTTTCCAAAATGAACCGGACCCGTCCCAATTTCCGGATTTTTTTTATTTAATCCTCAATTGGGCATTTATTGAGTCCCATTTTGGAAAAATATATACTTTTTTCCATTGGATATTGGGCAAGATACCGGCCCTGATTTTTGACGGAAAAAATCACTGTAAGCACTTTCATGTATGCCGTAAGAGGGTTGTTTATTGTGTTGTTTTCTTTATACTTCATTGTTGATATAATTTACAATAAAGAGAATTAAATGAGCAGGATTCATAAAGCACCTATTGTATTTAGCAATTTAAAAGGGTCAAATAGTGCAACTAATTACAACGCCATATGTGTTCCGATAGCATGTTGTTGTTTGTGCAAGACTGTGAATAAAAGTTTATGTTGCTTTCCTCTGTCATTTAAAGCAGACAAAAGTTAAACAAAGTCATTAAAATACCACTCTTCAATTGGTACAATTCACAATTTGATTTTTCCCAATCGGAAGATTTCGCGACTCGTTATTTTCCCAATTTGGTGATTTCACGACGCGAAAAATTCCCAATGGCAAGGGTACCGGACCCGTTCCCAATAGGGTGAAAAAAGCACTGCCTTTCACCATGTACCCTTCTATAATGTTAATCGTAATTAGTACAGATTATTATTGATGCGAATATTCTTGCGTAGCTCACAACATTCATTTGCACAAAAAAGTTCAGTAACATACCTTCAGCAAACGGACCTTTCTTCGAGGAAGTTTTTTTTACTATGTTGGACATTTTCCGATTTTTCTAATCCGAATGTGTCTCTAAAGCGTCCGAACAGAACCCCAACAAAGCTAATAATCGTCATGGATCGAATAAACAGCGTGATACACATATCTGGAAACAATTGAATCGAGAGGTGTCTTAATCTCGACGATCGGGAGAACGTCAGGCTGAACCAAAACTCATATAATTTCACTTTATTATTTAGAATATATTTATTTGATTAAAGTCTCTACTGCACATAATAAAACCTCAAATTGAAAACCGAACATACTTGATATAGTGCATAATGATGGTACGAGTATTTTTTCACGCAGACGCAGTGGTCCGGAAAGTCCACTCGCTGAAAAGCTTTACTTGACCACAAAAGTCCGGAATTGTCATCCACTGAGAACAGTCAGTTTTTCCCTATCAAAATCGACACCATTGATGTCCATTTCATCAAACATCTTAAGGTTGTACTTTGTTTGTTCGTGTTTGAATCCTTCCTTATTTCCTCCAGACGTAGTGCTCTGATGAACTGCTAATACTGTTCCAGAGACGTCAATGACGTCAATCTGCAAGTCACATATCGAATGGGCCACAATCCAGTTGTCATACGCAAGACGACATATAACGACGTCCATTATATTCTTCCACGGATACGCTGCTTTTGTTATGAAGAAATCTTACGCGTTAGTCCAAAATAACTCCCCGCGTGCTTTCGCTGCAAGTTTAATTTTTGCAAAGCTTTGTGCTTCAGTTTCAGTTACTGCCAGAATATTGGTTCTACGCCCAACAACCAACTGTTAAATTTGGAAAAGTTCACGTGTTAAAGCAAGTGAGCTCTGTGTAGCTTTTAAAGCCGACTTACACATTACATTACCCGATAACAACATGATATATAGCACATACAATGAAAAATAGTTATAACAATCCTGTAGTTGAGAACAACAGAAAATACGAGTATGAATATAGTATTGCTTTAACTGTAGGTAACTTAATATTACTTTTAAAGACTAGCATACTTTAAATATCAGACAAATTTAGTACTACAGGACTTAGTAATGAATAAATAAAAATTGTACAAAGCATAAAAAACATGAAAGATCAAACATTAAAATAAAAAGCAGTACAAATAGGAAAACCAAGGGACATTAAACACATTTAACATTACAAGACACCCCAGAACATGTAAGAAGATATATTAAGCAAGCTTTAACAAAGGATAGCAGCTAAAAATAACATGGAACATAACATTCAAAAGCTATTTAATATCATTAAGAACAATCACAGCTTCAACAATATTGTATAATTTTAAGAGTACAAATAAAACATTAATTCTGAGAATTCTATAACTTTTAAAAATAATATTGCTCAGGCAGGCTTTTGTAATGCTGAAAGTGTCCAAAAAGAAGTGAAGAGAGTAAAATAATATAAAATTATATATAACATATATAATAAAATAATAAGCTAATAATAATAAGTCCGTATTAACAGGAGCGCACTGGCTCGGTCACGAGACACAGGGATATTAAATATATATATATATATATATATATATATATATATATATATATATATATATATATATATATATATATATATATATATATATATATATGAATCGCGCCATGAGAAAACCAGCACAAATGACAAAATTTTCGATTTTTACTTTTTTTCATTTTCGTTATCTACGTTCTTTCCCGGTTCCATATATGTATAACATGTCATACTTTTCCAACTATAACCTAAACTAATTTACATTTACGTTAACCCGTGTGAGTCTTAAGTGAGCGTCATTACTTAGTAATTTCACTAATTTGACGCCGCGTCATATTTCATTTTATTTTCGAACTCACTTCGTTCATATTTGATTTGGAAATGTCCGTGATAATTATTTAAAATTATAATCATATTGTGTTTGATACCGATGACGTAAATGTGTTACTGTTTGGTTATTTCATATAATGTGTTAATATTAATTTATGATTTTTCTTTAAGAAAATAAATAACGCAGTTTGTTGGATAATTTAAATGAAATTGGAATGTTGATCTATTTTTGTTAAACAAACAAACGTACAGAATCCATAATACATTATCAATAACTGGTTAAATCAACCCTATGCACAGTTCGAGCATAAAAATGTCACATTCTGTCTAACACGCGAAGCCTTCCTGACCCCGAGCTGACAATAGAGGTCGCACGTTATCACGCAAGTAGTCGCGACGTGCTGCAGATTATCCAGGAGCGAGCAGCTGAACTGGACGGTCGGTGCTGAACCTGACGGTCGGTGTTCGTGAAAAGGAAACATGGGTTCTTCAATAAACACAAACAGGTCTCTTCACCGTCGCTGCATGTCTTCGCCATGACAACATTGGGGTAATCAGACGACATTCGGAAGTACTGATATTTCCTGCAGTGGAAGGCCACATTCTATTATTTGTATTTTGTCCAAATCAGTAGGATTGTTATTAAACTATTTGCGTTTAATATACAAGTAAATTTTCTGTAATGTAATAACTGCTAAATACCGTATGCCAGGTAGCGCATTGAAGTGTTCGCCTAGAAACGACTTTCAGTTTCGCCAGCTCCACGCTGGGTAACGAACTGCAGCGTTGGTTCTGCTCGATACGTCCACAACGGCTGCCAACTCGTTTCGTCTGTAAGCTTTTTTAACACAGGCAAACCCGCTGCCTACGTGACAACGCGCGGGGCCTAAAACATAATAATAAGTTTTAATTTTTTTTTTTTATAAAATAAAAGTGTTATGACTAATAGTATGATTGTTTTCTATGGATAAATAAACACAAAAATATTTTCTTTACCGGGAATCTGCATCAGGAACTCGATGGTGTCCATTCTGATCTGTCATGACACGCCACATGAAGTATCCATTGACGTACCTGTTTTTATTCTGTCCTTAAAAAGAATATAGTGCATATTGTATTCAGTTATGAATAGACACTTAGAAATTCACCAAGCATTGTGTTGTTTTGTAAAAAAATCGAATGTATAAATAATATCACTTTTTATTGTTTAGGCGGTTATTCAGATCATCCGTGTGGTATTTTCGTTCAAAAAAGCGTATTCATAATATAAAGCATAGTTGACATAGTAGCGCTTCGTAGCTTACAAGAGCTATTCGAAGCTTTATCCCATACAAAACAAATATAATACTAAAACTGCTATACACATTAAATACGCCCGTGTTGTTAATTACTTGGACAGTTATCGGCGTGAATAATGAACGACCTAGATGAATTTGACGTTGTTTCCAGTGCCCAATCTATCATGGAAAGCACTGCGTTTTGGCCGTGCGTCATCTTGCCATCTTTCCCAGGGGTTTCGTTCTCGTCGATTAGAAAGTTCAGTTGTTCTCATCTTCTGACAGTGATCGACCATGGATTTGATCGTCTTCGTTGTCGCTATTGTTGTCATCACTCGCATCAATATTTTCACTCACCATAGACCTCACACGACCCTGACAGATGTCGGCGTAGCTGGTAGTATCCACGTCGCTCTCGTCACTCGCCTCCAATGTCTGGGAACAAACGGGTGTACTCGCCGGGGTACGACCAAAGTGGTCTGAGATGATACTTTCCAAATCCTGAAATATTTAAATACGCTTTAATCAAATTCTAATTTATGTATATCAGTATATTTAAAGCAACAATTAAGTGGCAATTTAATAATAATTGTATTCTATAACATGTACATACTAACACAAAAAATGTAGGAATTTCTACGATTCAAACCAATGCTAAGATCAATCAAAACAGCATTGATGATTGAGCGTACTGCCTTACCGACTGCGCTATTTACTCTCAGTAGAGTGATGACGTATTGTACTTTATAGTTTCTATATATACGATATGTTGCAAAAAACATATTTTGAATTGGCTATCCACATAAAAATAAAACATCATTAACTAACAGCATATTAATCTTAACTAACATCTTATTAATCTGTCCATTTATGCTAGTTAAACTTTAGATTTTACTTATTATGGCTAGTAGTAGTCATATGCTTTTCTAATATTATTGAAAACACACATTTAACATGATTTAAATATGCGATTAACTTACAATTTTCAAACAACAACACATATTAACACAATAAATAATGTTTTCAAAATATCGTAATAGTCTCGTTATTATCTGACACTATTCTACGACCAACCAAACTTTTTTTCATTTACTGATCCAGTGCAAAACACTAGGCCGACGTGGCGTGTTTTTAAATCAGGTTTAAATAAACAATGTTAAAACAAGTATAGACATAGTCAGTGACGATTGTGCGAAAACATAATATAAATAAATCTATATAGTGTTAAGGCCCTTACCTCAAGTTCGGCATCCATTCCATAAGTTTTAAACTTTTGAACGAAATCAAACACACGTGTACACAAATATCTCACGCACAAATGCAAATCAATTTTTCGCAGAAAATTATGACGTACTGAAATTGACGATTTGCCAATGACGTCGTCGATGTCATTTGTGCTGGTTTTCTCAAGGCGCGATTCATATATATATATATAGGATATTTGTTGGATTCGGTGGAATATCGATTTTATTTCACGAATGATCATAGAAAACAATATTTTCACGAGTGCCGCAGCCAGATGCGCCACGAGTGAAAATATAAATTTTCTATGATCACGAGTGAAATAAAATCGATATTCCATCGAATCCAACAAATTTTCTCTTTATTTTATGCTTTTTCAACCGTTTATTTACATTGTAAATGAGTTTAACTGAATTATTTCGCTGGAATTATGACGTCATTTTGTCGCAAAAATGACGTCATTTCACAGTAAAACAGTGAAAATATCGATATTTTTCACTGATATTTTTACTGTTTGAAACAGTGGAATACCAGTTTTATTTCACTGATATTTCTCTATAAATCACCGGAAAGCATAAAATAAATAAATATATATATATATATATATATTATAATTCGGCTCTAATAAACATTAAGAGTCTTTATAAAATAGGGAACCTGATTAATGTACATTGCTTGCATGTACACAAATATGTTAAACACATGAAAAGCAAAACATAAGGGTAGACATAAGGAAGCAAAACAGGGAGCATAAGCACTTAAGTTTACAAACTTAGGAAAAGAGTAGTGATCATGCAGGGAAACATATCTAAGAGGAGACAATAGCAAATACAAGTACGTATTTGATTTTAACCCTTTCAGTGTCACAGGCTACACATTTTAATATTTAAAATATATTTAGTTATTTATGCCAGACGGACAAGAGCAGACTGATCCATTCCAATAATAATTATATATTGAATAACGCATCATGTGTCCGTCTGCAGGGAAGTAACACTTTGCTATCTCCCAATAGTCCGTGGTCACATTTAATTATACTACATGAAAGTGGTCGTTGAAAGTGAAAGTGTTTGTTTTATGGCATTACTCCGTATCTATTCTCATAGTTATTGAGGATTGTAAATAGAAACTTCGCAAAAAGAACCTATTAAAGTCAATATATATTCCTGTATTTTTCATTGAGGGCTTCATTCTTTCCCTTGCTATTTAAAATTCTTAATATTCCAATTCCCACTGTATTTGTAGTTGCGTGATACTTAAAGGCTTTTCTGTTGATAGAAATAATGTCATTTTTTTAACAAACGAAACTAAAACATTACCACACAATGTGTGGTCTCAAAAGCCTCGTATTTGCAGCCCTCGCAGTTGAGGGTGAGCAAATCAACCTCGAACTCGCCGACGCACAGCTTCATCATGAACTCGGTGGCGTTGCTGACTGTAAAGAGGCGTCTCCCAACCCTCGCCAGAAAACTTACTGGTAGCGCAGGCGTTGTTACATTCGATCTTTACAAATAGCACCACGTTCTTTGCACCCAAACCAAGGTTGATCACAGTGACTCTAGAGTTGTTCTGGAATTTGTTTCTTAGCATTTTGGCGTATTGTTCCAGAGTCTCTAACACAATGTAGAGCGAATTGTACCTGCATATAAACTCGTCGTTGCCTTGGTTACCCTCAACTTCAATAAGTACTGCGTCTTCTCTTGCCAGGTAGCCATGAATAGGTTCTGCGGATGTGCTCCGCCGCGCCCCAGAACTTGGAGCCGTTCTGACCGCGGTCACGTGGCCCATTCTTAATGTACTCCCACTGGCGCGCCTCATCTTGTGCCGTCAGTACGGTACTAGCTTGGTGCACACTGTTGAACTGTATAGGTCCGTACTTTTGAAGAAGCGCTTTTTCAAATCATTCTGCCTGATTTGCAAGCACTTTATTAATGTTGATATCAATGTCCTTTACAGAAGCACCATTCGCTCGTCGAACAATCTTATTTAAGTCATGTACATCTGCATTCCGGTCATCACTGCGCGTATTGCTTTTATCAAGCGCGTGAAAAACGTCGTAACCTATGCCCAGAACAATGACTCCCAACAGGATGGAAGACTTTACATTGATTCGTTGCATCATTTGAGAGGGGTGATTATTCTTATTTCCCAGATTATCTTAGCAATATCTAAGAAATCGCATCACAGTCGACCTTCGGGTTTCTTGTCCAGGGCAAAACCTTTTCAGTTGTAACAGCGCTGAATTACAGCTCGCGGCCTCGTCTTTACAACTTGGTTGGGTATTGGTAATGAAACCCTGTCTACGCATTCGGCCATTATTCGCCGACATCTGATTCCGTTGTATGCATTGTTGATTATCACAGGCATTTCATTAATCCATTCTAAATGTATGATCTCCATTGTCAATTCGATCGTTTATTTGCCACCACAGTCACAATTTATTTTCTGTATAGTCTGCCGTCTTGTTAAATGATGTAAGCGACAGGTGCGCATAGCAACCTAAAATCGAATAATTTGTCGGCCTAATAAGCGATTTGCATTTTGTTTAATTAGTAAACGTTCCTGAAATTGTTTCAATAATTAATAATCTTAAACACCATAACGGTACAAATACAACTTGTTTGTGTTTTTTTAACTTAATTACGTGTACAAATATATGTTTTTATATAACTGAATTATGCATGAAATGCACAATTTCCACGAGGATAACATCGAGGTTTTCATCAAAAGTCTCCGAAGTAACTGCCCACGATTTTATCGTGGAGTATTACAGATTACGGTCCAATTAGTGTGCTTGGAATAACAAAGCCACTGACATTATCGATTGATATTGCCAAGGGGTTATTCACGCATGATTGATAATTTAATTCAAAACCGCGCGAATCTTCGCTGCATTGGGGCCATACTCAGATACAGTGGGCTTAGAAGTTTGGTCAAGAGGC
This sequence comes from Dreissena polymorpha, assembly GCF_020536995.1. Taxonomy (NCBI): domain Eukaryota; kingdom Metazoa; phylum Mollusca; class Bivalvia; order Myida; family Dreissenidae; genus Dreissena; species Dreissena polymorpha. The sequence goes on from NC_068362.1 coordinate 58,867,388, forward strand.
ATTAAATATGTTAATATAAGGGCGCATGGCGGCTTTTGCCTTTGAAAAGGGCAGAGTGGCGCTTAAGAAAGGCGGCTAGGCGCAGCGCCACGCAAAAAGGGCATGGGAAAAACACTACACATACATGTACATCAAACATTCCTATGAAATAAGACTGTACGCTTTAACTCAAGATTAGATAGTTGCTGTATTTGGTTTTGGTTGGTCATTTGCTACTTAACATTCGCATTCTTATTATGTTGTATTCTTCCATGACGGATTGGAAAAATGTAAGCAAAGCATACATTTCCTTGAAAGACCGTTGCCCAAGCGAATCGGTTCAATACTAAGTTTTGTTTCTGTGACTGCTATGACCTTTTAAAGAGTTTCTGTACGTGTGTATAAAGCATTAATAATTTACTTACTTTACGTACAATCTCAGCTTATGTGTTTTTCCAAGATGGCCCTTTGAATCTGTGATTCTGTAATACAGTAATTTTTTCTACTGATGTTGTTTAGATATAAGTAACATATCAGTAAGTCTATAATTTATCTCTAGCAAAGAGGGAAACAAATGTGTGATATCGCGAGTTTTTCTGTACTGTTTCAGTATAAATTGTTAAGTTAAATATGCACATCTCTGCAATAAACCATATTCTAGAATTCAACAAATTACTCGTGTGTGTGTTCTTCGACGACGCTTTTTATCTTTGCATTCAGTTCTTATTGCTTTTGAATTGCGCCTGAAATGGCTTACTCTATGGTGGATTGAAAATGCAAATTCTATGCGCAAAGTATTTATAATACTGTTGTTGGTGTACTTGTAATTGATATAATATTATCCGTTCATTATAGTTCACGTGAGCACAAAGGGCTCAATGAAGGCATCTTTAGCTAGGTAACACTCTGTATGCCATGTGTTCTCATATACTAAAATCGATTGTTCATCTTGGCAATATTTAGGATCAGTTAGAATCTTTGTCACGTGTGTATGAAAACTAAATACCTAAGTGAAATCTGAGATCAACTCTGGGAGCCCCATTTATGATAAAGTATTGATAAAAAATGTGTTCAGAATGTTTATCGTGAAAATATCTAAGCAAGGTTCGAATATGGGTTACGTGCATCAAAATATCTGTAACTGTGAGTCTAGGTCGTGTTTCATCTAAAATTGTGAATCAAAGTTTCATTCTTCCTCTTATTTAAACAGCTGAAAAAGTGTCCATGATTGTACTGACAATGTTTTCAGTGTTTTTTAATAATCTTTCTTTTAATACTATCTTTATTTGTAACCCACCAAAAAATGTTATTTGATACCATTGATATAACACTTTTTGTAGTAGAATGTTGATGATTTACGAGGTGGTACATCTTGTACCAACTAGAAAACATTGTATATTCTCTCAAATTTAGTTAGTGACATTTTCTGTCAAATGAAATGTTGTATTTTTGTCGAATGTCAAAATACTAAAAAATTGCAATGATCGGATTTGTTTATTGAATGAAACGCAGATCGTATCAGTATAAAAAGACAGTTTTAGCTTCAATTGCAATGCAATTGTTGTTATAAAAAAATGATCTAATTTCTTTTACCTGTGTCCGCCTAGCGACCGGAAACCACGGGTTCGATCCCCACTGTGGGAGCATTCTTTAGATCTTCCCCAAAGACACCAAGTTAAGTAGTTGTTTGGTAACAAGCATCGGAACGACGAACCGTTAGCAAATGTTACGTAAAAGGCGGCGCTGATGCTGTGCAAGAGATAAGTGTGAAAGTTACCGCAATAACCAACGCTTACACGTCGATTATTTTGATTCTCACACGATTTCATAAATAAGTTATCCGCGATTTAAAGGTTATAATTGAAAATTATTAAAGAATATGTCCCCCTTATCGGAGACATTCACCCGATAACGAGATTGTCGCCTGATCCGAGAATCTGTCGTAGCTGACCCATTGTTACAGCTAGCTTACTTACAAGAATATTCAATACAGAGCGGTTCATACCATACCCAACATGTGCAACCTATTCAGGTGGCTAATAAGCTGCTGTTCTTTATCTTTGGTGCACAGTGAATCCTTTCCCAAACTTTCACGTGACCTTGTTTAGCACTTTGCCCCTCAAAGTGTGTTCTGGATCCAGATCAGCCCACAATTTTTTTATAAACACTGTATTACTATATATTTTCTGAAGGTATGTCAATACATAGCTAAAATATGTTTGTATAAACTATTTTGGTTAAAAACTGGATTTTTTACATTATTTGAAAACGTTATACAGTCAAACTGACCAAACGGTAACCTGATAATGACGGTCAACTGCAGACAACGGTCAGTATGGATTTCCCCCCCCCCCGACGAAAATCACACTATATTTCACTTGAGAATAACGGCCAATCGTCCATAACGGCCAGCTTATTCCACTCCGAAAGTTATGTATGAACTGAAAACAACGGTCACGCGTCAGTCGTTTCGAATTGCGAAAATTAAAAACACAGCACATCATTTGTCCGTATATTTTGCGGTTATAGCATCTGAGAGCGGTAATTGCCTTTGATATTATAAAAGCGGCCCGCAGCGAGTTACAAATAATAGAGAGTTGAGTAGGTTTGTTCTCCTGGGATAATTATGGGAGGTATCTCCAAAATGAAATATGTCAGCATTTGTTACATGTTTAAAGTAATTTTCGCTCATTAAATGACCGCTAATTAATACATTGTACTTACAAGCTTGAGTATGGATTTGAAAATATCATTTCGAATCATTCTTAAAAAGAGCTTTCTAGCGTACACAACACTTTTCTTAGCACTCGGAATAATAAGCACTCGGAATAATAAATCACGGAATAACAATGAGTGGTAAACGAAAGTTCCTCACATTAAAGGAGATGGTCAAGTGTTTGAAACTGTTAAATCTGGAAAAAGTTCACGTGTTAAAGCAAGTGAGCTCTGTGTTGGATGTACGGAAGTGTAGAGTTGTTTGGTTGTGATGTCAATGGCACGTGACAAGCTTTATATCTGCATGAACGAGATGCATGAGTAAACAATTATACTAGCGTTTATAAAGTCATTGATTTAGTTTAACAATATGAAACTAAATCATTTTATAAGGTATTATTCTATATTATTTAATTATGTTATTATGAAAAGTTATCGGCAATGAGCCTTTGTTTTACACTGTATGCAAACGACTGGGTTGGGTAATGCCGTAACAATACTACCAACTGACCAGCAATCTAAAAAGTGTGATCCGAAAACAACGGTCACCTGTGGACAACGGTTAATTTGGTCATTTCCCTTGACTGACCGCTTTTCTCAGTTTTGTCTGTATTTCAAAATTGTATCTGTCAATATTGTATGTCCATGATTTTACACCGTACAATATCATAAGTTAAAATCACAAAGTCATTTTTCCTTTGTAATAAATATACAAGTAATATGATAATAGGTGCTTGCTAATTTACCGCAAACAGCCTTTAGATAACCATTTTATGTAGTACGGGCAAAAGCCCGCCGTGAAGTGGTGTGCGTTGACCACTGTTTGTGTCAGTTTCTGATATATATATAGCCATACCTATCAGACTGATTTTTTTCTGTCAGCGTCATATATTTTGCCGATGCATTCATAGACCACTTTAGCTACATACCGGTAGACACTTTGACAAATGCTATACCACACGTATATGAGTACCTCGGGAAAAAAATGCTAGGAAAATCATTATTTTGTAGCGCATTGTTTTCTATCTTGTTGCATTATAGGTTTTTCACCGCCAAAATACGATTTTTGATCTAGTTTGATTTGCTTTTCATGTATCATTTGTTGCTTTCTGTTTCGAACTGTTGACAGCTTATTTTGAAACCTTTTCTTAGGGCAATGATCGCAATCACATCAGATCTGGCCACCCTTATTATTCTGTCCTGTTCATTTGGATCTTTCTCTCTAAGCCAAGCCTATCCATGTGGCCAAAAACATATTCACTGAACTTATTATGTTTAGGAACCCCTTGAATTTTTAGCTCATTGTGAGCCTTTGTGATCACCTTTTGTCCGTTGTGCGTCGTTCGTCGTCAACATTTTGATTTGTTAACACTCTAGAGGCCACATTTATTGTCTGATCTTCATTAAACTTGGTCAGAAGATTTGTCCCAATAATTTCTTGGTCGAGTTTAAAACTGGGCCACTTGAAAACAAAAACTAGGTCACAAGGCCAATGTAAAGAAAAAGATTGTTAACACTCTAGAAGTCACATTTATTGTCCAATCTTCATGAAACTGTGTCAGATTATTTGTCCCAATAATATCTCCGCTGAGTTTGAAAATGGTTCTGGTCAGTTGAAAAACATGGCCGCCAGGGGGCGGGGCAGTTTTTCCTAATATGGCTATAGTAAAAACTTTTTAACGCTCTAAAAGTCTTATTTTTAGTCCATCTTCATGATACTTGGTCAGATTATTTGTTGTGATGATATCTCGGCTGAGATTTAAAATGGTAGAAGTTGTTTGATAAACATGGCCTCCAGGGGGCGGGGCAGTTTTCCTTATATTGTTATTGTAAAACCTTGTTAACACTCTATAATTCTTATTTCTAGTCCAATTTTCATGAAACTTGGTCATAACATTTGTCTCAATAATATCTCGGCTGAGTTCTTTGATGGTTCCAGTTCGTTGAAAAACATGGCCGCCAGGGAGCGGGGCATTTTTGCTTATATGGCTTTAGTTTAAACTTGTTAACACTCTAGGAGTCACATTTATAGTCCAATCTTCATGAGACTTGGTCATAACATTTGTTCTTATGATAGCTAGGATTAGTTTGAAAATGGTACCGGTTTGTTGAAAAATATGGCCGCCAGGAGGCGTTGCAGTTTCGCTTATATGGCTATAGTGAAACCTTGTAAACACACCATATATCACATATATAGTCAAATCTTCATGGAATTAGGCCGAAGATTTGTTCTTATGATAGCTTTGCTAAGTTCGAAAATGGCTTTATTTCGTTGAAAAACATGGCCGCCAGGGTAGCGGCAGTTTGCATAATATGACTATATTAAAACCAAGTTAACACTCTAGTTGTAATGCGGATGTTGGTGCACAATGATGATGATGATCATGATAATGATGATGATGACGCTGATGATGATGATGATGATATTTTTGCAGAAATTAACATATTGGTAAAACCAATAAAACAACAAGAAGTATTACATGTGAATCTAATTTGACTTTTCATTCACTTATCCTACTCTCTATAAAACTCATTAACCTGTGCTTGCATTGTTGCCAGGTGGTGATTGTGTATCACTCCTGGAAATTGACCCCCAACTAACTGGACACTTTAATCAAAGATCTTTGTCTTGATGTCAGATGGAAACCATTCATAAGACTAGTAATTACAACTTGAAATGTTTTACCCCTACATTTTTCAGTTAGTCAGTAGGTTATGTGTGATTATGAACGATGTGTGATTTTAGCAGGTTTTATTGTTGTTTCAACTGGAAATATCATTGCATGGTGAGTCCAAAAATTGTTCAAGTTGTTTAAAAACACTTCGTCAAAAATGTGAACAATTGGGAAGTAAACAAACAAACAAACAACTTATCACATCTTCTAAGAAGCACAAACAGCTGTTTTGTTAAAAAGAAAAGTTATTTTGCAGTTGTTTTTTGTAAAAAAAGGAATTTATGCTACATAATTTTTGTGCATTTGAATTACAAAATGTTTGACAGTTGTTTTGATATGAATCATTTTCATGTCTTGTGTGTGTGTTTACTTCTATATTTGCACACATTTGTAACTATAAGAAAGATAAAGTAATGTTTTGTACTGTAAAAGAAGATCAATATTGAATTTCTAGTAGCAGTACATATTATCATACTCATTTACTTCTTCATAACTGACTTTGATATATGATAACATTTCAACATATTGTATTTAATTATGCAAAAACTATTGTACAAACACACAATCTGTTGAACAAATACAGTTGTTTTCGGTATCTAAAAACGTTCTTGTGAACAGGTTGTAAACAGTAATTCCCGATCAGATGCTGAGATGCTTATCTCATGATCTCAAAGCTCGACAACAATTTATGGAAAATGTACCTCCATTTTCTTTTGCTGATGCTCATTATTAAAGTACTGTCATCATATTACTTTTATCAAAATATAGCTTTGTCGCAACGGGAAACAGTTGCCTATTTTTAAAAACATAAGCACGCACAAAACTACTTATAACGCATACATGTATATATCTGCAAAAACAGCAAACCTTTTATTTTCACAAAACAACGTTAACAACCCTCGCAAAACGTTAACCAGTGCCTTTTATCATGTCTTCGCCATGTGCACCAAGGCATGCAGAGAACAAAAGCAATTGCACTATTTGCTCACAAATGCTTGTTCCTAAGTCGACATCTCATCCCAGTGATAACCTAGGTCATCCTTGATAAAGTCTGCTTTAAAAACTTCCAAGAGTTCATTAAATTTTGTATGTGTACTAGTTTTGTCTGACATGGTTGATGAGATATTCTTAAGAGTTGTCTTTGATACTGGGTTTTCTGAAATTCTGCTTGTAGCATCAATATCTCCCAAAATATTTAACAAAGTTTTAAAAATATCTTTGCATGCTTTAGTGGTCATTTCACGAGGCCCTACTACGCAATATTCTCTGCTGCTATAAATGGCATAAATGGCTTCAATTTTCGTACCAAACTTGTTTGTTTAATCATTTAGCAGACATGCATTCGTTAGGTCCTAGCTAAGGCCAAACTTTCAATATTCATATGGTTTATTGTATTCTTACTAGGCAGACTATGAGGTTTAAGTTTTATCTGATCAGCCTTCTTTTTAAATTAAGATTCTGCATAAGGAACTCTCAAGCGAAGCCGATTGATTTCTCCCCCTTTTTTGAGACAAATTAAGATAGTTATTTGCCATTAATAAAACTGTTAAACGGGCTTTTTATTCTTTTAATTGTTGTTTCACTTTTTTAATGATACCAACTTTAGATACATGTAGCTTCAATCTTTTAGTTGTCTTAAGGTCGTGATGTTCATCTTTATTGTATTGTATGTGTCACAAACTTTAACCTTGGTCATAACTTTTGCAATATTGAAGATAAGATAGTAACTTGATATTTGACATGCATGTGTATCTCATGGAGCTGCACATTTTGAGTGGTGAAAGGTCAAGGTCATCCTTCAAGGTCAAAGGTCAAGTATATGGCTTCAAAGTGGCGCATTAGGGGGCATTGTGTTTCTGAAAAACACATCTCTGGTTCAAACTGGAGTTTTCAGTTATTCATGCATTAAGATCCTCTGTTAAATCTGTGGCAACATTCGTTTAACTTTCAGTTTTTTCTTGTGCAAATTTAGTTTTTCTCTGACTTGTCTGTATTTCTAATTTTGGGTGACTTCAATGGCTTTGCATACTGCACTTCTACTGACAGAAACTGCTCTAGCTTATTGTTATACTTTTCATATAGTCTTCTGCATACAGCATCATAAGACTTCTTATTTTCAGATACTAAAACATTAATTGTTTTTGCACATTCCAGCAACCACTGACCAGTGTTGTTTTCCCCACCATTTTGGGAGTGGGGCCGTGTCCCTTTGGATTGGGAAAAATCGCAGCGTTTTGACCAAATTTAGGAAATAAGTGTTGTTGTTTTGTTGCTAACAAATGCTTCAAACATGTGAAAAAAAAACGTGTTTTAAATATTAAATTTAATAAAGCGTTACTTGTAGAGATGTATGGGAGATTAAATAAAACTTACTGAATTTTGAATTCCCTTTTATATGTAGATGTATTCAAATTGGGATGTACTAGAAAGACAGTTCTCAGTTAAAATATCAACATTTACACTTTCAAATTTTCAGTTTGTTGACTCGCATCAGTAAGAAAGCCCCCACTTTAAATAGTCTGCACAAGGTGATCAACAAATACAAGTGAATCGTCAAAATCTATGGTATTTTTGGTTATGAATGAGGTAACTGTACTCAGATTGTCCTCTGGGATGTATTGGTAAAATATTTTAAAGTTTGGTGTCACATCCATTAAAGCGAGATTATACGATTTTGACAAATATTTATTAATTTATATAAAATGTTAAAAAAATATATTCAACATATATTCCAATATAAATCAAAATAACAGTTATGAAGAACATGTGTCGAAAAATGCGAAATAAGTAAGATTTTTAAGTCTGAAATCGAAAATGTCTGTACATTCGAATTCGCCAGCATGTAATTCATGCATGTACGATGTGAATATTAATTTAGCTTAACGGCTCATTTTTAATTCCTGCAATGATATCTATTCATACGACACACGAACACTAACTAAAAAGACGAATGAATCGGTTATTGTAGGTCAATATGTACAAAATATCTTCGTCATAATCGGGTCAGGGCGCTAATTTGTCTTAGCTGTATTCTATAAAATTCTTCTTCAATGTATAATTTGTCTTGTCTATTTTGTGTTATTGTAACACATTTTATCAATATATTACAATTTAATACATATATAAAAATCGTATAATCTCGCTTTAAGCAACACACATTTTTTGACATCCTCTAGAATAAGCATGCTGGAACAGCAAAACAGCAATACACGACCCATAGCAGTCCGCACAGGCTAATAAGGGACGACACTTTCCGCTTTTATGATATGCTTGTTTAAAGAAAGTATCTTCTTAGCAATAATCCAGTTTAGGCGGAAAGTGTTGTCCCCGATTAGCCTGTGCGGATTGCACAGGCTAATCTGGAATTAAACTTTAAACACATACATTAAACCCCCTTTTCATAGAGCAGGGCTCATTTTTAGCTCATCTATTTTTTGAAAAAAAATTATGAGCTATTGTCATCACCTTGGCGTCGGCGTCGGCGTTGGCGTTGGCGTTGGCGTCGGCGTCCGGTTAAGTTTTGCGTTTAGGTCCACTTTTCTCAGAAAGTATCAATGCTATTGCATTCAAACTTGGTACACTTACTTACTATCATGAGGGGACTGGGCAGGCAAAGTTAGATAACTCTGGCGTGCATTTTGACAGAATTATGTGCCCTTTTTATACTTAAAAAATTGAAAATTTTGGTTAAGTTTTGCGTTTAGTTCCACTTTTCTCAGTAAGTATCAATGCTATTGCATTCAAACTTGGTACACTTACTTACTATCATGAGGGGACTGGGCAGGCAAAGTTAGATAACTCTGGCATGCATTTTGACAGAATTATGTGCCCTTTTTATACTTAGAAAATTGAAAATTTTGGTTAAGTTTTGTGTTTAGGTCCATTTTATTCCTTAAGCATCAAAGCTATTGCTTTCATACTTGCAACACTTACTAACTATCATAAGGGGACTGTGCAGGCAAAGTAATGTAACTCTGACTGGCATTTTGACAGAATTATGTGCCCTTTTTATACTTAGAAAATTGACAATTTTGGTTAAGTTTTGTGTTTAGGTCCATTTTATTCCTTAAGCATCAAAGCTATTGCTTTCATACTTGCAACACTTACTAACTATCATAAGGGGACTGTGCAGGCAAAGTAATGTAACTCTGACTGGCATTTTGACAGAATTATGTGCCCTTTTTATACTTAGAAAATTGAAAATTTGATTAAGTTTTGTGTTTAGGTCCACTTTATTCCTACAGTATCAAAGCTATTGCTTTCATACTTGCAATATTTATGAACTATCATAAGGGGACGGTGCAGGCAAAGTTATGTAACTCTGACTGGCATTTGGACGGAATTATGGGCCCTTTATACTTAGAAAATTGAAAATTTGGTTAAGATTTATGTTTTGGTCCACTTTACCCCTAAAGTATCATAGATATTGCTTTCATACTTGGAACACTCACAAACTATCATAAGGGTACAGTAAAAGGACAAGTTGCATAACTCTGGTTGTCATTGTTACGGAATTATGGCCCTTTTTTGACTTAGTAACTTTTAATATATGGTTAAATTTTGTGTTTCGATCCACTCAAAGTATCAAGGCTATTGCTTTCAAACTTCAAATACTTACATGCTGTCATGAGGTTACTGTACCTGGCAACTTGAATTTTACTTTGACCTTTGAATGACCTTGACTCTCAAGGTCAAATTATTAAATTTTGCTAAAATTGCCATAACTTCTTTATTTATGATTAGATTTGATTGATACTTTGATGAAACTACTCTTACCTGACATACCACAATAGACTTCACCCAAACCATCCCCTGTGCCCTCCCCCCCTCCCCCTCCCCCCCCCTAATTTTTTTTTTTTTTTTTTTTTTTTTAAGATCATCTCACAAATGACCACCCAAACCCTCACACTATACCCCCACCCCACCCCCCCACCCCACCCCCCCCCCCCCCACCCCCCCCCCCCAATTTTTTTTTTTTTTTTTTTTTTTTTTTTTTTTTTTTTAAGATCATCTCACAAATTATCACCACACCCTCACACTATACCCCCCCCCATTTTTTTTTAAAACGGTTATGTTTGAAATACTGTCCAACCATCGCACCCAAAAAAGAAAATAGATGAGCGGTCTGCACCCGCAAGGCGGTGCTCTTGTTAAAAATCACTGTGGGTCATTAGGACAACTTTCAGAGATATGAACTCGTCGCCTTTTCTTGCCGAAAACCGAACTGGACTTTTTATTATCAAAACACTGTTGCATTTTTAGCTCACCTGAGCAAATTGTGCTCATGGTGAGCTTTTATGATCGCCTTTTGTCCGTCGTTCGTCGTGCGTTGTGCGTCGTGCGGCGTCAACAGTTGCCTTGTTATTACACGAGAGACAACATTTATTGTCCAATCTTCATGAAATGTGGTCAGAAGATTGGTCTTAATGATATCTTGGACGAGTTCGAAAATGGTGTTGTTTGCTTGAAAATCATGGCTGTCAAGGGGCGGGACATTTTTCTTTATATGGCTATAAATGGCTATAGTAAAACCTTGTTAACAATCTAGAGTCTACATTTATTGTCCGATCTTCATGAAACTTGGTCAAAAGATTCATCCCAATTATGTTTTTGACGAGCTTGAAAATTATGCTTGTTGCTTTAAATTGTTGCTTTAAAAACATGTTCACCAGGGGGCGGGGCATTTTTCCTTAAACGTCTATATATAGTTTTAGTAAAATAATGTTAACACTCTAGAGGCCACATTTATTGTCTTTGACAAGTTCGAAAATTGTTTGGGTTGTTCGAAAAACATGGCCACCAGGGGGCGGGGCATTTTCCTTATGTGGCTATAGTAAAACCTTGTTAACACTCTAGAGGCCGCATTTATTTCGATTATAATAAAACTTGGTGAGAAGATTTGTCCCAATGATATCTTAGATGAGTCGAAAAATCGTTCTGGTTGGTTGAAAAACACATGGGGGCGGGGTATATTTCTTTATATGGCTATATGGTTATAGTCAAACCTTGTTTACACTCTAGAGGTCACATTTATTGTCTGATCTTCATGAAACTTGGTCAGAAGATTCGTCCCAATGGTATCTTGGACGAGTTCAAAAATTGTTCCAGTTGGTTGAAAAACATGGTCACCAGGAGGCGGTGCATTTTTGTTTTATTTGGCTATTGTAAAAACTTGTTAACACTCTTAAACGTCACATTTATTTTCCAATTTCCATGAAACTTGGTCAGAATATTACCTTGGATGTGTACGAAAATGGTCCCGGTCTGTTGAAAAACGTGGCCGCCAGGGTGTTCACTATTCATGAAAGTCGGTTAGAACATTTGTTCTAATGACATCTTGGGCTGCACAGAACAGGTCAGTCCCTTTGAATCTCAGGTGATCGACTTTGGGCTTTTCAGGCCCTCTTGTTATAACAGGTATTTAATAATAAGTTTTTAAATGCTGTTAAAGTGTTTATAATGAAGTCGTGTGGTGTGTATTCATACATTGTATCCTCACAATCAGTCGTAAAGATAATCAATTACAAAAAACTTGCCAGCTGGACTCTGAGATTGAGCTGGTGAAGATAGTAGGGTCACTGGGTGGCTGGGTTGACTGTTGGCTGAAGCTTGGAGTTGGGAGTGTCTTGGGCGTAGCTGTCAAACAAATCCAGCTGACTATCAATTATTTCACTGCCATTGGATAGAGAAATTGGAGATATGCCCTGACTGCCTGTTATAACAATGACCAATGGTTCTTTGTTGATTTCCGAAAACATCAAGGATATTTACATAATTTACAATTCTGTCATTGATGTCTCCATTTTTTTGTTAAAAAGCCTAAACAAATTTAGACGGGTACCCCACCCACTTTCACGTTTGATTACCCTTAAATCAAGCTGAGTTCCATATCGTGCTTCAAAAACAGAGACATCAACGAACCTAAAAATGCAATGTAAGCTAATGATCAGAGATAAAAGCAGCTGTATGCTGTCATTTCCTGTGCGAATGGAAGATTTATACAAAAAAAATATTTGACATCCTCATCCTGATCCTGCTCAGATTGATCCATGGTGCAGACTATACTTTACAAGATGGCAGCTTATGTTGTTACTTTCAATCAAAACTGTTTGGGGCTGTACAGCTGTTTGAGTGTTATCTGGAACTTGGGTGCTGACATTTCTTGTCTTTCCATTTAATATGTGATGGCAAAGGAGATATTTTATAAGAAATATATTTAAATATAATTTCAACTATGAAAAATCTACAAAACGTATATCCAGCGTTACCTCTTGAGACACATACAAGCGCTGATGACGCTAAATGCAAGCAGACATAATCCAAGAGTTGTTGCAACCCATATCATAGTGGACGTTTTCTTTGCATCTTCCTTTGTTATTACTTTTTAGTGTCATCTTGAACCTGGGTAGTGACATTTTTTGTCTTTCCACGTCGTCTGTGATGACATCGCCCAAAAAGAGATCATTTTGTAACAAATTTGTCAACAAATAATTTCAATTATAACTAATCTATAAAGTCTACATAAGTAATATCCAGCTTTTTCTCTTGAGATAAATGCAAGTGTTGATTACGCTTACTATTAGTAGACATAATCTAAGAGCTGTTTCAACCCATATGATGGTGGACGTTTCTTTGCATCTTCATTGGCTATTACGTACATAACTCTGTGTAAATATGTCAATATGGAGCACCTTGTAAAACATGATTTAACAAAAATCAAATGGTATTATGAAAGACAAAGACAAAGACAAAGAAACAAATGTATTCTCGCTGTATTTTGAGTACAAACATACATATAACAGACTATCCATTTTAAATTTTCCTCTGTTATAACGGTGAGGACACCAGCACTTCAACAGCTGAACAATGACCTGTGTTGAAGTGGTCTGGAGTGTTGACTGTAATGGTGTTGCAGATTGGGAGGTTACTTTATATGTAATGACTGATGTGTGTTGATCACTGGAGAGTACTAAATATAACATGAAATACATTTAAAAAAGATATAAAAATAGTAAAAATGGAAAGTCACAAGAACATTTACAAATAAAACAGATTTCAGCAACCAGCTGAAAAGTGATAATCGTTAATTTCGTTTAATATTCACGATATATCTCCACTTCACCTGCTACGAAATTTATTATCGAGATCACAAAATTGCAGCCATCTGCAAAGAAAATTAACACTAATCACTCTCATACTGATATGACTAGAAAGTAAGCGGCATTTATAAATTAATTACACAAAAGTAATAAAGATGATACAGTCGCGAAACAACCTGTTTCGGCACTAAAGTTCCGCCATGTTAATTGTCATGTGATTACCCCCTCTTAGAATAGTGTTTCATATTGCTGTACTTGTAATGTATAAAAAATCACATAGCTCTCCTCACTTTTAACTGATATATTTACATATTTTCATAGACGGGTTTAGATTAAGTTGTTATATGATTGCATCTTCAACGTCAAAATAAAAATAAACTATAAAAGGTCTTTTCTTCTGTTTTGTTAAAAAAGAACGAGGTCCGGTAAAATCTGATGAGGTCCGGTTAATTTTAAAAGTTATCGGACCTCATGTCCGGTAAGATTTTTTGTCCTTGACATGGGTTTGGTATTTACGCCTATATTTCAGCCATATTGGGTACTTAGGAATTTTCTTTTCCATTGAAAACTGACATAGTACATGGCATGGTTAATCTATAAATATTATTATTTGTTATTTATAAGTGCAAACAGAATACATTTCACATGATGATATAAACAGACTTTCTTTAAAATATTCAACATACATGTGCTGTACCTCTGTCTTGATTAATCACTATTAACAAATTTTAAAAGTCCCTATTTGATCCACCAATACGATGGGCTGCCATTTTTTATTCCAAACTTCATTTGATTGACTTACTTTTGATTCAAAAGTTAATTTGAATAAAAACTCAATTGGATCATTGGTTAAACTGGTAACGCACTTTAATCTTTTAAAAATACGTACCAAGATTTGCATTGCGTAATGTTACGTACTATGAAGATTTGTAATGCGTTCTTTTAATTTTTCATTGCGTAGATACGCAGACACGCATATTATCAGGAGCTCTGACCCATACTAAAAATTACAAATTTTGCTATAAACACACATTTACAATATTTTTATAACAAGAGACTCTTCCAGTTGTGTGTGAGACATGGAGCTACTTTGCTTTTTGCATATTCTTTTAAGACATGTTGGATGATTTGATGGATTAGTAGTTGTTTCAGATTCGAGTGTCCACTAAAATATGTGAATATTAATTCTGTGTTTGCAGAGATATGTTGCTGTAGTTTATGATGCTTTGTAAGTTCTTGTAACCACTTATCTGCGTTATATCAGTTGGACAGCCTCCCGATTCCCGCAGGTTCTGCACCATGTGTTTTACGGTAGAGTGGTTGGCAAGTTTCATTATTATTCCTGCACCAAAAAATGCACATGTTTTGACACCCATTTTCATGCTGATGCACCAAGGTTTTGTTTCACTCTCTTGCAACCCTTTCCCACTCAGAAGCAAAGTGGAAATGGCTATGTGAAACAGCATAAAAACATAACAGCCTGCGAGTAACTCGCAGTAAGAAAGGTCTTTAATTAAATGTAACTTTCTTAGGGACTACAAATGCCTAAAATAGGTGCCTAAGTGGTAAAGGGTTAAAAGAGTTTTCAGCTCATATAAAGACTGTCTGCGCAACTACTTGGGTTGTAGATGTACAAAATGATGTTCTCTTTTATAATCATATCAAATTGCGCATGTGTTTAGGCAATGCAATTAAATCCAAACAACTCACGTTTCTTTCCAAAAAAAGGGGGAAACTATTTATTCTGTATTGTCTGTATCTTCATTTTTATGTTTTTGGACAATTCTTTAAAGTACAAAATATCAAAATATAAACGTTTCATTATGTGTGCTTGAGCGTAACTGGTTGTGTCCAGGATTGGCACATACTTTCCTGCTGTTAAATCGCAGACCATCAGCAAGGTATTCCACAAAGTCTTGGATGTTTTGCCACTCACACCTGACCATCATGAAGTGGAAGAACAGATGTTTCAACTATTTTTACAGATTTTTAGTGATGTGTTATCCGACCATCTTGTCAGAATTAAACTCCTCTTCTGAGATTGTCTACCGTTTGAGATGAAATGCGTTTGAAGCTTTGCCCGGGCCCCAGAGATTGCTAGTACCACGGTGTAACTGTCTTTCATGTCCAATTGTCTTTATGCTCAACGAAGACGTCTTCTCTTGTTTTACCGTCCTGTGCACTGGCAGGTGGTGGAGCAATTTCTCTTACAAATGCATTAATTTATTTTACATATTTGATCTGTATGTTGTTCATGTACACAGTATCAACCATTAAGAAAAAGCAAAAAATTCAAATCATGGGCATGGTCTAGTACCTCAACGTGTATACATAACTCTTTTTGTTTCTTCTATGCTTTACTAGGCTTTTCAACAGCAGGTTATGTGCAATCATAATTTTTCGTCACATGATACCTGCAAAATTCCCCTATGTGATCAAGTACCACTGTTGTTCAGCTGAAAGTCCCTGTCTTAAGATTTTGACTGGCATGGTGAGAGAAGTATGCCATTAATTGTGACTCCTTTTTTCAATAAGGTTAGTTTGGTTTTCTCACTTATGTCAAGTTCACTGCAACAATTGACATGACGCCTTATCTATGGTCGCACCGCCTACTTAATCACGTGGCTCAGCGGGTAGCAAACCTAGACAAGCTAACACCAAAATGGCTTCATTGCCTATATACTGCATGTAGATTAACGCGATATTCCGGATTATTTTAATGGACTTTTGACACCATATAACACTTGTTTCAGGGGTTTGTGTCATTTAGTTATTCTGCGAATGCAAAAAATATACGTTTATAGAGAACATCAGCTAATTATAACGGGTTTTTCGTTACATGAATAACGCTCTCAAATGCTTGCGCGCTGACCGAAATCGAACCTGTTATTACGTGTGATGTTGGTATTAGCAATAAATTAACACTTCTTCAACGGCATTTACCCATGTTACTTACGAAACATTTTCACTCGTGTGTTTGACACGAAATAGCGCTTTAAACTGGGATTTCGGTGAAGTTTTACACGCTTTCTGACACCGAGTGTACCAAAATCCCACATGTTATTACGTATAAAAGTGATATTAATAATATTAAACATTGCTTATGGGACATTTATCAATCACTATAATTGAAAGTGCAAGACAGCACAATAAGTTTGCTCATTGTCATATATAAAGTAGCGCTGTATGAAGGGGAATTCAGTAAAGCTACCTGTATCAGACGCTGGCGCAGGTACCGACTTCTCCCAAGTTCGGCATTTATTGGTTATATCAGTAATAATAAATCTTATTATGTGGCATTTATCGATTCGATTCTATTAAAATAGAAATATATAATCGTTTTCACTTATTTCTGACACACACAAAACTCGATTTATAACGGGGATTTCGTTAAGTTACGCAAAGTTGGTACCAATCTTCTCTTTTATTCTACAAGCACACGTGATATAATTCATACTTCATAATGCGTAGTTATTTGTAACATAACATTTCCAGTTTATTCAAATAAATAAATGCTCCATAAGGACGATCTCGGTAATTCTACACATTGAAGCGTCCACTTGCTCTCGTCAAGACCGAATTTCCGCGTTTGAAATGGTATATATTTAATTAATCTAACTTATGGATACCGAATGTCAGAGTTACATAAAACCTTTTCACACCGTTTTTGCCTTATTTCATTTCCGCTTTTTTTTCCGACAACTCAAACGAAACTCGTTGAAAAAAATGAGAACTAGGCATTCGATCTCAAAGGTGGATTAAAAGCGTTCATTGGTTACATCACATGTCTGCACATGTGTAGATACCGTTATTAATATAATATATCACGTGTCACTTTTAAATAACATGTATTATGGCATTAACGTGCATTACTATCAGAGTAATAAAATACAGCACAAATTAGGCTTCATGCTGGGTTTTATTTCTCTTTAAGTAAGGCAGATGAACCTCGCTTCTGTATATTAATGACCTAGTAACTGATAAAACTATTTAAAAAAACGTGAAATCTTATGTGATAGTCAGATCGATAACATAAACTATTTAAATCTGCTAGTATATCCGATAAAAAATATATTATAATTGTCTTTGACAGTGTTGACGTTCAGTTGTTCGTGGTGACGACCGCATGTATTTATACATCTCTTACACTTCTTAAGATCTCTTTTCGGCTTTGGAAACGATATAAATTAAATGTCACCAACTAATCTTTCAAAATATCGATTGTCCGAGTTACATAGTCCCCATCGACACCGTTTAACCATTTTAATCTACTTTTTTTAGAGGAAAACAAAACAAACTCGCTAAAGTAAAAGTGTACCTATACATAGCTTGTCTAGACAATGGCGGACAGTTCGTTGCTAACTAACGCGCCCGATTAATCGATCGCTGATTGGTAGATCAGTTCTTAGATAAAACTTGATTGACCGGCGGCGTCATGTCAATTCCATGATCTGTTGAGCTGAACACAAACTTGTGGTACAGCATAAGTCCCGTTTATTGCATACAGAATTGCTGAAACACAGCTGCTTGTCATACAAATCAAACGTCTCATTCACAATATGTGAGACGTTGTGACCTTTGCGGAAGAATCTTTCAATCCTTATTGCTACAACCTGTTATAATAAAGACTAAAATCGGCTGATATCCCTAAATAAACATATGCTTTATCTTTCTGTAAACTTGCATTTGGCCTTTAAAGTAGTATATAAATTATTTGATTCTACAATCTCGCATGAAATCATTGATGGTACTGACGGCATACTGTTGTGTATAAAACAACAAAATATTCAACCGAATGATTTGCCTTGGATAATTTTCTCATTCAGTCATTTATAAGAAAAAACACTCAATGGTAATGTACTAACATTCGGATTTGAAGATTGTACAATCTTCTCGGTCTGGAAACTAAAAGAAGCAGCTGGCTAATCGAGCAATTCCTCTTCCAACTTGAAGGCAGCATCGAGAGACTGGGAATTGGCTGACCTGTTTAGTGTCTCCCGAGACAAACTGAAAGGATCCAGTGGTCATGGAATGAAGGAAAAGGCAAAGCTGCTGTTCAAGAAGGAGAGGAGAATTTCTCAGCTGTCCGAAGCCCAAAGACTCGGATACCAAATCCAATAAATGATTTAATCCTGTATAGTTACCGGAAACAAAACGGTAACATCTATCAATTTCCATCTCTGACAAACCGTCTAGAGGATTTTTCGTTGGTACATTGTCAACCTTTAAGCTTTTTATTCTGTGGTCGACCTTGAAATATGTTTATAGCAGAAATAGTGTTTTAATACAGCACATTACTATTTCAAATGTGCAGTCGTATTACGCATCTATCAAACAGATCTGAAATGGAGATAATTGTTAAATAATATCTAACTTCTCAAGGCAGGATGCGCTTCAACAAATCAAAAGTTGATTTAAATAGCTTGCAAGGTCTAATCTTTTACTGTGGAGTGTGGTCCTGTACGTTATGAACACGAGTTGTTGGATCTCTTGAAGGATCCAGGCATGGTAAGCTCATCATATCATCGACCACTGACAGCTCTCTACCCACTTCTCTTTCCTTGCAATCATTTTGATTTGTTTGTGGTCTAAGTAATCCTTTATCAAATAAGCCGTCATTAGAGAGGAGATTTTGACTGACGGTCGCCTCTTTATGCTTGTTGTATGTATGGTATTTCGGATACTGTCATGCTCCAGAAAACGGCCATTTATTTTTCACGACCGGTGAAACCTGATGGGACTTATGGGTTGCTCTCTGTGTGTCCGTAAGTCTGTCACACCTTTCTGGATCCTGCGATAACTTAAAAAGTTCTTCATAATTTTTCATGAAACTTGAAACATGGATAGATGACAAGATAAAGATTATGCACGTCATTTCATTTTGTTCTTACGTCAAGAATTATGGTTGCTATGGCAACAAATAGACTTGAAATATTGCTGAAAATGGTGGAGTTTCACCGGTTGGAGACTTATATTGCTTGGCAGTTTCTTGTTTAAGCATATCTTTCAGTCTATATTGGTGAGCAGTGGCTGAATGGTAAATTGGCTTGAATTGGTGCAAAGGCTATTGCCACACAGATGACTGACCAATTCATTAGGGCACAGTGCAATCCAAAGGTTACAAATAAGGGCCTATCTTTGAGCAAATTGTGGCTGCCCCTTTTCAGTAGATGGCTAATAACCCATATTCTCCTGTTTTGGGGTCAGGCATCCTTGGTCGTACAACCAATCCACACTAAGCAATCTAACTTTGGGCTTTTTTGGCTTTTTTAACTGTTTTCTCATGCAATCGTACCCAGATTGTTTCTGCCAATTTTACATTTAACAGACCACACACTTTTTGAACACAAATCAGAAGGTCACACTATATTATATATACTATCATTATGTACTAGTTATTCAATGTAAAAGCGACAACAATAAGTGAAAATAAATGCAACATTTTGCTCATAGAGACCATTAAAATCAAACTTCATAAAAATCAACAACATATAATGGGCCTGAAAATGTATTGTTTGTGGGGATTTTTCTATTCACACTTTAATAGAAAAAAAAACACACAAACACTTGTAAGAAAATAAATAATCTTAATGAAGAAGAACAAACAAATATAAAGTATTTAACAACCAATTATACATGTTTCAGCAGAGAAAGAAGACTACTGTTTATTTACATTATTTTTTGTTTTAAAAATACTATGCTGCTTGCTGATGCCAATGTTACTTTGAAGAGAGTGACATTGCCATTAATGGAATATTACCTCATATATTGGACCATATATCTAAGTTACTTTGGAGAAAGGAACTTGTATATGTATTATGGATAAACCATTTTATTGACCTTGTAGCAATATCATGTACATCATGTTTTTCACAAATATACGCTGATGGATTGTTTAATCATCATTATGCCGTTGAAATGTTGTAAGATAATTTACCAGACTGGCCATTTCAGGATTTTAAAATTGCTTGGTGAATTAGAGTATGAAATATTAATGCTTTAACATTTATGTGCTGTCAATCTTACACAGGAGCTATTGTAACGCACACAGTTTTAGCTGTACACATTGAACATGCATCCAGTTTTCTCACAATGCTACAGCAGCTTACTATAACAGAGGCATCACAGGTTGTGATTGGTTCCAAATTGATCAACTTCACTGACATTAGTGCCATCTGGTTATTTTGTTTATGTATGGATTGCTCAATTGGTATCATACAATATGTTTGGTTTCTATGTTTAATGGATAGTGTTGCCCAACAGTGGCAGGTCTGACGTTCAAGCGCCATCAAACATTTTGTTTCAATCATTCATAAATGGCAACTTTTCTGTATCGCAATTTCATCTATATTAGAATGTTATTACAATTCCCAAGACACGTTGATAGCTACAAAACACCATGATTTCTGAGTATTGCTAGATATACAGTAAAATACTAAATTTGCGAAGTGTCTTGTTTCAATTAGTATATTTATGGGAACCTTTAAATGGTAAGTGAAAATATAGCTTACTTTGTAATAGAAATCTCTTCCGAAATGTGTTACTCAAGTTGGCAAGTTTACAATTAAGGTTAGTATTTAAGCTTAATACAATTTTAGGGAAGTGACAGTACAGCTCACGCAAAACCAACAGATTCTTTTGTTTACGAAGTTCCTCCGCATCCACAACGAGTATTCACTCCGCATTATGTCGAGCCACTCAGCGATAATTCGCTGAGTGACGCTGCGTCTGTTTCTGCCTCAGCATCGATATGCTGAATCACGCCGCGTCTTAACACGCGGCGATTCGCCGAGAAAAAATATTTACAAATATTGATTGTATACTTTAACAAATTTTAAATAATTGTCAAATTAACGAATATAAAAATTTCAAATTAAAGAATATTGCTTAAATGCTCGAACTTGTTATTTTCTGACCACGTTTGCTACTTAAAAAAACCATCGGGACTGTGTATTATGGCCCATGCAAGTGGCTACGACCCGTGTTTATGATCCCTTAATGTTAGATAAGCACGAGCACTATTAATTAATAGGTTGGTCAGTACAAAAACTCTACTGAAAACCGCCGACTTCGTCTTTGTTTTATTATCCAATCAAGCCCCGAACATGCAATATCCTGTGTATAACCAGACACAAACTTTAGATTAGCACGTGTCTTCTGTCAAAACAATGATTGTATAGCTCAGTAAACATATTGAAGTAGCTCACACAGTTAATTTCCATACATGATCTCGGAAACAGACTTGCTTAAAACATTTAATATAACGATATTTTTTTACAAGAATTGCTAAACATAATGAAAACCAAACCGACATACTGTACTCAGACGACAAAAATATTTTTTAAAAATTTGACTATTTAAATACAAACAGATAATGGTTTATTTTCACAAAATTAACTTTTACTTTTCTCGATTTCCAGAAAAATGACTTGTACATGTTGCATGAAATCTAAATATAGATTAAGTTGTTTATTGGTCGTTGTAGACGAATATATACTGTACACGACACTTGTGTGCAGTCATTATACAATACAATAATTGTTTCAATAATGAAGGAACTGAAACAGCGTAACAGTAACGATACAGCGTGCTTGAATTATATTTTATTAAAAGGAAATGTCAATGCCAAGTAACAAAGAAACATTAAATGGAAATCAAAATTAATGATCTCAATGCTGTACCCGCTATGAAAAGTTTATTTATCAATAAATACACCCACGCCAATTTTCAGGACAAAACAATTCATTTAATCCACGTGCACTATGTATATGTGGCTAGAAAATAGCTATACACGACGCGTGCAAACAATTTCAGGTGATTTACGAATGTAGGAATACAACTTTCCTGATTGGGCGCTTATTACATCAGATCTTTAAATAGAAACATATGCCGAAATTCATTTGATACGTATGAAAATTGCGAACGTTTGTGTTTATGACATTCTTGATAACTTTTATTGTAAATATTATCCAGAATTTGCTTTTAAAAATGGAAATCGGTCATATGCGGGATTAACGAGTAATGAATAAAGATGGGGAGAAGTTGCATGTATGCGATTGAGACAGTTGAAACGTATGTATCATGGAATCAAGAGACTCAGGAAAACACGATTATTACAATCAGTTAAAAGTTCTCCATGTCTTCAAACTATTAATTGCATAATCAAACATGCAATTATCACTCCTCCAGGTGCGGTATCCTACAGCTAGGTGCGAACACGGTTTTGTTTTATACGCGGCATTAAAAGGACGGATAAAACTGTTATGGACATGGGTGTGAAATGCATGTTGAAATTTGAAAACAACAATGCTAACAATCCAATATTGTTCTACAGACAAAATACTTTTATTTTTCGGGCAGGGGATTGGCTTTGATAGTTTATGCCCGAACGTAATTAATATATTTTCCTTAAATATTATTACAAATGTATTTGGAACTTGTTATCTGTTTCTATCCAAGGTAAATTATAGTTAAGGAGAGTGTTCGTCGAGTGACACAGCGTCTCATCACCAACAATTTCCTCGAAATCATGAAACATGATCGATGCCGAGTCGACTCCGCGAAAACTAGATGTCGTCAAACTCCGTGGATCGCTTAATTGTTGGTTTTGCGTGAGCTGTACTGTACTATAGATTACTTTTCATACAAATTTGTCCCACTGTTTATACAAATTTGTCCCGAAAATGTCCATTACACTATCTGCGTTTCCTACTAGACACGAATCTACTCACGAGTCTTATGAACCGAAACAACGTTGATTCAACAGGTTTAATCACTTCAGGTAACTAATATGTATGATACTCCTTATCCAAATACACAAACAAGACAAGAAAGTAAACCAAAAGCAACAACATTTTAAAACATAATAAAACAGTCATAGTATCTATATGATTATTTCCAGATCGACAATCAATATATAATTCCCTTGAAAATAACAACAAACGATTGTTAATAATGGCATGTAGAACACGTACAGATTTATGATAAGTAGATCTTTCCCTGATAATAAAAACTTTACTAGTATATCTCTTCCTGAGACACAAAAAGTCTACCCTCATATTCTGGTTTTCACAGCAGAATGATAATCATGTCATCCTGAGCAAAATCTAAGTTGAGGTCACGAAGGCTTACAGAGCCTGCTCAACTTTTTCCGGTATGGTCTCGTTAGAGTATACAATCTGTTCTTTTGTTTGTATATTCACATTTAACTCGCATTTTCTTTCTTGAGTCACGATTCTTTGCATTTTGGAAATGAACTTTAGAGATAATATAATAAAATGGATAAAACTTTTTTAAAGTGACATAAGTAGTATAATTATAAACAATGGGCTCTTCTCTGACAGTTTAAATATCGAAAGAGGTGTAAGACAGGGCTGTCCACTCTCATCTTCGTTATTCATTATATGTATAGAATTGCTATCACATTATACAGTCTTAACTTAATATAAATTGTATAGTTGTCAAGCCAGGCACAGAAATCAAACATTAATCGCCGATGACGCCACCTTTTTTTGCAATAATAAGGCTAGTATTCCATCTGTCCATATCCGCATCCGCACCCTCATATCAGCTTCCGCAAAAAATAGAACAAGTTGAAATGCACTGCGCTTATTCCGTTCATCCGCACCCAAATATCCGCACGCGCAATATGCGTCCGCAAAAGAACGCTCAAGTGAGCATTCTAAGGCCGGTATTCCATGTCTCCGCGTCCGCGTTTCGTGTCCGTGTCCGCGACAAAACGAACTTGTTGAAATCTGTTGGAGCTATTCCATGTATCCGCGTTCTGCGTCCGCATTTTTCGTCCGCGTATCGCGTCCGTGAAAAATCGCTCTGTGAGCGATTTTTGACGGACGCAGACGCAATACACGGACGGCAGTCAACATTGCATCAAATATCTGGCAAAGCATAGCCAAACACAAGTCAATTGATGGCGTTTAAGGTAAGTTAGAACAGTAATATGCCATTAAATATCGTCTGCATATTGTACACTCTATAATCGCTTTTCAAAAGACACAGTTTATTTTTCAAACTAGATATAACGCTAAAAGAAGTCGCTATTCAATCTATGTTATTTTTTTATCTTTGCGAGTTCAAATAAACGTTTTGAAGTCTGTCTAATACGAATCAATCAGTAATGTTTATCAATATAATTACAAAGTTTTGGAATCTAAATAAATAATGACTAGATATATCTTTAACGATTTTAATTTCATACTTCATTTCAATGAAATAAAAATAAACTGTTGTAAAATATATAGGAAATACAAGGGCACGTGTCCAGTTCCTATGTCTGCGTTTTCATGTCTGCGTTTCCGTCTAATAACATGCAGTACTGCTGCAGCAGTCATCATACAAAGTGTGTGCTCTTTTAATATCGACATCTAAGTTCAAGTAAAACCACGTTCGAAATGAGATTTTTACAGGGAAAGGATAAAATAATGGATGCATGGAATACCGGCCGGATGCGGACAAGAAACGGGCGGCATTTAGCACGATGAGTGTCTCTCTTGTAACCGATTTCTTTTAAATAAACTCTTCAACTGCAGAGAGAACGTATCCAAATTATTGATTGTTTAGTGTAAAGTAACCTTTAAACTCCTCATCAGCAAGTTCAAGTTCTTTTACTAAATGGTTGTAATTTCCAAATGTTTGCCGATTTCTTACTATTGCACGTGTCCATCATCTGTGCTTTCGTTCACGTGTACACTTCTTCGCATGAAAAACAGCAGCACCAATTAACAAACAATGGGGAAACTCTTATTCTGCATACATGTTTTCAGTTCAGATGTTTTCCCAAAAAAAGAAAGATACGTTCGACGTATGCGGATAAATGCGGATACGGATGCGGACACTGATGCGGATAGATGGAATACTAGCCTAATCCTAACTCCTTTAATAACTTGATAGAATCACTGACCCTGTTTGAAAATGTATCAGGGCTAAAACAAATGTAAATGCATTGTGATAAAAGTAGGTAATTATAAGCATACAAACATTCATCTAAAAACATAAATTAACTTCCAGTGGACATCAAACGAGGCATCAACGTTAGGCATAACATTCACAAACAATGAAAATGAAAATATAAAAAATCATACTACCCAACCTACAAGTTTTAAAAAACTTTCTTAAATAATAGTAACATCGAAAACTAATCTTAATTGGAAAAATCACTGTATTAAAACATTTGCACTACTGAAATTAATATATGTACTAACCGTTCTTCTAAACTTAGACAATAAAATCATTGATGATATAAAAACATCTATTTTTTAATTCGTATGGGATGGCAAACCCGACAACATAAAACGAATACAATCAATACAACGTGTAGAGCTTGGAGTTCTCCAACTGACTGACATTTATTCTTTCATTAATTCAAGCAATTCCAGTTGGATCAATCATATAATTGATACCACAAATAAGAGTGAATGGACATATAGTGATCGCACTGTCCGTCTGTCTTTCCGTCACACTTTTGCGTTTAGGTTTCGAAAAATGCTTATAACTTCTATGTTGTACCTTCATATTTGGTATGCATGTGTATATGGCCTTTCCATACGCACAAACATTGTGACCACTTTGACCTTGACCTTGAACTTAGGGTCCGCGTTAAGGTCCGAAATTTGTGTTTAGGTTTCGAAAAAAGCGTTTTTCGGGGGCATATGTCTTCAGATGGAGACAGCTGTTGTTGAATGTAACATTATTAAGTCTCTAATACTTGATATAGCAAAAATAATATGTTTGTATCTAATATACAATCAGTATGGAGTCAAGTCACAAACATGTTATAAGAAACAAGAGCTGTCACCATAGGATGACATATGCCCCCTATAAATGCTTTGATAGAAGTTATGAGCATTTTTCGAAACTTTAACGCAGATTTCGAAATCTAAACGCGGACCCTAAGTTCAAGGTCAAGGTCAAAGGGGTTAAAATCTGTGTGCGTATAGAAAGGCCTTTTGCATATACACATGCATACCAAATATTAAGGTTACATCTGAAGCGACATAGAAGTCATTAGCATTTTTCGAAACCTTAACGCAAAGCGTGACGGACAGACAGACGGACAGAATGACACATATAACAAATATAAAGTATTTAACAACCAATTATACATATTTCAGCAGAGAAAGAAGACTACTGTTTATTTACATTATTTTTTGTTTTTAAAAATACTATGCTGCTTGCTGATGCCAATGTTACTTTGAAGACAGTGACATTGTCATTAATCATTACATCTGAAGCGACATAGAAGTCATTAGCATTTTTCGAAACCTTAACGCAAAGTGTGACGGACAGACAGACTGAAAGAAAGACGGACAGACAGACAGACGGACGGACAGACAGAAGGACATTGCGATCCCTATATGCCCTCCTTCAGGGGCATAAAAAGTAACAGTAAAATAATGTTATGGAGTAATAAAAAAATAAACACAAATGATAGCACATTCTTTTATAAAGAGTTGTTTGAAAAGAGCATGGAGTATGTCGATCAACTATTTGATTACCGAATGAATGTTTTTTATTTCTTTGATAATATATGCTACTTGTATGAAATCCCAGCAAAATACTTCCTAATGTATTACACGCTAATCAAAAGTATTCCAATACATATAAAATCTATTAAAAACCCAAATATAGAACCTATTTTCTAGAAAAACTCACTACAAAACAAAAATAGAACAAATATTTATACAGAAAACAAATATACGTCATTAACAAACTACCCTAATTGCAAATAAAATGGCAAAATGTATTCCAAGAGCAGGAATTAAACTTGAAAGAAATATTTATTATTTCTTACAAAACAACAATCGACATCACACTTAGAACCTTTCAGTTCAAACAACTACATTAAATGAGCGACTTTAGCGAGTAATGTTCCCTGTTTTCCGATATAGGTGGCTACTAATTGAGTAGGTCCTTCTATGCGGATAGTTTCGGATTTTATCATAAGATTATCGTCATTGTTATTCAGCGATGCGTTTGACAGCTTGACAATAGAAAGATAAAATAATTCCTGAAACCACGTGCTCCGTATCATTTTTTTCACGAAAAGGTTTAGAAGTAAAGGAAAATACAAGTGTATTTATTATCGTTGTGTGATTTAATAAACTTGGTATACATGTTTTGAAGGTGTTGCATGTTCAGTGGTGCGGATCAAGATTTCTTTTGCACAGATGTGTAGGTTTGGTCATTCGACAGGCAAGCAGGGTAGAGCTATCCTTTATAATTAATAACCAAGATAAAAATATTATAATCGGTGGTGATTTCAATACTGTCCTGAACCCATTAATAGATAAAAAGAATGGAAACCTTTATACTCATAATAAAAATAGAAACATTTTAAATAACATAATTGAAAACTACAATATGATAGATATCTGGCGTACAGTATACCTAAACGAAAGCAAATTCACATGGCACTCAAACACAAAACCAACAATATTTTGTAGATTAGACTATTTTTTAATATCTGAATCTCTTTGCAACATTATTGCCACATGTAACATAAAACCTGGATTTATGACTGACCACTCTCTAGTTGAACTTAAACTGCACAATATACAACTTGAAAGAGGCCCAGGATACTTTAAAATTAACAACAGCATCTTATTAGATACACAATATCAAACACAAATAAAACAGGAAATATTAAATACAGTTCAAAATAATAAAGATGCAAACCCAAACACCTTATGGGAAGTAATTAAAGGAAATATACGTAACAAAACAATTAGATACACATCATTTAAACAAAAAGAAACACGCAAACTTGAAACTGAAACCATCAAAACCATTGAAACACTTGAAAAACAATTACATCAAACAAACACAAATGATACCACCGACATCGAAAATGAAATAACATTAAACATACAAATATTAGATGGAATCTATCATACACATCTCAATGGAATAATACTAAGAGCGCGTGCACAGCATGTTGAACACAATGAGAAAAATACAAAATATTTTGCAAACATTGAAAAACGTAGAAGTGAACAAAAAACTTTACACAAATTAGTAGTCAATGGCAAAGATATAACAAACAGAACTCAAATACTAGAAGAACAACGTTTATTTTTCGAAACTCTCTATAAACGAAAAAATGTTGAAAATAACACCCTTTTTAAAAATACGCATTACGCTTTAAACCAAGAGGAAAAACAACTGTGCGACGGATTGCTTAATGAATATGAATGTGGATTAGCCCTAAAAGAAATGCAAAATAACAAAAGCCCAGGATCTGATCACAATCGAACTTTATAAAATATTCTGGAATGATATAAAAACACAACTTATTAATTCACTTAACTATTCATTTAACAACGAAAACTTAACAACGCTACAAAAACAAGGTATTATATCACTTATTCCAAAACCTGGAAAAAACTTAGAATCCTTATCAAACTGGCGCCCGATTAGTTTACTAAACAATGATTATAAAATTGCAACTAAAAGTATAGCAAAAGGAATACCATCAATCATTTCAAAATCTCAATCTGGTTTCATAAAAGGACGGTACATTGGTGAAAACGTTCGTCTTATCCAAGAATGCATAAACTATTTCAACAATTCAAATAATCCTGGTCTAATATTCTTTGCAGACTTTGAAAAGGCATTCGATTCGCTTCATCATTCATTTATGTTCTCTTGCTTAGAAAATATGAACTTTGGTGAAAGTCTCATTCAATGGGTCAAACTATTCTATACCGATATTAACAGTATAATCATAAACAATGGCTTCTTTTCAAACAGTTTTAACATCGAACGAGGAGTTCGACAAGGATGTTCACCCTCATCATCGCTATTTATTATTTGCATCGAGTATCTATCACATCACATCCAATCAAATAAATACATAAAAGGCATATCACTAGAACCTGACGAAGAAATCAAACAATCCCTATTTGCTGACGATGCAACTTATTTTTTAAATGACAATTACGATTCTTTCCATAACCTAATAGAGTCGCTAACCCTTTACGGAATGACATCGGGTCTTAAACTAAACAAAAGTAAATGTACTGTGCTACGAGTAGGTAAATTAAAAACAAAGTAATGTTCAATATAAAAAGGAAATGGAATTTAATTGGACATCCGATGAAGCCACAACGTTAGGAATTACATTCACAAATAATGAAAAGGATACAGTTGTTAAAAACATACTACCTAAATTACAGAATTTTAAAAATTGCTTAAAATCATGGCATCATCGCAAACTTACACTCATCGGAAAAAACACAGTTTTGAAAACGTTTGCACTTCCTAAATTAATATATGTATTAACAGTTCTCCCAAATCCACCAAATGATGTTATTAACGATATTAAATCAGAAATATTTAATTTCATATGGGACGGTAAGCCTGATAAAATAAAAAGAACACAGTTAATTCAATCTGTAGAAAATGGAGGTATCCAATTAACGAACATTGACTCATTATTGAATGCAAATAAATGCAGCTGGGTTAAACGATACCTAGATAATACCAATACGAGTCAATGGAAATTATTCTATCAGAAAATCCTAAAAAAATATGGTGACTCCTTACTCTTTGAATGTAACATCAGCAATACTATCTTACATGAAATTGCAAACGAAAACATATTTCTGTCTGATGTTCTATCAGCGTGGAGTGATGTCACTCATAACTTAGAAACCCAAACCAGCAGTAAAACAATTTTATGGAACAATAAAGACATAACTTCAAACAATAAGACGTTTTTCTATAAAGACTGGTTTGAACGAAGCATTAAATATGTAGACCAATTATATGACTACAGAATTAAGGATTTCTACTCTTTTGATAATATATGCTACATATACGGAATACCTTCAAATAATTTTTTGAAGTACTACACACTTATCAAAAGCATACCCATACATATTAAATCTGAAATCACTACAAATAATACACAGTGTACTCAAACAACATTTGTAGAAAACATACTTGGAAAAAAACAAAAACAAATAAAATATTTTACACACTACAAATTAAAAACCCTACAGAAAACTCCAAAATCCAAAATAAATGGCAAGTCCTTTTTGGAGAAAATGAACTTAATTGGAAACACATATTTACCATGCCATATAAAGCAACTATTGAAAGCACACTGAGAAATTTTCAATATAAATACATCCATAGAATTATAGCTACAAATAAATATCACTTTAAATGCAAATTATCTAACTCAAATCTGTGTGACTTCTGCAGTGAAAACATTGAAACTATAGAACATCTTTTTTGGGAGTGCAAACACATCCAACCTATTTGGAATCAATTAATATCTTTTCTTGAACAACATCAACTAAACGTTAAACTATCTTTCTTAAATGTAAGTTTCGGAATTAACTCATTGAAATCAATAGACTATAATAATATTGTGAATTTTATGGTTATATTGATGAAATATTTTATCTTTAACATGAAGTACAAAAAACAAGTACCAAATTTTAATTGTTTTGTCCATAGTCTTAAACTAAAAATCCAGATCGAGAAAGAAATAGCCCTCAGTAATGACACATTACAGATATTTGAACAAAAATGGAATCGGATTAAATTCTCATAATGTTTTGTCCTCTTATATACATTTTACTCTAACGTTAGTTTATCGCTCTAAAATAGTTTTGTTTATTTTTGTTTATTTTTTTTTTCAATCTGACAAGATCATTGTGAATATACAACAAAACACACAAGTCCAGTATGCTTTCTTCCGACTCTATACAACTCATCATTTTTCATAACTATTCCTCTGTTGTTCTTTTCTTCTCTCTTTCTAATTTTTTTAAAATATATATTAGCATATATTGTATAACATGTCTGAACTTTATTGCTTTATACAATCACTATGTTGTATGATCATATACATGTTTACATTGTATGTATGATATTGAATAAAAAAAAAAAAAAAAAAGGGTTGTTATTTATTCATGCTCTGTTTGTTTAAAGGTTAATATTATGCTTTATGTGTTGCAGTGAGTTTTATGAGAGCAGACGGATGCCTTGAGATAGAAAGGGACATTAAAGAGTATACTAATTATTTGTTATACAGCATTTTGTCAGTTCTGTGTATAATGACACTTATTTGCCATTTATACTTTATGGCATGTTTTTGGGAACCAGTGTTAATTGTGTGTGTTTCAAGAAATAAAATACCCTGCTGCTTGTCATGACACCTAAACAAACGTGTTTGTTTTTATTCTAAATAATTTATGTTTGTCATAAAATATAATGGAATATAAAACATAAAATCTGTTATTTTCACATATTTTAATCATATCTTTCCTGAGATCAATTAAAACAAATAAACAAACAAAACAAACAAAAATAAAAAAGTATGACTGGACTCTCATAGCCTATATAAAGGTATAAAATTGGTTCACTCATTACACAGAGAAAATTTGTTATTTTCACATATTCACTCATATCCACTCATTACAAAGACAAAATTTGTTATTTTCACATATTTTACTCATATCTTTCCCGAGATCAATTAAAACAAAATAGTATGACTAGACTCTCATAGCCTATATAAAAGTATAAAATTGGTTCACTCATTTCACAGACAAAATCTGTTAATTTCACATATTCACTCATAACAAAGACAAAATCTTTTATTTTCACATATTTTACTCAAACCAAGAAATTCACTCCGCTGTAGACCTATTCCACGCTCGGACATTTCTTTTAACCAAGTCACCATTGCAGTTTCTTCTGCAGTTGTGAACACTGTTTTTGGACCATTCCTGCTCTCCAAATCAACTTCACCTGATAATCTCCTATATAAATAACCAAAATATAAGTCAAATTCTTCCGCAGCTTTGCGAATAGATACCCTTTTGCTCCGATACTGCATACTTCTTATACGTTGACTTTTTCTCGAGGAAATGTACCGAGACTTCAATTTCTATTTCTTGGTAGCAGACTGAGCAGGGCTGAGCACCGGTTGTCTGCGTTTATGACCAATAACATAACATCTAAAAATAAAAATTTGGAAATAAAATTATATTTCAAGGCATCACTAAACATACATTAAAAAGTAAATTTCAATATTAAAAATAGATATAGTCTATATTCATTAACGATATATATTTTTCATGGAAACATTTTTAGTCATAAATACACTATCCAAGACTGTGTCGACCACCTAGGTATCTAACTAAAGTTTGTTTCTTGATTTTAAATGGCTTTTTTACCATTAAATAGATTTATTCTATACAAAATGTGCTAAAATTAATTAAATGGCTATTCAGGAACTAAATTTCAGTATAGCATTACATTTCTTATAGATTTGATACAATTAATTTGTTTGAGATGTTCCCCGTGTTTTTTGCTCCAATGATTCGGAAAACCTGCCTTTATATATGTGAATAAAAAGGCAATCTTTCTAATAACTGCGAACAGTATTCAACATTATGATCATCTTAAATAAGCGTATGAAATCTAATGAAAGCAAAAGATGTGATACCCAACGTAGAGTCAAGTTTTGATGGTCCACACAAGTCTGGCCTAGATTTGACGTAAGCGTTGCATAGGTAAGTTAATCCACCCTGTAAAATATAAATGATCGCAGAACGTCAATTATGCTTAAAACGTGGAAATGGCTCGATGTGACCGAGAATGGATGGACTTTACGATTATATTAGCTTCGCTTCAAAATTGAATGTATTTCGTAAAGAAACCGGTAAGCGGGCTCTGCGAAAGGGAATTATGAAATTTGGTCAAAACATTGGTTTTGTGGATATCTCGGACGAGTTCAAAAATGATCATGATCATTTGAAAAAACATGGCCGCAAAGAGGTGGGGCAGTTTTCTGTATATGTACATGTCTCTAAATCAATATAGTTAAAACGTGTGAACACTCTAGCAGTCACATTTTTGGTCCAATCTTCATGACATTTGGTCAGAACATTTGTTTTTTGGATATGACGGTTGAGTTTAAAAATAGTTTGGATCGGTAAAAAAACATGGCCGCCAGAGGGGGGGGGGTTGGCATTCTCCTTATATTTACATATTAAACAAAGTTTGTGAACACTCTTGAAGTCACATTTTTGGCACAATCATTATTAAATTTGGTCAAAACATTGGTTTTGTGGATATCTCGGTCGAGTTCGAAAATGGTCATGATCATTTGAAAAAACATAGCCGCAAGGGGGTGGGGAGTTTTCTGTATATGTACCTAGGTAAAAAATGTGAACAGTCTAGAAGAAACATTTTTTTGTCCAATCTTCTTAAAATTTAGTCTGAACATTTGTTTCCTGGATCTGATGGATTAGTTTAAAATGGTTTTGATCCGTCAAGAAACATGGCCGCCAGGAGGGGAGGCGGGGGTCATTGTCCATATTGTTACATGTATATAATAAAAAGCTTGTGAACACTATAGAAGTCACATTTTTTGCCCAAACATCGTGAAATTAGGTCAACACATTGCTTTTATGTAAATCTCGGACGAGGTCTAAAATGGTCG
Organism: Dreissena polymorpha; assembly: GCF_020536995.1. Taxonomy (NCBI): domain Eukaryota; kingdom Metazoa; phylum Mollusca; class Bivalvia; order Myida; family Dreissenidae; genus Dreissena; species Dreissena polymorpha. The sequence continues at coordinate 58,901,332 of NC_068362.1, forward strand.
TGATCCGTGAAAAAAACATGGCCGCCAGGGGTAGGGTAGTTTTCTCTAAATGTATATTGTGAAAACATGTGACAGTGTAGAAGACACATTTTTTGCCTAATCTTCATGAAATTTGGTCAGAACATTTGTTTCCTGGATACGACGGTTGAGTTCAAAAATTGTTTTGATCCACCTAGTAACATGACCGCCAGGGGGGGCATTTTCCTTATATTTATATAGTAAAAAAACTTGTGAACAATCTAAAAGTGACATGTTTGGGCCAATCAACATGAAACTTGGCCAAAACATTGGTTGTATTGATATGTCGGATGAGATTTTGGAAGTGGCCGTGAATAGCGGAAAAAATGGCCGCCCTGGGGTGGGGCAGTTTTCTCTAAATGTACCTAAGAAGCATTTCCTTATTAGCTCAACTGATTTCGGAGAAAATCCGAGGTATTGCCATAGTCAGCTCGTCGTCCGCTGGCGTCGTGCTAAAACCTTCACATTTTGCTCTAAAATCAAAGTGCTTCCACCTACAACTTTGAAACTTCATATGTAGATGCACCTTGATGAGTTCTACACGTCACACCCATTTTTGAGGTCACTAGGTCAAAGGTGAAGGTCACTGTGACCTCTAAAAAAATCTGACAAGCTTTCATTCATTCAAAACTGCACCCGCAGCCGAGCGTTGGCAGCCGTTATGCGGTGCTCTTGTGTATATATTTTAAAATAAATCTGGTTATTAAAAACAATGGCGCAAGGGTGGGTGGGTAATTTTTTATAATAGCTTATTGTTAATATTTTGGAACACCTTATTTTAAAAGTCAGTCGTGTCATACCAATAATTTGAAATATTTACTGAAGAGTTTTAATTCTTGTTTCTTTCCATCTTAGTCCCTCAGGTGAGCGTCCCAGGGCCCTCTGGGGCCTCTTGCTATCATATTGTTATCTGTATGTTGAAGTGGATGTATGACATGCGATTGCTTAATAACGTTCTAAAATAGTGTTTTGTTACTGTCGCAGCTGTTATAAAGCATTGAACTGTCAAGGCAAAGAACAGTTTTGACATTCAATGATTACCGTTAATACACACACTTTGTGTTTATCTGGAACTTTCAGTCTCTGACAACGATGTTAATTACAACTGGTACCTAACATGAAGTTTTTAGCAGTGTTTTAAAAAATTACGAGATAATAACTAATAAAATTTGATCCTTTTCGCTTTCTTTCTTGGAATATGATTCATAACTTTTTCGAATACTGAAATTAAACTTTGAACGGGCTTGTATTCATAAAGCTCCTAAGCGAAATCTTAAGTTGTATTTAAATGTAAAAAATCAGATTGAATTTGTTATGAATATTATTATGATTTATGTTTCTTCCTCATGCCAAAATACTTAAACAAAATTAAATTAAAAAACACCAAAATAAAATTTAATACAAAAAGACATATGTAGACAATAAGCAAAAAACTTCTGATAATTTAAGAAATGTATACAAATATTATTGAGGGGGTTTATGAATGCTTACCGTAAACAATATACTTTATACTCATGCAGTTCTGTTCAAACAACACAATTTTTAATAAAACAATTTATTTTTGCACCGATAATGACATATATTATAAAAGCAAAACAAACAGATCATGATATTTCATACATTACAAAATGCATTTATTTCCAAATTTGTTATACCTGTAATGACTTTTTAGTTTCATTTCTTTTGCAGAACATTGTTTACACATTTTTATAAAACAACTTGTCAAACGTGCTGGTTTGAAATTTTTTTTCAAAAAATAACTCCAATTAGCATAGCACCTCAGAAATAAACACCTCTTTTTTGTTACTCTGATGTACACAATGTCAGTGAGAGTTTACACAAGTAAGTCACAATATTTTCGCTCAGAGCAGAACAACTGTCCCTGGATCTGAAAGTAATATGGATGTTGTTTTACTGAGAACAAATTTTCCATTGACTTTATTAAGATATGGTACCGTGAGAGAATTTATGAGTTTATTTTTGGCACTAAAAGGACATTTAAGTGTTTTTCCCAGGCCATTTTAGCATGGCGAAAAGCCACGCCGCCCTAACGGATAGCCACTCTGCCCTTTTCAAAGGCAAATTTCGCCACGCGCCCTTATCGATAACATCTTTTTTGCCTTATGACCTAACTTGGTCCGCAAAATCAGCGTCCTTGATTATCTGTGACGCTCCGACAAGGCTTGATTTACTTGAGAGACATCAACGTCTAATTTAGCAGATTTAATCTATTACAGTGCTCGATTTATAGGTAGGTCTTACTGACTGCTCCAAAGCTGTGAATTAGTCATGCGTGAATAACCCCGTGTCAGTATCAATCGAAAATGCCAGAGGCTATGTTATACCAAGCGCACTTTTTGGTCGGCAATGTGTACTCCTCCACGATAAAATTGTAACTTCGGAGACTTTTGATGAAAATCTCAATTGTGCATTGCATGCATTATTCAGTTATATCAAAACATATTTTTTTACGCATAATTACCTTTTAAAACACAAACAAATTTATTCTTTATCGTTTTCGTCTTTAAGATAATTAGATCTAATTATTGAAATAATTACTGAGACGTATACTAATTTAACAAAATGCGAATCGCGTATACGATTTAACGTTGCTATTCGCACCTGTCGCACATCATTTGACATTTTAACAACATGGCGGACTATACAGAATTAAATTGTGACTCGGCAAAAAATGGCAAATAACGTCGTAAACGATCGAATTAACGATGGAGAATATACATTAAGAAGGAACTAATGAAATGTCTGGGATAATAAACGATGCATAAAAATGTTTAAGATAGCAACAACATTATTTATTTATTTGTAAACTTCTCGATGGTTGTATGTCACGGAAACGAGTGTTAGCATATTTTTAGCGATCAATTTACTCGCAATGTTATTTTAAACATCTGGCAAGATTATTGTTAGAAAATGAAATAAGACAAACATGGTTTCATTTATATGTTAGTGGATCTGTGTATAATCAGATTCATATGCATATATTGCTTTATTATGTTTGTTGTGCTGTACAGTTTATTGAAACAGCAAGGACATTAAATGTACATTGCAAGGTAAATATATTAATATAAATCATAGTAAATTCAATACATCAATTACCATTAAATGTGCTTGTTTATTTGTTATTTTTTTCCACAACTGCTTCTGATGCGAGTACATGTTTCACAGTAATTCAGGTATTCAGGGAACGTTTTTGCCCTTTTTTGCCTAAACTGCGCGCTAAAATGCCCTTTTTGAAAGTAATGCGCCATTTCCCTTTGCCCTCCTGGGAAAAACACTTAACCACTACAATAAAGTCCTTGCTGACAATTTCATCAATGGATGCTCCTAGGAATGGAGTCTTGGTAACAGTGATGCCACATGCATGAACTTGAACGTTTCGCGCACTTTCATATACGTGTGTTATAGTTTTTTCGTATTTCCAATCATGGCGCATTGCTGCATTTTGTTTGATTATATGTCAGGAGACCATTGCAGAAGTCAGTGCAGCTAAATTGGCGTTTTCTGTTGCATATCATATTTGGTGGTAGTGGGACGACTGGATTCTTTTGCCACGTTCCTCGAACCAGCGATCATTTTTGTTTTGTCCCCTAGTCAAAACTTCAAGTTCACAGCACTCTTCTGTCGTTATTTAAGTTATTTTAGTTTGATTTAGAAAGTTTTCTTCATGCGTAACTTCAAGATAATCATGGTCATTGTTTACTGCATATATATGGGCTGGTACAAAGGTCTGAACTATTGGTGTTTTAAAAATGCCTTTAAAGTTCATGCATGTATTGTAAAAATGGTCTTGATGATTTGGGGCATTTCGAAAAGGAACAAGTCGGGGGTCAAATTCCTTAATATCACAAATATCTGCCCCAACCATGTTCAGATCTCTGGCTTTTGACCTTCAAAGAGGACCATGTATGCTTCTTGGCTCTAAGGAATGCCTGTAGTTGCTCAGTACATGACGACTCCACCTTCACATCTCCTGTTTGAACAAATTTCAGGCAAGCATACAATACAGTTCTTATATGCTTGCAATGTCCAAGGGGACCCTCGCCTGCTCCACATTCGCACTGAGCCTCGTGCACTATTCATTGTTTCGTAAAGGAAATGTCTACTACATAATTAATCTTTTTCTTCATTTCTTCCCTACACGCACGTTTTAGAAAGTCAAGACTTTCTGATAAAAACAGTCGAAGATACATTAAAATGTGTCATTGTACAGGGCACTTACAGTCTGATCAAATTCAACTTAAAAGCGTTCCAGATAATCAGCGGCTTTCTGGCGGTCAACGGCGGCCATCTTTATGCCACTGTTGATGTCCTTGTATCCACTGATTACTGGAAGGCTCATTCTAAATTCTGGCGATGCTGGTAGTGACCTCATTGGTTCTCTGGAGAGGGGCGATTGCGGTGGTTGAAGATGGTACATAGATGATCAACGAAGATGCAGACAGTGCGGGGAATGGAGACAAATCAAATGATGGCATGGATTGGAGGGGTAGCAGGACCTGTGATGATGGGTCAGATAGTTTAATATACATTGGGGACGGTATAATGTCAATTTCTGATTCTCGTATATCCTGGAATACAATGTCGCTCCTCTTCTGCACCCTGGTAACCAACCGGCCCTCAATCCCAAGCAACTGAGCGATATCCCTATAAAGATATGGATAGTCCTCTTCAGCCCAGTGACCTTCAGGTGGAGTCTGCGAAGGAGCGATACAATCCTGTCGCCGCTTCAATGCGCTTAAAGACTTTTGATGCTGAAAAATCCTCTTCTTAATGGTCGTCTTATTGGCAGGGGGTCCATTTTCTAAATAGGCCACAGCACCGAATTTATCGAGTCGGATAATTGTTACAATTCCCGAAGATTTTCGTTTCCTGGATTTTGCAGATGATTCGCATGCCAACTCCCAACCCTTGATCCGTGAAGGAGTCCCAGGAGATCTACCTGCAGCCCACTTTGTTACAAGACATTTTGCATAAGACGCAGTGGCGCTTTTGACTTCATGACACTTGATAAATGTAGCTGGCTCCGTGGAAAAGTAGAAGGTCACATAATTGCAAAAAAGGTCATGTGGTGCTACTCGGAACTCGATGGGTTGCTTTGTCTTCGCGTGGTAGCCAAAATCACCAGAACGGCTGAATAATTTGGGTCGATGTTCCACACAGATGAGTTGATATTCGAATTGGCTTGTATCCTGCAAATATACAAGAGAGATACCTTACTGTTGAGCTGATATGCTTGAACGTAGAATCTAATTATTCTCTGGAGTAAATTGCAATTGGATGATCAAGCAAACTTCATTACTCACTTATGGTGCGCACTATTAATCATAGACCTCAATCTTCATTTAAGCATCATCATGTGTATCGGTATCAAATGATCATAATGCAGGATTCATGCAAATTTCAGAAGTTTGTTATCAAGTGATTGTAACCACAGCAAAGATTAAAAAATATATAATACAGTGCAGATTGTATTGTTGAAGGAAGTGGTCTGTGGGAAGATACCTATTGGTGAGCTGTATAAATTGTACTGGTACATAACTACTCGGCGTTAAGAATCCGCATAGGGATTTTGCGTCCGTGGAATTGCATCAACCTGTCAACATGGATTGGTTAAGCTTTGTGTTTCTGTGACTTCTTTATAAGATAGACAAGATCGTTCATCTTTTCAACTACAAGATATTGCCCTTGCCATTGTGGACGTAGTTTACTATATACGCTTGGTTTGCATGTGGAATCTAGTAACCAAACAGAGTCACAAACCTTGAATTGCCTAGTTTTTGCAAGAAGGTTATAATGTCGCTTGAGGTAAACCACTTTTGTCGCAAGAACTTTGCGAGCAACATCGTGGATGTGTTCCAAATTTGCACGTAACTCCTACACATAATCATCGGGAATATGTTTTTCGTATATACCAGAACCTGGTGGCAGTCCAATGCAGGCCTGCAAGGGCAAGGTGATTTCCCTACCCAAAACCATTTTGTTGGCAGACTGTCCGGTGCTGGTGTTGATTGATGATCGGTTAGCCATGAGCACTTGTTGCAAAAACTGGCCCCACGTTCGTTGGTTTGAGGCAGAGTATATGGTGAGCATGGTACCTAAAATGCGATTCAAGCGTTCAACCATTCCGTTGGACTGCGGATGCAATGGAGTGGACAGAGTATGCATGATTCCCAACAAGTCACACATGTTTTTAAATAAAGAGCTGAGGTAAAACAACTGCCCTGATCCGAATGTATTGATAGAGGGACTCCAAATCGCGAAACATAATTGTCGATTATGCTTTATCAATAGTTTTGGCTTCCTGATTTGGTATCGCAATGGCTTCGGTTCAGCGTGTAAAGCAGTCCCATATCACAAGCACAAATGCATTACCAGATGCAGACCTGGGAAGCGGCCCAAAGATTTCCACAGCACACCGCTCCAACGGGGCTAAAGTGTGATTCTGACCTAGCAGTGACTTAGGCGGCTTAGATTTATTGCGTGATACGCATTGTTTACACAGCGCAGAGTACCTATCAACGTCTATTCGCATACATGGCAAGAAGAAAGATCGCCGAATCTTTCTTAGTGTCTTCTTGACACCCAAGTGAGCACCAGACGGAATGTCATGGAAGTAACACAGTACTTCTTCTCGTCTGTGGGACGGCACGACACTCTGGTCTCATTTGTGGTGCTCATCCTCATGCCATGTGCGTACTAGGAAACTTTTTCTGATGTTTAATCGGTCCCGCATGCGCCAAAGGATTTTTACAGCAGAGGATTGGTCGCTGACGGCCTGTCATTGTGGCATTGTCTCTGAACTTTCAAGAGCTTGAATAAGGTATGGAATGCATGGATCTCTCTGCTGCTCGGTTTTGATTTCCGTGGGTGACCAGTTACTAAGAGTAGCCATTGAAGGTTTGCATTGGGACTCCTTATTTGCTCTGGCTCGTGTAACGGCTATTAAGCGATTATTGTCATGCTTGTTTACCTCAGAGAGACAACTTTCAGGTGTAGCAGTATGTTGTTCGGACACTTCATCACTGAGGCGTTGTTGCCGGGCACAAATACAGCACGGATTGTGTGATTGGGCATCAGCATTCCTGTGTTGTGACTCACTACGGTGCGTTACCTCAAGGTTATACGTACCAAGTTCTTATAGCCAGCGTTCACTTGTCTCGTAGACTGCTGCAGGTTTTTCATCCAGCTTACCGCTGCATTATCTGTCCGGACAAGGACAGGCTGTCCGTACAAATAGGAGTAAAATGCTTTCAATGCATTTATTACTGCAAGTTACTCCTTCCGTGTAACGCAGTATGTTTTTTCATGGGAGTTGAGAGTCTTACTGTAATATGCAATCACAGTTTCTGTCCCATTTTGAATTTGTGAGAGAACAGCACCAGTTGCTACGTCGCTGGCATAAGTGTCTAGGACAAACTTGGCACCTGGAACCGGACAATCAAGAATCGTTGAGGAAGTCAAAGCAGTCTTCAGAGATTGGAACGACTCTTTGCAGAGATGTGACCACTCACATTTGGAGGACTTATCCGAAACCTTGTGCAAAGTCCTTGACAAAGCGCCTATAATATAATATAATTATAAATCCCAGAAAGCTCTTAACTTTCTTTGCATCTGTTGGCGTTGGCCATCTCAGCACTGCTTCAATCTTTGCTGGGTCCGTGGAGATACCATCCTCTGAGACAATGTTGCCAATATTTTTTTGTTAAACAAGCTGAATTTTGAGGGCTTACATTTAAGGTTAGCATTAAGAAGCCTTTCGAAGATATGCTCAAGGCGGGCTAAACCTTCGGACACAGAGGCACATGGAACCACAAGGTCATCCATATATAGGAGGCACTTCTTTCACTGTAGACCTCTTAGAACGTTCTCCATCAGCCTGTCGAATGTAGATGGAGCATTTGCCAGTCCAAACCTCATTACTGTAAATTGGTACAGCCTCATAGTTTTTACAAAAGCGGTCTATTCTTTGTCAGCATTACTCATAATGCCCTGCCAGTAGCCGCTATTAAGATCGAGCGAGCTGAAATATTTGGCTCCAGAAAGTGAATCGATGCAATCGTCAACCCTTGGTAGCATGTATGCATCTTTGATGGTGACGTCATTCAGGCGGCGATAGTCAATACAAAACTGCGGGGTGCCATCTTTTTTGGTCACTAGAACAACTGGGAAAGCCCATGCACTGCTTGATGGCTCTATGATGCCGCGTTCAAGGATTTTGGTAACTTCTTCATTTTCAACTTCACGTTTACCAAGTGAATAACGCCTTTGCGGTGGCCGAATTGGTGCAGCTTTACCAGTGTTTGATGACATGTTTTACTAGTGAGGTTCGCCCGATGTCCTCTGAAGATTTGCAAAAGACAGGACTGTACTTGCAGAGTAAGCTTTGAAGATAAAATGTTTCCCTGATCATTTAGCTGGACTGAACTGCGATCATACAGATCAGAAAGGTGTTCTGGCAAAGTGTTAAATTCAACTTGTTGAGTCACACGTGCAACACGATGTTGTTGCGTGTTCTCAAAGAAAGGTTTGCAGGCGCCAAGATGAAATCGTTTGAAGATTGTGACAGGTTCTGAACCATAGTTTACAACATTTACTAGAACACTCTCTAAGTGTGTTTCAACAATACCAAAGGGAAAAACTACCTTTTCAGCCATACCATCAAGATCTGGTTCCACAAAAACAAGTGGTGCCATATATTCAGCAAGGGGAAAATGGACTGGAACCCACATTCTGGAATGTGCAGGTATCTTGACCGTGTCACGAACCTCTACACGACATATTTGACTAGAGCCGCCCACAGTTTGAAGTGGTACAATATCGGACTCCATCACCAAGCAGGACTTTCTGTTATTGATGTGGTCCATATTTTGTAGAAGAAAATCCTAACCAAGGATTCAATCTGAATCAATGTCACCAACCATAAAAGTAACATCGTAGCACTCCTTACCAAGCTGAACCACTAGGTCGACTTTGTCAAGGATGTTCATTTGTTGCCCATTCACCATATGAAAAAAGATTGAGCAACTGGTGTATAGACTAATTGCAATATTGTTGGATGTTTGCAAATGTTTGGGTGAAAATCAAGGAAGTTGTCGCGCAACAATCAACAAGAAATCTAACAGGCTTAGAAGCAACCGTGCCAGTTACATAAAAAACCAATGTCATAAGTGTTTGTACCCGCACCGGATCGTGAAGAATGAATTTGAACAACGTTATCATAACAATGTATGGGTCTGTTTAAAAGCTGCACCGACTCTTGACCCTCAGAGTCGGTTGAAACTAGTTTTCCGACCTATTGTCGTTCATCTGGCGGCGAAATGAGGTGCTATTTAAAACATTGCGTTTCTGCTCAAACATGCGATTGGGCGGTTGTTGATTGTGTTGTAGCATATTGTTGCTGTTGGTGAACCTGTTTCGCTTAGTGTTCGGGCAATCGCGCCAGAAGTGATCATTGGCTTTGCAGCCAAAGCAACCAGGTGTTTCGGGCTTTTTGTGGCGAAAATTCTGAAATGGTGGGCCTCTGGGAAAGAACTTTTCTAACCTGTCCAGACGTGACTCGATACGCAGAAGACTCTTGCGCATATCCGTGTCAGAGTTGGTAGAGCTCTCTTCACTGAGCGCCCTTACAAATGTGGAATGTGTACTAAGAAGTGCCTCGTATCGCTCAATAATATTACAAGCATCTGTGATTGTGCGACAGCAATTATCAATGCACCGACACTTTATTTTGGAAGAAACCTGTTAATAAAGTTGGCTGAGTGCAAAAACATAATCCATTTTTCAGGTGGGACAGGCTCATGTAGAAAGACCTTGCAGGCCCACGAAGGCAGCTGACCAAGACGAGACATTTTGAATTATCCGATACGGAGAGCTCTGCACAGTCCTCAAAATGTGATATGTACGCTTCAAAGTCACCGGAGCCCTAATAATTATCTAGCCTTATCAATGAACGATGAACTAATTGAATTGCAGAGGGCATAAAGTTACCTCGATGTTCGAATCGCATCTGCTAAGTTATGTTTTTCGATGTGTTTGTGAACTGTTATTGTTTGAAGAAAAGTAATGTTCTGCATAGCCTGTCACATTGACAAAACGATCGTCATCGGGCATTTGTAGAGCAACTGAAAGGCGGTGGTTTTTAATATCATTTTCATCATTACCATGGTTCTGATTTTCTGTGTCTTTGTTGTCTGAAGTGTTATTATTTGAACAAAGATTAAATGAGATACCACTGCCTGGGGATGACATCTTTTATGCTTTCCAATCCTGGTGTAGATATTGCAGTAGTTGTAGTTGCACGTAGTAATAGTTGCATGTGACCTCGGTTTACTGATTGTTTATGTCAAACAAATGTTTTGTCATTATATTCTTAATATTGGTGTGTAGCCTCGATTTTTGTGATGGAATAAATTTTTAACTGCTATATCAACGTTGTTTTCTTTCTTCACAGGGTTCGTATCACTCGACAAAGTATTTTAAAATAAACCACGCTTCTGACGCGAATTGTAATACGTAGACAATTCAGTCTAAGTTGTTAGGATGTGAGTCAGATTGAACAAACGACCGAGTACGTTTCAAGAAATCTTTTCAAATCGTAGAACATGTCAGGACTTTAGTCAAAAAATAAATTACTATAATGAAGGTGCGCAGCATTACTGTCATTTGGTTAATTTTGTAAAATTACTTAAAATACTTAAACTTTCATTGAACTATTCCCTACCAATATAGCGAGTTCAGCAGTTAAGCTGGTAGGTTTCAGACTAAAACATAGATTTGAGTCAGTGACCGAGGTAATGAATCCGTGACGCTGCGTGCTATTTATAGTTAAGATGCTTTTGGATTCCGAAACTTAGGCGTCTCGAGCAATCAACGAGCACTTAGGAACTCCTAAACAAATGAAAGAAGTTTACCGAGAACCATTTTCCTAAACAGCATTTCGGAATCCTTAATTCACAAAATAAGTCAATAATATGACATGTTATATCATAAGAAGCAATTCATATTAAAACACATTAAATTAATTCATTATATCAGGCAGTAATGTTCTGCATTTAAAGTATTTTCAACAGTTTAATAATACAATGAAAACACGAAACTATACGATGCATAGGCTTTCTACGCGTAACAAAATAGTTCCAAAGCATTTGAGGTTGGAACATAACCTTACCAAATGCAATAAACAAATGCATGCTTAGATTTATATTAATAATACAAGTGAAGACCATTTAACCATTAGAAACAATCAGTAGGAAAAACACATTATATCGTGCAATAGAAAATGTAGGTCGTATTCTTACACAGCTCGCTGACAGCGTCATAGTAAACAAACACGGAGCGTACTTTTGGATCGGAATGACTGTGTTGTGATTAACAATGGATTTTTGCAGGTATCTGGAGTTAATAAAAAACGTGTAAGTAAATTTAATTGATAACATCATAGCTACGGCAATAGGGTTATGGTCTAGAACTGTTGACTATTACATATTACACTTCGCCTACCTTAAAGAATGAAACTCCTCATGGAGTTTGAAATTTTAAAGTACTTTTTCGTTTATATTAGATTTAAAAATTAAAAAAAAATAATAATGTAATTATTTAAACTTAACAACTTTAAAGGAAATTCAAAGTTAATCCGCCATCTTCTTCATCCTTCAGACCTTACAGGAATGTACTTGATCGTGGAAAGGAGAAGGTCGTCTTCGCGTTCCGGGAGGGTCCTTATGATCTGTGATTTAACTTTCGTCGGGAGAGAGCTGATGCCACTCGCAATCTCCCTGACTGAAAAAAGCTAAAACGGAAAATTGATTGTCGGAGGTATCTTCCGTTTTAGCTTTTTTATGTGGATTTTTGTGCTACTATATTGTTTAGCTTTATTCTTATTTGTGTTTATGTTGTTTTGTATTGTGCTGTATAGTGCTGTTTTGTACTGTTTGGGCAATCGGTCACTTGCCTTAAGGTTCATGGGGGGGGATAAAATTCATTAAAACTTCGCTTTGGTTTTTCTTCATTGAATGTGGTACAATATGGTCAAACTATATATCATTTTAAAGCTAAAGACGGATAGAATAACATAAACACATTTTTGACATTCAATATTTGTGTGCTTTATTCGTATTTTGGTTTAAAACCAATACTTTTTTACACTAATTTACAAAATCTCAATCTAAAGTTAGGAATGATATGCACTACCTAAAGTTGAATAAATACAAAGCTATATACATATACAAGGTCAAGTTAGCAACATTTCACAGAAAATTATTGTCATAAAACAACAAATGAGTTTTTATTCAACTGCCTTTTTTGGATAAATATCCTAAACATAGTTCTAAAAATAACTAAAACGTAACTACTTTTTAACAATCCAGGTATGGTGGATAACAAGAGTCACAATTCTATTTCAAAGGCTTAACAATTTTGTTATTTACCTCTCAACCAAATTGCAAATTTTAAACCATCTCAAATTGAAATAGATTGCAGACGACATATAAAATTGTAAAGGAATATAAAGAAATTGGCAAAACGATTGATTTTATATTTCGATTCCTTCTACCCATTTGAAAGCGTGGCCATCGCTGTGATCCGTAGAAAAACGTGCAAAACAAATCGGTCGAAACCACGTGCAGTGGTGAGAAAACCGGGTATGTGTATACACATACCTGAGATAACACATGCTTATTTTGACAGTTTGGTGGCAACTTGTAAAAAAACTATTAACATTAATCAGCAAGAGATCGCACTAAATAACAGAAATGACCGCGTAGAGATATCATCACTTACCCTATTTGAAATAGTTTCCAGCTGAAAATTGTCCCCAACACGTCTTTTTAGTTAATTTGTATTGTTTTTCTGGAGCCGAAGTGCATCTCACAGAATATCCAACCAACTTCCGTTGTTTTCACTTTCGTTATTAAAAACTCCGTTTAAAAGAATTATTACTACTTTTAGATTGTTAAAGCGATGTATTATTATATATTATCAATAGAATAGTATACCGTGATGAATTGAACGGAGTAATCTAGATCTTTCTGTCAGTCTGTAAGCGTACTATTTTATACGCAATAATAAAGTATATGTGATTCGACAACGATTGTAAACATTGGTGAAATGCTTCTTACATAGTTATTCTTTTGAGTGTTTATGAGGTCTGATCGTGCAGTTTGCAAACATCAACGGAAAGATTACAATCCAATGCATTTGTCATCGTCAACCGTATGGAATGTCAATTAGGCGATGAGTGAGTTTTTAGCATGTTTCTTTCTATTTTATTAATTTAAAAATGGCTGCCCCCATGGTGATGAAATGACATGTGTTCGAGTTTTGATATTTCTAGATATGCAAACTTTTTTTACTATTTAAGCGTAACTTGCCCTCGTCAATGTCGATATCATTCACTAGTTATATAATTTTCCGCCGAAATACGTGGAATAAACATGATTCAGATTTTTGAAAACAATGTATATTTTAGTGTTAAAATCTCTTTGTATTTTGATTGATTTTGTGGATGTTATGATACGTTGATGTACAAAATTGGTAGCAGTTTGAAGGAAAAACATCCATTAAAGCATATATGTATACATTATCAATGTGGCACTCTTCCTTTAGTCAAATTTGAGTTCAATGCTAGGGGTCCCACATTTTTCAAAATGAAGCCTCTACATGAACCTTAAATAATGGACCAACTAATAAAAATTGTTTATAATAATAATTCAATACTACTCCAGCAGCTGGAGTTTCACTTCTTTATATTATAATAGTAGGAAATGGAAATGAATTTAACAATCAGACATGTCTCTTTAACTTTTGCATTTAAGAAAAAATATATGTTTAGTTGTTTAAAAAAGACACTGCAAAAGAACGTGTTAACGACGAAAGTGAACGTTAATATGTTCCTTGTACAATCACGGTACAAAATAAAATAAACAAAAGTAATGTTTTTAACAGCGAAAAATATCTGCATCCACATGGAAATTGCCATCTTGAAAACTCCTCTGTTATACAAGTGATAAATTATTAAGAATAGCGTCTCGTTAGTTCTATTATTTTATGCACAGCATTTGGCGAAGGGGTCTGATCAAGATTCACTGTACTATTCAATTAAAAATGTAAGTCTGTAATTTCATTGTGAAAATTGTCCTGGCACAGATTTGTGCTCTGAATTGAATGCGCCTGTTCCATATTGACTGGACTGTCAATGCAGACCCTAAATCTTGCGAGTACATTGCCGCCGGGGGAATGCATCCTCCCACACACGCGCGCGGGTAGATTCTGATCAAATATCATTAGGTATTTCGTGCCCTAAAATTGTCATAAACAGTTTGTATGTCAATACAAAGGACAACAAAAAAATGCCTTTGAACATGTATATTAAGACCAAATATATTCATAAATGCTGAGGAAGACTATTGAGTAAGACAACAGAAAATATTTCAATAAAAAAGCATGCAAAATATTAACACAGGATCAAAATTTCGGCTTGGTCACATTATGTAAAATTGAGCTAAATAAGCCTTATAAAAATTTATTACATTTATTGGAGACATATAATCTCTGTGTATAACATCATGCATGTATACACACACTTTGCAGAATTTTTAATGTAAGATCTGTTTATCTTACTGTCATCATTCCTTTTTATATTTTAAAACGTCCGGACACTCATAATCAAGACCAGTATGAATTATAAAGATATAACATAATAAAAAAATTAATAGTGTTGCCACATCTAGCATGGAATGCTGTGACTATTCCGGGAATGCAAAAAAAACGTGTCAGCCGTATTCTGCTTTCAGTGACACTAGGCTGGAAAGACAGTTCTTCACCAGTTGATCATCCATGTCGAGCTATTCCTGGTTGACCATATCTACCAACAATGCCTTAAGAGGGTTATTAACCCGCCTATTGACCTCTTATTGGCCACATTCGCTCTATTTTGCGATTCTGAAAATATTGAAGAAGGCTAGGAATTGCGACATTAACCAATATGGTAATTACAGGAACCAATTTGTATTGGAAATTAGCATACAGTCTACCATACTTAGAGGATAACTTAACACAAAAATGATGAATTTTACATAGATAGCCCAATGCATTCTTGCTGAATTGTTCCGCCATGCCGCATTTCGTTTCTGCATGTACAGGCAGAGGTAAAACTCTGTCCCGTGGTCAACACTTACCTGATCCCACATGCCATACCTCAGAACAGCCGGGCTGTAAGAAGTTGCAAAATAATCGCTTTTATATACTTAATAATCCATACAAGTATTTGATTTAGCAACATACTAACTCCTTGTAATGATATATCTCACCTATGTACAAAGAGTAGGTTTTCTGACAAAACATGTACAGTTGTAATTATAAAATAGGCAATAATGCATTAAAATGATATTTTTATTATGCAGAAAAAACACCGTCATACGTTCTGATATAAGCAATCATAAATAAGTAGGCTGTTTTTAACTGCCAAATATCGCTAGCTTTTCATTCTGATCCATGTGTAGCTTATGCCCAAAGTTATCTCGTTTGTAGGGAATTTAGTTCATGTTCATAGCTCCCTATAAAACACTTAGAGGCTTTAGAATAACGATTCTCTAATAGGATCTAAGTCAAATATTTATTATTCCTTATAAGTAAATGAAACGTTACCTTTTATGTGTTTAAAGCACTATATTTGCAAATATGCATTATATGTTTCTATTGCAAGCATCACATTAGTAATTATTCAATACAGTGAAAGCATATCATTTGATTATAATGCATGCCAAAGCTTTAACAATTGTGACCATTCGCAATTAAATAAATAGGAAGGTAGATCAAAGCCCCACTTATTTTGGGTAAGACATGTTTTGTTTTATAATTTAAAATACAAGTTAAAACAATTTCTTAGACCATGAATTGTTGAGGATACTAATTTACGTTTGCATTGAAAAATCTAACAATTTTCAGATGATTTACAAGTTGATTCAAATAAAACGGTTTGATAATCAATAGTAAATCATTATTATCACAATGATCATCATACTTATACAAAAGGCTCGTTAGGTAAAGCAAAAACGACCCAACCAATGCCCACAAATTTTACTAATGTTAGGTAACTCTGTCTTCTGAATAACTGCACATACTAATTTAAAAATATTTTGTTAGCCATGAATGGTTGGGGTTACAACTTTATTTTTACAAAATACATAAAACACATTTTATTTTTAGACATGAAATATTCTACTCTTCCTTTTCCCAATAAAAAGCTTTAGCAATTCAAACTAGAATTACCATCAAAGTTTCCCCTAACAAACATTATGCGAGTTAATAGTATGATTTAATAAATGTGATGTCCTTGTGTTTTAGCAAACGTGAAGTTTGTTTTTATAATTTGTATCATTCCTTGGGATTGTAGAAAGTTGACATTATTTTCATTCAACTCCTTTATATTTATTAATGTTCCATTGCAAGTAATGTCAGATTAAAAACTTATGATCTTATAAATGGAAATTGACGATAACGTGTGTTGCTTTAAGCTCAGTACAATCTGCAAATGATTGTTTGTAAATCAAAATAAACATGCTGGAAATGCTACTTATTTCATAAACTAAACGTTAGGCTCGTATGAATACATTACACCAATTGAGATTAAAGTGTTGTAGACTTTGTCTCGCTTGGAGGTATGGAGCATTATGTTTGTAAACACCAAATGGATGAGCACAGCCCGTATGCACTAACTGCATTCGTGCATACTAGCTGCGATCCCGTACAAACCTCCGTGGTTATAAATAACTCATTTTGCATTGCAGTGCCTTATAATTTTGTTGTTTTCAAATCGTTAAAAGATGCATAAAATGGGTGTTTTAGATATTGGTAAATATTCAGTATTACGGTTTCCTCGCAAATATCATAACTTCAGCGGTAATGTGCAAATCTGAAACATTTTTTTCAATTTTGTCAAATATAAATCAAAACGTGAAAAGATCCCATGAACATATATGAACTGCCTCATTGGATAATGGCTCTTACGATATACATGTACGTTGTCATGCACACATTCAGAAGATTAGCCGTAAACTTTCAATTTGTATATGTTATATCAATAACGTGCTTAATATGTGTAATTCGTTATACATATACCAGGCGTATTTGTATTTGTTAATGAATTATTAAGGTTTGCTAATATGTCATTAAACTGTAAAAACTTTGTTCACATATTCTTTTATTGCATGGACTTAAATTGTTACTACAAAGGTATATTAAGAGACCGCATAGCATAAATGGTTTCATATGCTCTTCGGTAGAAGGCTGGAGAAGCAGGAACACATTTCATTGAATATATGTACATAAGGGGACATACCTTGTTAAGAATATGCTTCTGCACAACATGCCCATGGAATCCAGATATGCTTTTCATTGATATTTTGCATTCTGGACTCTCATAAACAACTGACTGAGAAATGCCTTGCACAAATTCACAATGTTCATCAGTATCGGTATAGTCCCCTTGAAGTAAATCCAGATTTAAATCATCGTCATCCAATGACACAAAATCCGTCTTAGACAAAGTGAAGAGACAAAGAAAAGCGACTAAATAACTGTATCAACATGTTACATATTGGATAATGGCATAGTATTCGGGTCTGAAAATTTATTTTCATATTACAGGTAAATGGCTAGAGGGTTTATAAACTTAAAACACTGCAATTAATATTTTAAAAAAACGTCCAATCAAAACAACATAAAATTAGTTTTATTTCATAAGATTCTGATCGCTCTTTTATTTAAATACTTTAACATATTTCGAAGGCCTCCTAAAATACAGGTATCGATTATTTTATCAAACTGAAGCCGGATATAACTACTAAATAATACGAATTTGCATGTTGTTCATTTAAATGGCACATTCAGCTTGTGCATTAATACCGCATACATTCTTATTTAAATAATACGTAACAGTTTATTTGTTTCAAATCACAATTAAAAACTGTAACGAGAAAGCGTGTTGCAGAAATGTTGCTACGCGGGTTTACTCCCGTGGCAAGCTACACACAGGTGCGCGCTTAGACTTAGAAATCATTCGATGTGCGAGAGTTTGTGCGATGTGAGAAACATTCGATATTTCGCGAGCTGATTATCTCTGTTCTTCACATCTCTGGTTTAACTCATATGCATATGTGAATTGTATTAGTGTATTCTGGCGTCGCGTCGGTTTAACAGATTCGATACAATTAGTGGTTCAGGATTATTATCACGAACAAAAATGTGGACTTTAATCTTCATCTTTATTTTATTACCGACGTACATTTAATCTTGGTCGATTCCAAATCTTGCTGCTCTTGTGTTGAACATGGCAAAATTTGCTTTCAGGATATATACTCATATTGAAGACAACAACTCTGCCTCAAAAGAGAAAGAGGAAATTATACATACATTGTCCAACAAAATCGAATATATGCGAGTGGATCTTGTATACAAATTTGTTGATCAACCTGCAGTTCAATAAAAAAGAAGAGACTCAGCTGGATATAAATAGCAGAATGATTGATTTAAAACATTGCATGCCAGCAAAGCAATCGGATGTTGATGGTTACAAACGGATATTTGTGGGAAATGCATATCAAGTGGTTGCAAAGGTAAGATACCTGTCAAAACACTTGCTAGAAAAAATAACAGGGTCTGGTAAAAATATCGTTCAGCTGGTATCCGACACTTCTCGATGTAATCGGACAGCTGTGGATACGATGGCAAATGAAAGTATAGAATTAATGCCTGATGGTATGCTTATTGAAATGACTTGGTTAAGCATGACACACAATTTTTCCTTGGAAATAGAGAAGATGTTCTGGGGAACTGAGCTTAAAACCGTGATGTCAGGTTTCCAGCAAGAGTATAATTCTTGTTTGGCAAAGGAACGAGAAATGGCTTTAGATGATTTGAGGAACGGCGGGGACCTTACACTACTTCACAACAACAATGGACAGCGATATCAATGGCCTTGGAAAGATATTTTCCTAAAAGATAATGAAATTCCTTATTTGGTTATTACCAGGTGGATGAAAAAACATTCTTGATAGATGAGGAGGCGATACAACTAAAATGTAACTTACAGTAGAACTGAGAAGTCCGCATCAGAATTCACATCCAAGACTCTGTCCGAAATTGTAAAAGAAAGAATAACAACTAAGGAAGACGATGCGGATAACATCGCGACAGAAGTTAAAGCAGCAATGAATGAGAAGAATGTCAGTTATAGTGCTATGATCGTCTACTTTAACGGGACGAAATACCGGCCATCAAAAGTAGTTGATCCAGGTAAATGGTTTAAACAAATAATTAAACTTTTATTGTACGCTATATAAACGTGAGAATTAATCAACATGTTATCAGTTATGTCATTATAGATATGAAACTTACATTTTATTGAAATTTTGTATTCGGATAGGATAATAAATTGCTTTCTCTCCCAAACACTCGATTTTTTTTAATGTTTGTTAAGGAAAACTTGTGTAAGTTTATGTTATAAGAGGTATGGAGTTTTACTTAATTTCATCACATAATGCCCTCTTTGCCACACACACGCAACGGATTTAATGATTTATTTAGTCTAACGTAGCAAAATATGTTCATTTTAAACCATAAGACCCAAGGGTTTAGTCTAGTACATTGTAATCTGATTATCTTTAATTTTGTTCAAATTATGCAATTTTAGTCAAAACGTCAAATTTGTCAGTGTCACAACTACCTTTATTTCATAGCATGTGGCAAATATTAGGTATTCGTCACGTATTCAAAGTTTCTTGTTTCATAATAAAAATAGCATTATTCTTCACAGAATCCCATGCTATGTTGGCGGAAACGGACAAGCGTTCTATCGACTGCTGTACATCTATTTGGTGTCCCATCAACTGGAACAACTGGCTGGGAGTTGAAGAAACGGAACATGGATATTTCACCGTTTATGTTGTCCCTGATAACGGTGACAGTACATTTTCACATTCGTTTGTATCCGTCACAGCTGCGAATACTGAATTGTCATTTTGCTTGCTTAGTGCGTTGTTCTTTTTACTTATTGCGTCTTAGATTGACCCTTCAGAAGATGGCTTTTCACAAAATCAATATATTGGAACCAAGGTATTTTATCTGATAAAACTGTGCCCTTAGATATCTTATTAGATTTAAAGATATGCAAGGGCGCTTAGTCACTGAATTCCAAACGTAACAAAAATTAAAAACACATTGTTTCAAATCGAGAAAAACCAGATCGTCAGATCGTTTCAAAACTTGCAAATGAAACTCGAATCCGAAGTTCATTTGTTAACAGAAAATACGTTCGAAATTACAATCGGTACAATAATATATACAACTATACGCTACAGATATAGCCCTTACATGAAGAAGATCCTTATTCAATCAGGTAACTGAAGTATTTTTATAAATATATGTGTCATGACATTTAAGATTACGGAGAAGTTAATCAATACCTGTAATTTAATACAATCTTTAGACAAATTATCAGTCATAATAATGAACAAGTTAACACGTTTTTCATAAACGGCATTACAATATCAAGTATCCAAATACATCACGATTAGTCCTTCTTTATCTCTAGAAGGTATTTAGTTTTTTTCTAGAAGGGATTTTCTAATGTGTCGTTGATTCCGGTGCTTTTTGTATTTTTGTGATACTTTACAGTGATGCTTCATTGAATGCATTATATTTATTTTTGAAATTGAAATCACTTGTTGTCGGTCTTATTTATATAATCTCACTTACTGTGACTTAATAGCTTAAATTCTTACCAGATTCATTCATATTTCAATGTTGTGATGTAAATATTATTTCAAGGTTGTTAAGTAGAAATGAGTTTGAAAATTATATCTTTGACATTTAATTGGATAAAATACATTCGTGTCACTTTTTTGTCAGGATGCTGTTTGTTTTCTGTTCTGTTTAATAGATGTTCTGTTTACAGACAGGCGTAATGTTCTGTGCCATTGTATGATGTTATCATTGTAAAATGTAAACCAGTTCAATGTTATTAATTGTTCTTTTTTATTTGGCAATTGTTGTGCAATCATATATTTGCTGTGCATTTTTATCAATGTGATATTTATACCCGTCCTATGTTCTTAATTATTCTTTTGTATTTTGCTATTTTTGGAAAATCCGATCTTTGCTGATCCCATGTGTCCGTGTGATATTTATGAAGCTTTCTTTAAAAGTATATGTCAGCAAAATCACACGCCTAGTAGAAAATTGCCCTATAAATTTAATCAACATTTGAAATAATACAGTTACTTTCAAAAGTATATGCGTATGATGAATTGTCAAATATCGTTTGTAATGTAGGCAAGTGATCTTATTTTGAATCACCTCAATAATGTTTATATGTTTGCACCATTCAATCTCATCCTTTTTTTACCTCACGCCTTAACATGTTGTATAGTTTGGTAGGATGATTAAATGTGTACGAAGCAAAATAATTCATATTTTAATATATTACCCGATTCAATCCATGTTACTTGCAGGAGCCATAGTTTTGATTTGCATAATGCATATGCTTTTCGATGAACATCTGTAAAATACGTATTTGTAACAAAATGTACTGAAATCAAGCTTGTAAATTTACGCATAAGTGACTATTTTAAATGCAATTTGTAAAAAATAAATATTGCATCATTTTATGTTAGTGCAATGTGTTAAACAAATGCATGTCTTGCGAGAATTAGTTTCATGAAGCATAGCACGCATTTGCAACTGTTTGTCTGCATTCAAGCATAAAATTACGTTTGACAAGAATCTTGAGCAAGTCTTCTGAGCTACTGACGTGCATTTTTTCGAACTGGGCTTTGTCGATACTTACAATAAAGCATTTCCTTTGTTTGAGCCTGTGTTTATTTTACGGACTGCCAGTATAACTCCTGTAATGTTGCCTAGACATTTGCCTCGATACAAATATAACTTTTATAGAGGCTATTCCCGTGCTGGACACGTCACTTATTAAACAATATTGCATGGTTACTTCAATGGTAAAGAAATTAAAATTATTTTAAGATTGTGTAATATTACATCATTATACGTGGCAAAGAGATACGTTTAGAACAAACTGGTGACTAAACTATTTTTATATAAAAAAAAGTATATTTAAATATTGTATCGTCTAAATAAATTCTCTATAAAATGTTTCTAAATAATTAAAAGTTGTCATTGGGACACTTAGCGGGCGAGAAAACTCTGTTGAAGAAGTAAACTCGAAAATAATAAAATGTTTTCGAAGCACCTATTTACACGTGTACCTTTTATCTTACTTTAATTTGAGTAGGCTTTGTAGACTTGAGTTTGAAATAAAGAGAGAGGTGTATAAAACATTGGCGTTTCCATCTATATAAAAATTTGTACTTGCTTAATATATGCTAAAAATGAGAAAATGCGTAGCTCAATATTTCTCTGCATAATTTTAAGGGGCTAACCGTCGAAATGCCACTATAACTAGAAAACATATATTTTTCATTTAATAACAAACAGATCGACCAAAAAAAATTACGGAAGACTGAAAATACCACCAACAAATTGACCAACATATTATCAGACCAAACCGTCCTATCAGCTCTAATTTTCGCCGGTGGTCCCGCCAACAAGCTTCCCACAGGCGTCTCAGCGCTGAACGACTCTATACAGCTGCCCCTCCGTTTTTTCCCATCTGCTTTGCATCTCAATTAAAGTCGCGGGGCTGGGTGTCTAAAGGCCGCCCTCTTGTCATTTTCCCTAAGGGGTACCAGGTAAGGGATTTACTTGCCGTATTGGATGCATGCTTAAGAAAGGTGTGGCCTATCCATCGTCAAAGTCTCTGAAGGATGTCTTCTTCAAAAAGCTGCTTCTTTGTTCTTCTATATCATATTAATTCTTCGTTGGAGATCTTGTCTGACCAGCGAATCTTGGGAATCTTCCTTAAGCTGGTGTAGATGAAGACCCGTAGTTTCTTTATGATATTTACAGTTGTTATTAAGATTTCTGCTCCATGGAGGAGCATAAGCATTTACGATGCTACTGACGACCCTAATCGATGTGGCGATGCCCATTACGATTGATCCCAAGTTGTTCTCCAGCTGAATGAAGGCTGCTTGATTTACCGATGCGGGTTCTGACGTCTGCATAAGTTCATGGTTGTCCAGATTGTTGCCGAAGTAGAAAAAAACGGTCCACCTCCTCCAGCGCCTCGTCTTTTACTGTGAGGTGTGTGTTGTTGGATGCGTTGGTCTTGCAAACCTTGCTCTTTCCTATGTTAATGGTGAGGCACAGTCTGGCTGAGTCGAGACCGATCGTCGGCAAAGTCGAAGTTCCACTGGATTTCGTTCTGCTTCTGACCCGTCGGGGTCTTCATATACCCTCAATGGTCAACAAGAACAGTAAAAAAGAAAGAAAGCTGCATTTTTTCACTCTCGGTTCTCATTTCGAAAGAGTCGGTAAGCTGTCTGCTATGACCGATTTTGCAGGTCATCCCTTCATTAGACTTCCTGAATATATGAGTGTGTTTTCTTGGCACTCCGTAGTCTGCAGAACAAGGTTGTCGAACGCCTTTTGATAGTCTATGAAGTTGACATACAGGGTCGAATTACACTCAAGAAATTATTCCAGAATGATTCGTTGGGTTCTGATCTGCACGATCTCTCTTCTGAAAAGCGAACTTGTTGGTCTCGAAGATGTGTGTCTACCGCGTCTTTCATTAAGATCAGCAGGTTAAACACATTTCCTGGTATGTGCTAAAGCGTGATTCCTTAGTTGTTGGAGCAGGAACTGAGGTCGCCATTGTTGGAGAGCTTTGGGGAGATGTCCCTCTTTACTATCAATTGGAATTTCTTCTTATTACCGTCTCTTGCTGTAGAGCGGGTAGAGTAGTGCTTCTGCCGGTATGCTGTCAAGTCCTTCGTTTTCGCCATTCTTAACAAGCTTGATGGCGCTTCTGATCTCTTTCTTTGTTGGATACAGGAATCGATTGGTAGATCGCTTGTAGATTGCGGAATCTCTGGTTGGTTCACATAATCTGGTCTGTTGTGTAGCTCCTGGAAGTGCTCACTCTACCGCTTCTCCTGCCCTTTTCATCTTTTATCACTTCTCCATTTTATCCCTTTCTGGCCTCTCTGTCATGGCAAACTTTCTTCTAATCTTTGGATGATGGAGTACACGTTCTTAAATCTGTTCTGATGGGCCGTCTTTTCCGCCTCTGTTGAAGGCGTCTCTAGGTAGCTAGGCATGTCTGCTTAAATTGTTCGCTTGACGCTCCTATTTACTTCTTTTTACTTTTGTTTTTACTTGTGCGGGTCGTGTTTTGCTGTTATTTACACTTTCCGTCTGTTTTCGTCTTCTTCAGCTTTTTGAAGCGTCTCTACTAATATCCACTATTTGTGTGTTTGCGACTTAAAGCCAAGTACATCTTGGCATGTTGTTGTCACTGCTACTTCCACTTTTTGAAACTCCTGCTCTATCGTCGTCTTCTTAAATCAGCTCATTTAGGACCTGACACGTTTTGGAGAGAATGACATTAGACTATTCTTGCTTCCAGGTTTAATTCGGCGTAGCGTGGTTGTAACACAGGCTTTGGATGTGCCCCCTATCAAACTCTCATACAACTTTAGTGTCAATCAGGCTTCAATGAGAGGATGCGAGAAGTCACGTCTGCTCCTCGCTTGACATGTACATCCTGAAAGGAGCGAAGTAGCACTGGGTTCTGTTTTGATATGCTGGCTCTTCGACTTCTGTTTCAATGATCTATGAGTTTTTCCGCTTGCCTGTATTAATACTTCATTTGACGTTCTTCTTTGCTTGGTTGTACCCTTCTAGTGCTTTTGCTGCTCTTGTTCTGAATTGTTCAAACTTGCTTTCTTGTCTCTTCTTTCTATAACTTTATGAATCGGCCCTGCTGATATGCACTTCTTATGAGTGTAAGACTTGAGAATCAGTACTTCTTTACTTGTTGATATAGCTGCTACTATCACATAGTACAAACGATAAATTACTAAAGATAGTATTAATTCATGTTTTTTTACATCAAGTTCAATATCGTGTCTACCTTAAGGGATGCACAAATGGGCATCATATATCTACGTTTTTTTCTACATTGTTTTCGCTTAATTATATACTCTTTGGGAAAATATAATTGCAAATTTCAGTTTCTGAAGCCATTGAAAAACATTTGCTCCAAAAATAAGCAAATGCTCTATTGTTTTCAATGGTTTCAGTACTATGGGGTCTTGTTCGTCGTTAAGCCTGTAGTAAGCTGTCTTTTTGGTAATTTTAGTCAAAGAGGTAGACTCTAAAAATAGCCTGGGTCTTTATGTGTTAAAACATGTCTTGTTTAATACTTGAAGGTTTTTTTTTAGAGTTAGAAATTCCAATAAATAAAGTAGTCAAGAATAGTTTTATAAAAATGCTGTTTATTAAAGCTCAAAACTTTTGAGACCACCCAAACACACAACTGCACATAAAAAATAAATATTGAAACAGCTTGCCAGCTCATCCCTTAAACAAAAATCACATGAAATAACAGAGCAGTCTCTTTAACACATCACAAGCAGTCTCAATCCTCCTCAACGGTGGCCCTTATTTTTGCCAGTAAATCATCAGTCCCTTGAGCTGTGGCGGGGATTGGTATGGATGGAGCATTAATATCCAGCCTTTGAAGGTCCTGGAGAATGCACCCCTCGCTGACGGCGCTCATGTTAGCTTGGTTAAAGGAGTAAAACTTCGGCATGTCTGACATGAGTCCTGCGCTGGAGGTCCTTGGGGTGGAGGATGGCTGGCTGCCTCTGGGTGTCTGCAATTGCTGGAAGTGCTGAGGCTGGTGCTCAGGCTGAGGCTGCTGCTGGAAGCCGTAATGCTGAGTCTGGGGCTTGTAGCAATGCGGCCGCTGCTGGTAGAAGGTGAGTGTGGGTGAGTGTGGCGAGAGATGCTTGTCGACGCCGAGGGCTGGGCTTTTGGAGGCTGGTTTGCTAAAGTTTTATGTGTGAGGGGCATGTTTCTAAGTGGACGGCCTTTCCTGGGCTTTACCTCCTTGTGCAGGAAGGCGCAGTTTCTCTTGATGAACATTTCTCTATCCGTCAAGTTCGCTGCAGCCTGGTCCCGGACTGACTTCCACCATGTCCTGAGAACTTCAGCTCCCTCCTCAATGTTCAACTCTCTTGCCTTCCTAATCCAAAGTTCCGTCTTCTTCTTTGTATCCTTGTAATCGGTGGCCCCCTTCCTCCACAAAAGTTCTTGCTCCCGGACCCACTCGATGAGTGGCTCCTGAGTGTCATTGTCGAGCAGTAGGGCCTTACGACGAAACTTCTTCTGCGGCAACGCTGTTCATCGTTCCGTTCAGAGTCTAAAAAATATAACAGTTGAATAGAAATAATAAATGTATAAATGGAACATATATTATTTAGATCAATTTGTATTGATTTTTCATTGCATATTATCACATTATCATTACCTTCAGCACCAGCAGTAGCACGGACCTCCTCAGGTTGGTCATCACCGGGTGGTATTTCCTCATTGTCAGGCCGGTCCTGTGTCAGGGCCTTCACGGGCCCGTCATCAGAGTCTGCATCAAATAACAAATGAATAATAAATAAGCAAGGTCAACGTAATTGAAAGATTATTATTAACATGATTATCATTATCACTTCATTTCATACATTTTCATTGGTGATTACCTTCATCAGCAGCTGCCCCTGCCTGTTTTGTGGTAGCAGTCGCTATGACTGTGTTAGCAGTGGGTGTGCTATTAGTGGATTCTGGTGTGGCATTACTGGTCTCTGCAAAATAAAGCAAATGAATATTACATGAACAGTGTCAAAGTGATTAAAAGATTATAGTTATTATTATTATTATTATTATTATTATTATTATTATTATTATTATTATTATTATTATTATTATTATAATTATTATTATCACTAAATTTAATATTTCTATTGGCGATAACCTTCATCAATAGCTGTCCCTGCCTGGGCTGTTGAAGCAGTGGCTGTGTTAACAGTGGCTGTCCTAGCAGTGGATTCTGGTGTGGCATTACTGATCTCTGCAAAATATAACAAATGAATTATAAATTAAAAATGTTGAAGTAAAATACATAACAGTATTTTTTCACAGTTTTGAATATTTCTTGACACAACTAGTGGGCTACCTAGGCTGCTGCCTCTCCATCTCCAGCCTTCCACTTCTTTTATCTACGTGGCATGATGAACTTCAACTATCGACTTTTATAAAAAAAATATAAGAACGTCTATCAAAGCGATCCGTTCAGTTCCGTATTCAGAAGCGGTTTGCCGCTATACCAATTTTAAACTCCCACCGAGCCGATGCGCGCATGCGCAGAACGCCGCTCTATCAACATTCGCGTCACCGCTAAACCAACGCTCGCTACCGCTCACTACCGTTAAATCAACGCTTAACCAACGCTTGCTTCAGCGGTGCACCGCTTTGGCAACGCCCGTATTTTCGATTTTTTCCCCATTTTGTGCGCGGTGACGAGCGTTGCCGAAATTCGGCCCCTCTTCATACCGTTCAAGGAACGCTCAGCAAAGTTCTGGCGGTGTGACCGGGCCTTAACATATTAAACAAAACTATTTTGACATCCGGATGCTTATAGAAATATAAATCAGATATAAAATTGTTTTCAAGCGTAATAATACTCTGAAACTTGAATACAGTTTTATAAGCATTTCTATAAACAAACTTTCTTCCGCAAATTATTTTAAGTAACATTTGGGGAAATATTTTTCATATATGCTTTGCGCCATGTGATGGGCTAGTTGCTATTTAGGATATTGTTATATTGTTCATGGTTTTATAAGTGTGAGCGTTAGCTAATGTAAAAGAGCACATTTTGCAAATCAGTATGCGTTTAACTGCTTAACTACGCTATGGAAAGACAACCACTGCCTGTTGCAAACGACAGCAGTGGGAGTATGCAGGGTCTCTGTTGTATAGTATTTAACAGCTTTTAAGACGGCATTGGCCAGTCAAGTGTTTATCATTGAAATATGTACATATTGGCTGCTTTCAGGGAAAACGGGGAATGCATGTCAAATAAGATTAGCCTGTGCACACTGATAAGCATGTGAAATGCGCACAAGCTAATCAAGGACGACGTTTCTGATTTTATGTTTTTCGTGTAATGAGAGTCTATGGTACTGGTATGACAATTAATGCATATGCATTAAGCCCTGTTTTCCCAAAATG
This sequence comes from Dreissena polymorpha, assembly GCF_020536995.1. Taxonomy (NCBI): domain Eukaryota; kingdom Metazoa; phylum Mollusca; class Bivalvia; order Myida; family Dreissenidae; genus Dreissena; species Dreissena polymorpha. The sequence goes on from NC_068362.1 coordinate 58,929,571, forward strand.
AAGCCTAAATTATATTTTTTTATTATTAAATGATTTAAAAAAAAAACATCTGGAACTGTGCTTTAAGACACACTCTTTATAAATTTGCATGGGTTGGGTTCATTTAAAACTTGCAAAATAAAAAGCTATAACATTTTTTAAACTGAGTTGCGTCTAAACATGTACAACAGCGAACACCTACAGTGCCTTCAGCGCTTTGATTTACTTTTTTTATAAGACCAAGTCCAAACGGATATATTCGGATATACGATGCATTTGAAAAACAGAACATAAAAGACGTTTCTCTTGTTCGCGAATTCGTCACTTTCATATTAATTGAACATGAACGATAATTGTTTTAATATACTATGTATCAAATATTGATTATTTGACGTATTTTTATTAGATTTCGTGCAAACCAAAATGCTATAAAATGCTGATATTAAATCGTGCTAATATGACCTGTATACCTATAAAGACCAACATGTATTACTATCATCGATGTTTCATAGGACAAGGTTGACAAAGGGCCAATAATGACCCTGTAATTTAATTGATGAAAATTACATAATTTTTGTTCAATGAACATTTTTGACAAGGTCATATAATTATATTTTTCTTTTAACCTTATAAAGTATGCTCATCGGCAGATTTCAAAACTGTCCTTATATATAAAATAAACCATCCATAGTAACCTATAGAGAAAGAGAGCAGGTTGACAAATCAATATCAATGTTTATAGTCCGGTAATTGTCTTGTATTTAATAATAATATGGTCTTATTTGACAGACGTCTTTGCAATATAATGTTACATTTTAATAAGCACGGAGCTGAGATTAATGCCGAATGAGCGCCAGCACTGATCAATATCAGTAATTGCGTTATGATACGCAAGTTGTAAACATCTCGTGTGTCAAGAAATTTACCATTAGCTATTAACTAAAATCATTTCAAAAACGATGTTTTAAAATGTAATTTATCAGAATTTCCACGGATCTGTTATAGTCCTAGTTTCCACATACTGTAAAACTTTTCAATTTGTCGTCAATTATATTTTAAGGAAGACTCTAAAAATGCCCCATCAACTCGGACTGTTTAGTATGGAACGTATTGGACGCGCGTCCAATACGGTAGAATATTTGATAGTCCGATGGTACTAATTGCGAGATCTGATAGTACGATATAAAAATATATTTGTAAGACAGAGACAATGTGTAAACTGACTGAAGAGTATGTGTTTTATAATGACCTACCGGTACTGAAGTGCAATTTACACTTTACAAATAACGGATACAAACTCACATCATATATTTGATTGGCAAATATATTAAAAGCAATATATCAGTATATTATACAGCATCATGTTACAAATATATAGTTGTTGTTGCTTTATATGGTAACAATATTACAGTTTTATAACCCAAAAAGAAATGTCCACCCGTAAATACAAAAGATCGCCGCTATCTGTTTAGAACTAAAGCACGTTTCCCAGAAATCCCCGCTGTAGAAGCATGAACGAGGTTACAAAACAGATCATTTGTGTTATATTTAACTGTTTGGTATATCAGGTTTTAGCGATTATAAAGCATTTTTGTTGTTGTCTATCGTATCCCTGAAGTTATTGTTGAACTCATGTTCAACGTTTTATAACTTGAGAATATAAACAAGCGTAAACTTATACTATTGCGTTGTTTTCCCGAATCTATTAATAGCCTCAGATTACCAAGCGTGACCTTATACTGTTGCGTTGTTATCACCCGTGCAATTGGACTCTCCCTTGTTTATCGGCAGCCGCATCTATTAATAGCCTCAGATTATGAATGAGCTGCGCAAAAATACTACGGCATGAAGACGCAGCAGAGAGTGGACTATTTTAATAACTCGTAATCATTTATAAACAATCTTAATCATTCATAAACAATCTCTTCCGCGACACGTATAATACAATCATTTTTTATTGAGTATTTTCTATATAAGCTCTGTTCGAAACTATTACATTTAACTCGATATTCATATAGTGTTTCCATTTGTGAATGAATATAGTTGGAGAACTCAAGCCTGTTACATAAATTATACAACTCTTTCTAGCGCAGATTCGGCATGTGTGGCAGGTAGTAGGCTTTCCGTAGATAAGCCATAAGATAACAACTTGAAATTTTGAGAAACAACATTAGCTGTTCGCTACGCGAACAACTAAAAACCAAATGAGCCTTGCTCTTTAAACAGTGAGTTTAATGCATGTGCGTAAAGTGTCTTCCAAGATTAGCCTGTGCATTATTCACAGACTAATCAGGGACAACGCTTTTCGCTTTTATGATATTTTTCGTTTTATAAAGTCTCTTCTTAGTAAAAATGCAGCTTATGCGGAAGGTGTCGTCCCTTTAATGATCTTCTATTATATCGTCGTTATCACTAATTCTGCAAACCCAACACATTTCTGTATCATGTACATCTACATCTTGATCATTGTAATCTTTTTGAGTTATGAAATTATCATCGTCATCGTCATCAAAATCACTTTAATCATCGTATTCTTCATCATGTTGGTCATCTTTGGTTTGATCAACCGATTTATTTGAACATATTTGGTTATCATCGCTTGAACAACTATCTTGATCGCTATATTGCGTCTCATACTCGTTGTTTCAAGAAACTCTTGTCAAATAATTCAAAAGGACATGCAGGGCTCAGTTTTCGATGCCCTGAGTGTTAATTCTCTCGTGTCATCTAACACAAAAGGACAAGCGGGGCACAGCTGTCGATGTCTGAGTCTCACATCTTCTTTAGTGTCCATGTTCCAAATGGAAATGTGCGTATGGCAAAACACGCATCGCACGCAATCAAACATAAAGTCGGAGATGATACAAAGGGTCGAAAATGAACCTTTGGATAGCCAGGTGTTGTTTTGAAACCTCGTAAAAAGACGGCAAGTTTTCAAAGGTTTTACGTCTTTGTTTTATATTTCGAAATCGAAAATACAAATACATGTTTGCAAACGAACGATGTCAGAAATACTAATGCATTCATCTGCTATTTATACAAAATATTGTAATGTAAATTTTTATAACCATCCATATACCGATGAAATGCCTCATTGTCAGAAAAACTAAACGCCCGGCAAAAACAACACCCTCTTGTTCAACCCTCTGAACATTTTCCGTCCATATAAATTGCGCCGCATCTCATCCCTAAAAAGTACACAAGAAACGTGGCTATGGTTTCTAGCATAGTAGGGAGCAATTGTATGGAATGCTTTCTCATAAATAAATATAAATACCAGATACCCATGCATTAAATCATCACTGATAATGTGTTAAGCCTCCGGTAGGGTGGCATTTTACAATCGCACTGTCCGTCCGTCCATCTGTCTCTCCGTTCGTCTATCCATTCGTCCGTCTGTATGTCTATCCGTCTGTTAGGCGTTCCATGTACATGTTTTTTTCTAAACGCCTGCAGATATTATTCTGGTTTTTGGTTTGTGAGTCTACCGACATGCTTAACACATAAGGTGCGATTTTTGTTCCGGTTAATATATGGTTGACGAAATTACATGCCTTTGACAGCGGACAAGGATGCATTGATATGTTCACATTCCACCGTTATATGACTAAAAGTTAGGTCTTGAATTATTATACTGTAAATATAGCCTATTAAAAAAACCTTCTAGGCTTTGTTGGTCATGCCTGTAGACTAACACAACAAATATCAAGTCAGTATCTGAAAGCGACCTTGAAAGAGGCCAGTACAAACGGTTACTTTAGAGGAATGCCAAAGGTTCGTAAAATTGTCCGTAAATTTGTCAACTATCAATTAACCCTAACCTCGTCATGACATTTTCTATTTCTATCTAGCTGCTGAGCGGCTTGAAAGTGCAGTACGTGGGGGAGGGCACTGTGCTTCACAAACACAGCTCTTGTTGTTATCTCGATATCAATATCGATATAGGTTTTTGTTGAACTACATGTATATCTACGTTGAACAATTTTGTTGTGTATGCGCTTGTGCATGACATCCACCTGAATGACATTTATTTGCAGAGGCGTCAATCTTCCTCTTAAAGGAAGCAATTTCACGTTTTGGTAAATTTACAAAATTAAAAAAAATTGTTTCCTATTCGCAAATTGTCGTTGTAGTTATGATATTTGTGAGGAAACAGTGAACATGAACATGAACGATGCTCTAAAATAACCATTATATGCATCTTTTGATGATTTAAAACTTTAATTTTTTCTTTCTATAATTGTATTCTTGTTTTTACTGGAGCTTTATAGAATCAATGTTTACATTAATCAATATAAAGCATTTGATGAAAAACTTCAATACATGCCAAAGTCTGTGAAAAGGTCTTTTTAATATGCTTACTATGAGCATAAACAAAACTTGATGAACACCTCGCGCGCGTTTTCAGACTGTTGTCGGAAGTGAACAAGGCTGAGTTGTGAAATGTATTTGGAGATCGGTCTGGAGTGAACAATACCATTTAAATAATGGAACAATCTTAACCACCAGATACCCTTTCTTTACGTATACCTATAATACAAGTTTACATGTTTTATTTGATTTAAAAATGGTACGTGGCACAACACTTGTTATCAGAACATTTAAATTAATAATCAAAATGTGCGTACACTTATTTCAATAAAATGCAAACACATTGAAAAACACCAAATAGGTTTATTCCGTAGTATACTGTCTTTAAAGGATTGCTTTATATGTACTCGTACAAACTGATAAATACTATATTGAATTAAATCAACGACGCGTTTAAGTCTTACTGAAAATCGATACAGGTTTACATTCGTCATCCGGTGCTTCTTTAAAATTTAATGTTTTGTACTCATGTGTACGTATGTTTAGTTATTTGCACGCATGCGCACTTAAGTATGTTTCATGCGCAACTAAGGAATCAGGCTTCATATATCGGGTACGTTACCCACCAGTTTTCATTTGATAGACTTGTATCAATAAAGAAACATGGTTGGAACAAATACCGTAGTGTTGGCATACGTGCTGGTCGCCATTCTATCTGGTAAAATTAATTTATTTATTTATTCCAGATACGTTGTTTTCTTATGCATTATACTTATAAACAAAGCGATGATGATTATAATGATGATTTATTAAATGTTTTACCTGATCATATAAACAAATGTAATCAAAGCATTGTGCGTTTTTCAGCATCTGTTTAAATCGAAATGCCTATATATTATTTTATAAAGAGTCATCTTCGGTTCGATGACTAATACAATTTATTTATAAAAAATTGCTTTGATTGAAATTGTTATTTTGTTTTAAAAGGTGCATATTTCACATATATAACTGTATCTCTTCCAAATACATGAAGAGCTGAACAAATTATCGAGAAGAACGCCAACTTCAAATTTATCGCGGATCCAAGAAAGCTTCTTATGCCGCTGTTGGCTGTGATGCGACGCGCCCGATGCTGGTTGGTAACTATGTTTTTTTAACACAAACAGCTACGGCACTGTCCGTCGTGAAAGATGCAAGACTCTTAGTTTCAAGTTCACAAACAATGGGGTATATCTCTTACTCGGAAATGATTTGTGTGTTCATTCTGTAGTATCAGATGAAGAGAAGATCATTCAACTCCAGAAGGATTTTTTAGAAGCGACAGTTCTATAATTGTTTAAAGGCATTTTTGAATACAAATATATGTTGGTGCATGCAAAGGAGGTATTACCATGTATGTTCGAAAAATCCTGGTTATTATTATTCAGGATTTATTTAAATATGGCTTGTTAAAGCGAAGTTGATGGAAGAGGCACCGACACCGAACAGATTCGCCTCATAAAGACCTCTAAGAGATGGTACTTCGATGGCAAATTCAAGGTAATTCTTGATGTTGACCTGATGTGGGATCCTTCTAGTCTATTGAATTGTATACGTCACTTTTTAAAATAAAACATGCAAAAAACAGAATATACACCAGGTAAAGAAATAATATGAAAACGACCTATAACAAACGATTTATGTGAAAATGTATAAACATAGCATTGACTAAACATCTCGATTTCAGGTTTTGCGAAAACCCGTCGTGAGACATGGCGATTGTGCTAAACATACGTCGCTCGTCTGTGTTTTGATGTCTGAAAATAAACGAATTCATACACAAGTGTGAATGGGAGCTATGCCCACATTTGTTAATGATATAACCCATTTGCCCAACATCAAAGACATGATGCAGGCCGTCAATCACGTTCTTCTTGATAATCATATCAGCCAATCAGCGCTCAGGCCATTTGGACCAAAACATTAACGTGTCTTATCTCTGCGAACACCCATATGGTTCAAAAAGTCATTAAACCTCATTTTCGGCTTATCTTGCTTGCAGCAATATCTAAAAGACATTGTCACTCCAATTTTTGTGCTTTTCAGAGGTTAGATAACATTAATCCCTAGTCCCATAGGGTCACATTGTTTAACTGGCAACTTTCAAAGCTTGTTTTCTAACATCTATAAATTAAATTGTGCAAACCTGAACATATCGATATGTACTCTTCAATTCTTTGCAACAGAAAATACAGTATCGCATTTTTTAGGAAAGTAAATCTCTATTAAATACAGACAGAGGTACTATAATTAAGTTGAATCTTACCGTGTGTTGTATCTGATAAACTCAACCCCGGAAACCCGATATGCTGTGAGAAGTTGGATGTGCTAGGAGAAGACAAATAAGATTAAATTAACTAAGCTTCAGAACGGATATAATACTAAAACCTCAAAGTTCAATGACAATGATCTACCATGCATCAGAGTGGGCATACATCAGCTGTAATAGTAAGCTTTTAAGTTTATAAATGAACTGCACTTATGTCATATCTTGACATCTTATGCACTGCACCAGGTCATATCATTTTTTGATCATCATGTTGAATGTTAAGTCGATTTTTTCCACCAATACGAATTTTTTGTAAGAAACCCTGGCGGATATGTTACTCGTGGATATTGGTTTATATAATTGTCGGTGCAAAAACTTTTTCACTGGCATACCTTTAAAGAAATTTGTAAATAGAGTGCTAAATATGGAACAAATCCCTGCATCGTCGACTTTAACAAGCCATATTTAAATAAATCCTGAATAATAATAACCAGGATTTTTCTAATAAACATGGTAATACCTCCTTTGCATGCACCAACATATATTTGTATTCAAAAATGCCTTTAAACAATTATAGAACTGGATTTACTTACCCTACCAAAATTCATCGAAATCTACCGGCAACTTCTCCTAGCACATCCAACTTCTCACAGCATATCGGGTTTCCGGGGAAGAAACTGTATTTTGGCTATTGTTTTTAAAATAATCTGCTCAACAGGTTTAAAGAACTTCTTGTTCTTCCTTAAAATAGATCACATTCGAAAGGTCAAATGTTTTTGAAGGACAAACTACGCTCTTTAATAAGCCTTGCATATGAATTTTAATTTTGTGTTTACTTTATGCAATTTTCAGCAGTCATACGTGGGTAATTAAGAAGGTTAACCATAATATAATTGAAAAGAATATATCTATATTGGAAATATTGACAACAACAAAAATTATTTAGTTACACAGTACCTTTAAACTAACGTTTAATGAGATTAAAGGAGGGACTTGTATCGCGTGTGCAGTATAATCAAGTCAAATATTAATACCCAGCATGAATTGTAAACTGGCAATCATGTACGCATCACACCTGATAATGAACAAAACTGCTTTTTGTGTTCTGCTATTTTATAATTCGTTTTATTTACATAGCAGTAGGTGCTATACATGTTTTGGTAAAACCCAATACCTATAAATAGTTAAAATCCGGAAAATAGGAACAGGGATTCCATGCTAACAATACTTTCGGTTATGATTACGTCAGACAAGAAATCGATTGTTTCCATAAACATCTATCCTTGTATACTTGAAATTTCATAAATCAAACAAGTGCGTCTTTTTAAGTTTGAAGTAATGAGTGTTTAACAGCTAAACATTGCACTTTTAGTCTTAATTAACATTAAAATTGAATGATTTGAATTTATTGAATATTTGAATTGTGTATTCCGACGTCGCGTCGGTTGAACAGATACGTTACGATTAGCGGGCGATCGACGTATTGAACCTTATTAAACATTCAAGGATTACTATCACGAATAATTATGTGGACTTTCATCTTCATCTGTGTTTTTTTGCAGACGTACAGTTCATCTGTCTCGATAGCCAAACTGATTCCAAATCCTGCTGCTCTTGTTTTGAACGTGGCCAAATTTGCTTTCAGTATATATACCCATATTGAAGAAAAAAACTCTGCCTCAAAAGAGAAAGAGGAAATTATACAAACATTGTCCAACAAAATCGAATCTGCGAGCGAGTCTCTGTATACAAAGTTGCTGATCAATCTGCAGTTTAATAAAATAGAAGAGACTCAGCTGGATGTAAATAGCAGAATGATTGATTTAAAAAATTGCCTGACGGCAAAGCAATCGGAAGTTGATGGTTACAAACGCATATTTGTGGCAAATGCCTACCAAGCGGTTGCAAAGGTAAGATACCTGTCAAAACACTTGCTGGAACAAATACCCGGATCTGGTAAAAATATCATCCAGATGGTATCCGACACTTCTCGATGTAATCGGACAGCTATGGATACGATGGCAAATGAAAGTTTAGATTTAATGTCTGATGGTATGCTCATTGAAATGACTTCGTTAAGAATGTCAGACAATTTTTCCTTTGAAATAGAGAAAACGTTCTGGGGAAATGAGCTAAAAATCGTGATGGCAGGCTTTCAGCAAGAGTATAATTCTTGTTCGGCAAAGGAACGAGAGATGGCTTTAGAAGATTTGAGGAACGGTGGGGATCTCACAGTTCTTCACAACAACAATAAACAGCGATATCAATGGCCATGGAACGATATTTTCCTAATTGATAATGGAATTCCCGACGTTTTTGGATACTACCAGGTCGATGAAAAAAAAATCTTGATAAATAAAGGAAGCGATAAAACTAAAATTGTAACTTACAAAAGAACTGAGAATTCCTTGTCAGGATTCACGGCCAAGACTCTGTCCCAAATAATTACAGAAAGAATTAAAACTGGGAGGGACGATGCGGATAACATTGCGGCTAAAGTTAAATCAGCCATGAATGAGAAAAATGTCAGACATAGTGCTGTGATCGTCTACTTCAATGGGGCAAAATACCAGCCATCAAAAGTAATTGATCCAGGTAAATGTTTCCATATAATTTATCTAAAACTTTGGTTAACACTATAAAAACGTCACAACTAATCAACATCTAATCAGTCATGTCATAATATATGATAAAGAAACTAACATTTTATTGAAATTTTGCATTCGGATAGAAAAATATATTGCTTTTCACTCATTAACTTGATATAGAGAAAAAATATTTTTTGATTATATTTTAAGAAAACAAATAATAGTTTATGTTATTTTGGGTATGGAGTTCTACTTTCATCACATTATGCCCTTGTGGCCACACACACGTAACGGATTTAATAATTTATTTAGTCTAACGTATAAAAATATTTTTATTTTAAACCACAAGACCCAAGTGTTTAATGTTTAGTACATTGTATGTAAAATTATAATCTGAATATCTTTAACTAGAGTTGCGACACCTTAAGGGTTTCGCGGGATGGAATGAGTGGGAACTAAAAAAATGTGGGTTCGAAAATTTTGGGTAAGAAAATGTGGGAACACAAATTTTGGGTACTAAACAAATGTGGGTACAAACATTTTGGTTACGAAAAAAAATGTGGGTACGAAAATTGTGGTTACAATGGGTCAATGTTAAGGTTTTAGCATGGCGGACGCCGGACGGCGAAAAGACACGATACGACACGATGAGCTGGCTATGACAATACCTCAGGTATTCTCCAAAAACAGCCGAGCGCATATGCATAAGTCAGTGAGTAATACTCAACAAGACTATTGTCAAGCAAATTTGTCCCCTACCGGCTCCACCATTGTCAGAATTTATTTTATTTTTTTATTTATTGCCATAGAAACCAGAATTTTTGACGTAGGAACAAAATGAAATCACGTGCATAATGCCCTTATTGCCATCTATCCATGTTTCAAGTTTCATGAAAAAATATTAAGAACTTTTAAAGTTATCGCAGGATTCAGAAAAGTGTGACAGACTGACTGACTGACTGACTGACTGACGGACACACAGAGCACAAACCATAAATCCCCTCCGGTGAAACCGGTAGTGGACTAATAAAAGCTAGGCACGGCGTATAAAATCAGAACCACTGGGTCGAATCTGCTGAAACTTGGCCACATTATAGATTATAGTCCAAACAAGCTACAGAATGAGCGTTTTTGGACCTGACAGCGTAAAACATTAACCAATAATGGACAGCACAAAATGGGTCATTTTGTACAAAAAATGTAAACTTTGAGTGGCATTTAATGACCTTTAGACATCAGAAAGTTGCAAATTTTTAATATTCTGCACACTTCGACTTGTTTTTTTTACAAATTTAGAAGCATTTATGCTTGGGATGTATATAAACCCTGTTATTCAGTGTCAAATTTGGCAAAAAATCACAATACAATCCCAAAAATGGCTAAGCAGCAATGCCCCTTTAACATTATTCCTTATATTTAATTGTATTGTTTAAAAAGATAACTGTGTATATTTAATCATAATGGCTCTGTATATCACACATGATAGGGCACTGCTGGGGCTTGAACCCAGAACTCATCTCACATTGTAAGATGCGTTTTTCAATTAAACTACAATGTCTGTATCTTGTGAAGTGGAGCCAACATACACCCACATACCGGTAAGTGAAAAAATCATTCTGTCCATATATTTGTACTGGGCGTTAGTGAAAGTCTTTTTCCAGGTTTTCCCTGATTTCCAGGTTGGCTGGAAACCATGTTTAACTATGATAAAATGTTCTTTAGATGCCATGTGTATTAATATATAGGTCTATTTTTCTGAGATATTAATGAAAATGCATTTGGGTATGTGGCGAATATTTAAAAAATCTGCAACTTGATACATGTATATGGTGCTAACACGGTAAAATTGTATGAGCCCAAATTATAATAGATGAATGCGTATTATGCTTCTCTGCTTATACTATGACGACATGTTCATACAATGTCATTTTTATTAATATACATGTATATGCCAAATTTAATGAAAATCAGCATTTTTATGTAGGGTCATCACACGGTAAAATTTCTTGTGCCCAAAATAATAATAGATGAATGCATATTAGGCTTCAATGTTGCTTATACTATGACTACTGGTTCATACGATGCCATTTTTATAAATATCTATGCCAAATTTAATGAAATAGACATGAAAATGTGTGTCGCCAGGTACCAAGTAAGAAAAAAATCAGCATTTTTATCTAGGGTCTTCACACGGTTAAATTATTTGTGCACAAATAATAATAGATGAATGCATATTAGGCTTCAATGTTGCTTATACTATGACTACTGGTTCATACGATGCCATTTTTATAAATATCTATGCCAAATTTAATGAAATAGACTTGAAAATGTGTGTCGCCAGGTTCCAAATAAGAAAAAAATCAGCATTTTTATATAGGGTCTTCACACAGTAAAATTATTTGTGCCCAAGTAATAATAGATGAATGCATATTAGGCTTCAATGTTGCTTATACTATGACTACTGGTTCATACGATGCCAATTTTATAAATATCTATGCCAAATTTAATGCAATAGAATTGAAAATGTGATTCGCCAGGTACCAAGTAAGAAAAAAATCCGCATTTTTATGTAGGGTCTTCACACAGTAAAATTATTTGTGCCCAAATAAGAATAGATGAATGCATATTAGGCTTCAATGTTGCTTATACTATGACTAATGGTTCATACGATACCATTTTTATAAATATCTATGCCAAATTTAATGAAATAGACTTGAAAATGTGATTCGCCAGGTACCAAGTAAGAAATAAATCCGCATTTTTATGTAGGGTCTTCACACGGTAAAATTATTTGTTCCCAAATAATAATAGATGAATACATATTAGGCTTCAATGTTGCTTATACTATGACGATATGTTCATACAATGCCATTTTTAAAAATATCTATGCCAAATTTAATGAAATAGAATTAAAAATGTGTGTCGCCAGGTACCAAGTAAGAAAAAAATCAGCATTTTTATGTAGGGTCTTCACATGGTAAAATTATTTGTGCCAAAAATAATAACAGATGAATGCATATTAGGCTTCAATGTTGCTTATACTATGACTACTGGTTCATACAATGCCATTTTTAAAAATATCTATGCCAAATTTAATGAAATAGACTTGAAAATGTGTGTCGCCAGGTACCAAGTAAGAAAAAATCAGCATTTTTATGTAGGGTCTTCACACGGTAAAATTATTTGTGCCCAAATAATAATAGATGAATGCATATTAGGCTTCAATGTTGCTTATACTATGACTACTGGTTCATACGATGCCAGTTTTATAAATATCTATGCCAAATTTAATGAAATAGACTTGAAAATGTGTGTCGCCAGGTACCAAATAAGAAAAAAATCAGCATTTTTATGTAGGATCTTCACACGGTAAAATTGTTTGTGCCCAAATAATAATACATGTAGATGAATGCATATTAGGCTTCAATGTTGCTTATACTATGACTACTGGTTCATACGATGCCATTTTTTAAAATATCTATGCCAAATTTAATGAAAAAGCCTTGAAAATGTGTGTCGCCAGGTACCAGGTGAGAAAAAAATCAGCATTTTTATGTAGGGTCTTCACACAGTAAAATTATTTGTGCCCAATTAATAATAGATGAATGCATATTAGGCTTCAATGTTGCTTATACTATGACTACTGGTTCATACGATGCCAATTTTATAAATATCTATGCCAAATTTAATGAAATAGACTTGAAAATGTGTGTCGCCAGGTACCAAGTAAGAAAAAAATCAGCATTTTTATGTAGGGTCTTCACACAGTAAAATTATTTGTGCCCAAATAATAATAGATAAATGCATATAAGGCTTCAATGCAGGGTTGGCATATTGACCGGTCAATTGAGTATTGACCGGGCCGGCGGTCAATACCTGGTTAAAACCGGTCAATACTGGTCATTACTGGTCGATTGAAAATTGTAGCATTTAAACATTACAAAGGAGCCATTTTATATAAAATCAATAATTATTCTGTAATTGATAAACTTTTTTCTGAGTTATTTATTTTTAAAAAATCTTTAAAGCTGTAAAAAGTTACTTCTTAATTATTTATGGAAACAGCCTCAAATACATAAGGACTAAGGCAATATCTTTATCTCAGTGTATCACATCTGTTACTAATTAGCCTGATTTTACATAAATTCCAGGTTGATAAACACAACAAGGTAAAGGTACTTTGTAGTCGGTGAGATATAATAATAATACAGTTAGTAAGGCTCGTACCCTGGGTACGGTAAATATACTAAAACGTACGCGGGAATTTTAACACTAAATCGGTTGTTGTCGGCTATTTTGTAAAAATTAATTATGTTTACATTTATGTAAATTTTCTGTTAAATGGCATTTACTGGTCGTGTACGTAATTCCGGCCTGTACGTAAAAAATCGGCCACCTGTGTTTAATCATTTTCATGATCTAAACACACATGTTTTGATTATTTTTAGAACAATCAACTTGAAAACCAACCCTACTCTCAATATTTTGCAAATTAAAGAAGCATATCACTGTAAACGTCTGCATTAAAATGTCTCAAACATAACACAAGATATTTCTCTCATGGGAAAAGTGACGTCTTAGCCAATGCAAAAAATTATACTTATATAAGAAACAAATATATTTGATAAAATTATTATTATTTCTCTCTGATAAACTTTTATTAAGGTATTTTTTAATTAATTGTATAAAAACATACATTTAAAAAAAAAAATCAGGACCTAAATATAAACTTTTAATATATGAATTACCTCCCTTGATTTGAATACTAATAGTTTACATGTTGTAGAATTAAATATAAGCGTTTACTAAAAATCGACACTAAAGTCAACTTTTTAAACAAAATGTTTTTACTTTCTTAGCTATGTTAGTAAAAATTGATTAAAACTATTGAAAATAAATATTTTTTATGAATTTGCAGTTCCCCATTAACCGTGCAGGCCTGTTAATATTTATTAAAATAGGTAGGGGGAGTAACTGGTATAAAAACGTCGCATATATATTAAGTTTCAAGTCAAAAATTGTGTTTGTGTAATCCTGTATTAATACTCTTAAAATGAGGACATTCGTCTAAAGATATTGCTTTGTAATTGTACCTGCAGATTAAACTGAAAAGTGGCCGATTTTTTAGGTACAATTGCCCTACGAAAATTGATAGTTTATATGTCATTAATTACTGTTCATAAAAGTAACATACACTGATCTAATTCTATTGAAATTTTCATGCTAGGTGAGTTTTGAACCCAGGATTATATATGTGAAGTTTAGTTTCAACCAGTTGCCTAAAACAAAAGATTTTGTTAAAATAGTCCCAAACGTGGCCGGAATTACGTACCCGACCAGTATATTATCAAAACTCATTGTTAAAATCAATAATGTGATTTAATTTTAAATCTTAAATTGTTTAAAGTCGCGTCATTGTATGACGTCGTCAAGTATAATATTTTCCGCGACATCGCACGTTCACTTTTTACCGTCATAGATTTTTTAAAAGAAACATTATTTGGTTACCAAGGTCCGTTAAATGGGGAACACCATATTCGGTATTTATATTATGTTTTAACAATTAATTAATGCTGTGTAATAAATATTGTTTAAGATATTTCGATATTTATTGAAAATGTTTCAAATTGTTATTTATGAAACCTCTTATTCTAATGAGTGTATGCTATTATATTATACTTTGAAAAGCATATCTGTTGTACTATAATCTTATTATTCATTTATTACTGTTAATTTCATTTATTGTAGAGAATTGTCAATGTTACATCTAGTCGCCAATGCTTGTTGTCAGTGTTAGTCGTAAATGCTTGTGATCATTGTCGTCGATGTTAGTCGTCAATCCTTATCGTCATTATACATGAAGGAAATAAAAGCAGAAACAGAGACGTATTCTTGATTACTTGCTTATTCCTACGGCGTCCTCTCAACACTCGTACTAAAAAGCATGTTGATGCAGATTTTTTAAAAGAGAAGTTTGTTTAAGGTAAACAATATTGTTTTACGTTAATCGGTAGCATGTTTAACGACATCGGATTTTTGGCGGATATACAACTCGGATATAATCTAATATTTGCGGGTATGAGATAATCTTTTATTATAGTGACATGTGTTAACGTACAGGAGATTAACAGACATATATACAATGCATACAAGAACACCCGGCCTAATAGGCCTATAAGTCACTTTAACAACAGTGTAAAATATAACGTGATCATTATTATACAAATAGACAATAAAATATTTGAGCAACATACTTAGTTCAATGAATAAGTTAGCATCTTCTATATAATATATGTATAAGAACATAACAAGAGTTCAATGATAATATGATATGTATAATTTTATCATAAGTAAGAAGACATATGCCTGAAAAATGTGTACTTCGTAGTTGATACTTAGAAGCCCATTTACATAATTATATTATTTTAAAGTTTTAACTGACACAACATCATACAACAGATATTGTTACTTATATAAAATACTGCTTCTGATATAAAAAGCATTTAAAACAAATTTCGCACACTTTCTTGGATGACATTTAACCAAGAGAACTAATTTATCTTTATTTGATTGACAGGTAGCATATTCTTCAGAGTTCAAAATGTTCTCAAATATAACTGATCTTGTGTTTTCATAAAGAGCACATTCAACAAGAAAATGAGTTTCATCTTCGACCAGTCCACTGTGACACAGCTTACACCGTCTTTGCTCGGGGTCTTCACCCACATACCCATATGTTTAAGTTTATTTACCGTACCCAGGGTACATGTAAGTAAAATAAAGAGTACTTACCGGTACATGTACCGGTAAGTAGTACCCGAGCCGAGAATGATCAATCGAGCCTTAGTAAGTGAGTGATGGTGTATGGGATAACATGCACTGAGGGTGTATATTTTTCACGAACAAGTCAATTGAAGGTGTTAGAGATGCATTGATCCATAAGATTTAAAAGGGTAATTAACCACGGGCTTATTAAAATTAAAATGATGACATTACATTGTACCGGCTGTTTATTGTTGTATACTGTAAGCTTGCAATATTTTAAATAATGTAAACAACTTACCTTGTATTAAGTTGGCACATTGTTGTCATGTGTAGAAACTTTTTATACTTATTTCTGTTAAGTTGCAATGGCTGAACCAAAAGAATTATGTAGTCGTTTCTAAATAATCACGAAACAACCTACTAATGCATATATGCTTGCCAGTTACTGAGTTTGTGCATTTCCATTCATTATCGGCCTTGGCAAACAGCGTAGAATCAGAGACGCCGTGTGATGTCTGCTATTTCGTTACACTGAAGATTTTCATATCCGCGGGTGTTTTTATGTCAAATGTTATGGTTTTTCAATAGATCGTATACTTATCTACAAAACAGCGAATGAGCATTTACTTTACATCATTTCTGATGATCTTATTTTGTAAATAATTTCTGAGTGTTACTTCCTACGTTGCTATGTCGTCAGCCATTTTGACGGTTGGTTTGTTTACTTTCGGTTTCCACTACAAACGAAATTGATTTGCTGCTCGCGTTTATTTTTTGATTAAATAATAAATTATTAAACCCTAATAATGTAATAGTCTCAATATCATTTATATTCAAAATATTATCGGATAAATTATAAAATAGAATACCATTCTAATACCAGTGTGTACTTACATTTATCTCGGAAAGCCTAGCCGTGTAAACCTTTCTTTAACTCGTCGCACTCAATACGTTGAATAACACATAGATTTATGTCATGTTCATTAAAAAACCACAATGTGCACAAAAGACATGCATGTGTACTACCGATTGATATTCAAACACAATTATTACGCCTTTGTTTATCGATTAAACGCCTAACTGAATTAATAACGCGTAACGCCAGTTTCTTTGTTTCGTAGCAAGATGGAAGCTAGCCTAAGCGCTTTTCATGACGTAACGCGCGCGTGCCCTTTCCCATAAAAATATTTAGACGCAAAATACTCGAAAACTTGATTTTTCCCAGGTATAACGCCTACGCCAACAGGTAGATCGCATTCTGGTCCATATACATGTCAAATTTTAGCAAACGTGTTCGGCCAGTTTTCAAGAAACTCAAATCGCGGCTATATGCACCAACTTAACGAAACTTAGCCCCCTTTATCATTCGTTCGAATGAACGTCATCAATGATGACGTCCAATACATCACTCATTCCATACTAGAGTTGCGACACCTTAAGGGTTTCGCGGGATGGAATGAGTGGAGAGATCAAATCAAATTGAAAGCCGATTATTTCGACAAAAATTTGGGTACGAAAAAATATGTGGGCAGTGGGTACGAAAAAAAAATAATTTGGGTACGAAAACAAATTTGAGTACGAAAAAAAAAAGGGTACGAACAAAATAAAGGTACGAAAAACTATTTGGGTACGAAAAAAATGGGTACGAATAAAAAATTAGGTACGAACAAATTTGTGTACGAAAAAAATTTGAGTACGACATATGGGTACGAAAAAATTTGGGTACGAACAAATTTGTGTACGAAGAAATAATGGGTACGAACATAATATGGGCAGGAAAAAAAACTAATTTGGTTACGAAAACAAATTAGAGTACAAAAAAATAAAGGAAACAAAAAAAAATAGGGTACGAAAACTATTTGGGTACGAAAAAAATGTGTACAAATAAAAATTTGGGTACGAAACAAATTTGGGTACTAAAAAAATGGGTACGATTTTTTTATTTGGGTACGAAAAAAATGGGTATGAAAAAAAAATTGGGTACGAACAAATTTGGGTACGAAAAAGATTGGTACGAAAAAAAAATGGGTACGAACAAATTTGGGTACGAAAAACATTTTGGTACGAAAAAAATTGGTACGAAAAAAAAATTGGGTACGAAAACAATTAGGAACAAAAAACATTTGGGTACGAAAAAAATGGGTACGAAAAAAAAAAATTGTTACGGAAAAAATTTGGTACGAACAAAAATTTAGGTACGAAAAAAATGGGTACGAAAAAAATTGGGCATGAAAAAAAAGGGGTACGAAAAAAATTGGGTACGTAAAATTTGGGTACGAAAAACATTTGGGTACGAAAATAATGGGCACGAATTTTTTTTTAGGTACGAACAAATTTGGGTACGAAAAACATTTGGGTACGACAAAAATGATTACGAAAATCGAAAAATTGGGGTATGAAAAATCTAATTTGAATTGTCTAGCCCGTCAATTGTCTCCTGGGGGTGAATTGTCTTGGGGTTGCTATTAAGGCTACATGTACTTCCGGCCAAGCCACATGTTTATAGCGATTGTGCAATAAAAAACACCACTTTTTCGTGATTTAATCAAAAACTAGATTTTTCCCAGTAATAGCGAATACGCCAACAGGTAGATCGCGTTATATGAACAGTTAATGGAAAATTTCATAGGGCCATACATTGTAACTCTGTGAAAAATCACCTGACCAGAACCGGCTAATAATATGCATGTCTCCTCTTGGTAGTGAAGCTTCCCATTAAGTTAAATTGAATTCCAGTCATTAGTTGCTGAGAAATAGTCCGGACAAAAATTGTGCATGGACGGACAGACAAAGCGGCGACTATATGCTCCCCCCTTAAAAAATTTGGGGAGAGCATAATAAAAAAGTTGTGGCAATTTAAAGGTGGTACGCAAACTTTAAAATAGATTTATCAATTATATGCTTATTCTTAGTGAAAAAAAGGCCATAATTGTTACAAAATGCTTGATACAGTTATCTGCTTTTGTTTATACATTGGGGTCATGTTGGTTAAGAAGCAAAATACATGTATGAAAGCAATATGTCAATGGACATAGGAAATATATTCGAGGTGGTACGCAAACATTCCAATGCGCGCACCTACGCCGGGGTGAGTAGGATAGCTACACTATATATATTTCATATATAATAGTCGAGCTCAAAAGTAAATATACTATAAACAACAAGCTTACCTCAATCACAATTTTAATGCAATGCAGTTAAACAATAAAGTTACAATGATATGCCAGGGATTGAAACTAACTTTTTACTATTGTGGGAAACCATCTTTAGTATTTTGGTTGCCCAGATAAAGAATAACGAGCCCAGAAATATGAACATGTGAATATTATTATATTTTTATAATAAAATAATAGATAATTATATACATTTGCTGACAATACACATGTTCAATGCATGATGTATTATTATGAGCCTGAATTGAATCATGTCCTATTCCTATATAATGAATGTTATTTAACTAGTATTGATCCATGGTGATCAATTGTTTTTCAATTTTTATTGCACTGAATTGTTTTAAGATTAAAAAAAAAACAAGTTTACCAACTTTTGAAATTGAGTTGCCCAGGCCAAAATCTACTTGCCCCGGGCTCATGGGAAACCACTTATTTCCATCCCTGTATGCTCTTCATTTTCTGTTCTTCCATCCCATTCTCAAAATTAATTTTAAAGCACAATATTTTTTAATAACATTTGTATGAATTACTAACCATTATCACCCAAAACACAATTTTACAACGCTGTAATCGTGTCGTAGAGATTTAGTTTACTATTATCAGTGTTCTCTTTAAATACCAGCAGCCAGCGATTATGCCGGTTACATTTACTCTTACATTTACATGACTGCTTCTTTTCCCAAATATATCAAGTAAATGTCATAAATGCTTTTCTTTTACTGCATAGTTGCCGGCCATATAACTGGTACTCAATTTTCTGGAAAACACTGAATTATGCATGAAAAACACACAATACTTAAAATCTTAGATTCGTTTTTAAAATAAATTGACACTTCCAGCTTGTCGCCATTAAAATCCAAAGATTCAAATAATTTTCCACGAGGTACGTCAACAATTGCGTAATCAAATGAATGAAAAAAAAAAGTAAAGAAAGCCGGACTTTACATAAATTCCAGGTTGATAAACACAACAAGGTAAAGGTACCTTGTAGTCGGTGAGATATAATAATAATACAGTTAGTAAGGCTCGTACCTTGGGTACGGTAAATATACTAAAACGTACCTGGGAATTTAAACACTAAATCGGTTGTTGTCGGGTATTTTGTAAAAATTAATTATGTTTACATTTATGTCAATTTTCTGTTCAATGGCATTTATATTATCAAAACTCATTGTTAAAATCAATGATGTGATTTAATTTTAAATCTTAAATTGTTTAAAGTCGCGTCATTGTATGACGTCGTCAAGTATAATATTTTCCGCGACATCGCACGCTCACTTTTTACCATCATAGATTTTTTTAAAAGAAACATTTTTTGGTTTGCAAGGTCCGTTAAATGGGGAACACCATATTCGGTATTATGTTTTAACAATTAATTCATGCTGTATAATAAATATTGAATAAGATATTTCGATATTGATTGAAAATGTTTCATATGTTATTTATGAAACCTCTTATTCTAATGAGTGTATGCTATTATATTATACTTTGAAAAGCATATCTGTTGTACTATAATCTTATTATTCAAATTAAATCGTTAATTTAACAATGCTTGTTGTCAGTGTTAGTCGTAAATGCTTGTGATCATTGTCGTCAATGTTAGTCGTCAATCCTTATCATCATTATACATGAAGGAAATAAAAGCAGAAACAGAGACGTATTCTTGATTACTTGCTTATTCCTACGACGTCCTCTCAACACTCAAACTAAAAAGCATGTTGATGCAGATTTTTTAAAAGAGAAGGTTGTTTAAGGTTAACAATATTGTTTTACGTTATCGGTAGCATGTTTAACGACATCGGATTTTTGGCGGATATACAACTCGGATACAATCTAATATTTGCGGGTATGTTTAAGTTTATTTACCGTACCCAGGGAACATGTAAGTAAAGTTAAGAGTACCCGGGGTACATGTACCGGTAAGTAGTACCCGAGCCGAGAATGACCAATCGAGCCTTCGTAAGTGATTGATGGTGTATGGGATAACATGCACTGAGGGTGTATATTTTTCATGAACAAGTCAATTGAAGGTGTTAGAGATGCATTGATCCATAACATTAAAAAGGGTAATTAACCAAGGGCTTATTAAAATTAAAACGATGATATTACATTGTACCAGCTGTTTATTGTTGAGTACTGTAAGCTTGCAATATTTTAAATAATGTAAACAACTTACCTTGTATTAAGTTGGCACATTGTTGTCAGATGTAGAAACGTTTTATACTTATTTCTGTTAAGTTGCACTGGCTGAACCAAAAGAATTATGTAGTCGTTTCTGAATAATCACGAAACAACCTACTAATGCATATGTGCTTGCCAGTTACTGAGTTTGTGCATTTCCATTCATTATATTATCGGCCTTGGCAAACAGCGTAGACCCAGATGAGACGCCGTGCGATGTCTGCTATTTCGTTACGCTGAAGATTTCCATATCCACGGGTGTTTTTGTGTCAAATGTTATGGTTTTTCAATAGATCGTATACTTATCTACAAAACAGCGAATTAGCGTTCACTTTACATCATCTATGTTATTTTGTTAATACTTTCTCGCGTTCTTTTCGAACTTGTATTGACAGCCATTGGTCGACGCCGTCTGCTATTTCCAACGATGAAGATTTCCATATCCACTGGCGTTTTTTTATGTCAAATGCTAGTGTTTTCCAATTGATCGTATACTTATCTACAAAACGGATAAGTAGCGTTCACTTTACATCGTTTGTGATGATGTTATTTTGTAAATACTTTTAAGCGTTCTTTCTGTCGAAGTCGGCCATTTTGACGTGTGTGAAAAAATACCGACATTCCCGCAATTACCAAAATCCCCAGGAATCCCCGAGATCCCACGAAATCCCCATTAATATTGATTATTTATCGAAAAACTGCGTATTTTAATATAGATTGTTGCGAAATACACTGAAATAACTAATGAAACATTGTTTTTATGAAAGTTTGATTTCGGATATTTCGGTAGGGTATCGGTATATCCACATAACGCATTTTGTAAATCCGGTTATGTAAAACTTGCGAAATTTTTTCGTGATTTCATCAAAAACTAGATTTTTCCCAGGTATAACGCCTACGCCAACAGGTAGATCGCATTCTTGTCCATATACATGTCAAATTTCAGCAAAATTAACCGACCCGTTTTCAAGGCGCCCAAATCGCGACTATATGCACCAACTTAATGAAACTTAGCCCCCTTTATCATTCGTTCGATTGAACGTCATCAATGATGACGTCCAATACATCACTCATTCCATACTAGAGTTGCGACACCTTAAGGGTTTCGCGGGATGGAATGAGTGGAGAGTTCAAATCAAATTGAAAATCGATTATTTCAAAATAAAAAATTGGTACGAAAAAATATTTGGGCAGTTGGTACGAAAAAAAAAATAATTTGGGTACGAAAACAAATTTGAGTACGAAAAAAAAAGGGTACGAACAAAATAAAGGTACGAAAAACTATTTGGGTACGAAAAAAATGGGTACGAATAAAAATTTAGGTACGAACAAATTTGTGTACGAAAAAAATTTGAGTACGACATATGGGTACGAAAAAATTTGGGTATGAACAAATTTGTGTACGAAGAAATAATGGGTACGAACATAATATGGGCAGGAAAAAAAACTAATTTGGTTACGAAAACAAATTAGAGTACGAAAAAATAAAGGAAACAAAAAAATTAGGGTACGAAAATTATTTGGGTTCGAAAAAAATTTGTACAAATAAAAATTTGGGTACGAAACAAATTTGGGTACTAAAAAAATGGGTACGATTTTTTTTTATTTGGGTACGAAAAAAATGGGTATGAAAAAAAAATTGGGTACGAACAAATTTGGGTACGAAAAAGATTGGTACGGAAAAAAAAATGGGTACGAACAAATTTTGGTACGAAAAACATACGGGTACGAAAAAAATGGGTACGAAAAAAAAATTGGGTACGAAAACAATTGGGAACAAAAAACATTTGGGTACGAAATAATGGGTACGAAAAAAAAAAATGTTACGAAAAAAAATTGGTACGAACAAAAATTTAGGTACGAAAAAAATGGGTCGAAAAAATTGGGCACGAAAAAAAAGGGGTACGAAAAAAATTGGGTACGAAAAATTTGGATACGAAAAACATTTGGGTACGAAACTAATGGGTACGAATTTTTTTTTAGGTACGAACAAATTTGGGTACGAAAAACATTTGGGTACGACAAAAATGATTACGAAAATCGAAAAATTGGGGTATGAAAAATCTAATTTGAATTGTCTAGCCCGTGAATTGTCTCCTGGGGGTGAATTGTCTTGGGGTTGCTATTAAGGCTACATGTACTTCCGGCCAAGCCACGTGTTTATAGCGATTGCGCACTAAAAAACACCACTTTTTCGTGATTTTAATCAAAAATTAGATTTTTCCCAGTAATAACGAATACGCCAACAGGTAGATCGCGTTATATGTACAGTTAATGGAAAATTTCATAGGGCCATACATTGTAACTCTGTGAAAAATCATCTGACCAGAACCGGCTGATAATATGCATGTCTCCTCTTGGTAGTGAAGCTTCCCATTAAGTTAAATTGAATTCCAGTCATTAGTTGCTGAGAAATAGCCCGACAAAAATTATGCACGGACGGACAGACGAAGCGGCGACTATATGCTACCCCCTTAAAAAATTTGAGGACAGCATAATAAAAAAGTTGTGGCAATTTAAAGGTGGTACGCAAACTTTAAAATAGATTTATCAATTATATGCTTATTCTTAGTGAAAAAAAGGCCATAATTGTTACAAAATGCTTGATACAGTTATCTGCTTTTGTTTATACATTGGGGTCATGTTGGTTAAGAAGCAAAATACATGTATGAAAGCAATATGTCAATGGACATAGGAAATATATTCGAGGTGGTACGCAAACATTCCAATGCGCGCACCTACGCCGGGGTGAGTAGGATAGCTACACTATATATATTTCATATATAATAGTCGAGCTAAAAAGTAAATATACTATAAACAACAAGCTTACCTCAATCACAATTTTAATGCAATGCAGTTAAACAATAAAGTTACAATGATATGCCAGGGATTGAAACTAACTTTTTACTATTGTGGGCAACCATCTTTAGTATTTTGGTTGCCCAGATAAAGAATAACGAGCCCAGAAATATGAACATGTGAATATTATTATACATTTTTTAAATAAAATAATAGATAATTATATACATTTGCTGACAATACACATGTTCAATGCATGATGTATTATTATGAGCCTGAATTGAATTATGTCCTATTCCTATATAATGAATGTTATTTAACTAGTATTGATCCATGGTGATCAATTGTTTTTCAATTTTTATTGCACTGAATTGTTTTAAGATTTAAAAAAAAACAAGTTTACCAACTTTTGAAATTGAGTTGCCCAGGCCAAAATCTACTTGCCCCGGGCTCATGGGAAACCACTTATTTCCATCCCTGTATGCTCTTCATTTTCTGTTCTTCCATCCCATTCTCAAAATTAATTTTAAAGCACAATATTTTTTAATAACATTTGTATGAATTACTAACCATTTTCACCCAAAACACAATTTTACAACGCTGTAATCGTGTCGTAGAGATTTAGTTTACTATTATCAGTGTTCTCTTTAAATACCGGCAGCCAGCGATTCTGCCCGTTACATTTACTCTTACATTTACATGACGGCTTTTTTTCCCAAATATATCAAGTAAATATCATAAATGCTTTTGTTTTACTGCATAGTTGCCGGCCATATAACTGGTACTCAATTTTCTGGAAAACACTGAATTATGCATGAAAAACACACAATACTTAAAATCTTAGATTCGTTTTAAAAATAAATTGACACTTATAGCTTGTCGCCATTAAAATCCAAAGATTCAAATAATTTTCCACGAGGTACGTCAACAATTGCGTAATCAAATGAATGAAAAATAAAAGTAAACAAAGCCGGATTTTACATAAATTCCAGTTTGATAAACACAACAAGGTAAAGGTACCTTGTAGTCGGTGAGATATAATAATAATACAGTTAGTAAGGCTCGTACCCTGGGTACGGTAAATATACTAAAACGTACCCGGGAATTTTAACACTAAATCTGTTGTTGTCGGGTATTTTGTAAAAATTAATTATGTTTACATTTATGTCAATTTTCTGTTCAATGGCATTTATATTATCAAAACTCATTGTTAAAATCAATGATGTGATTTAATTTTAAATCTTAAATTGTTTAAAGTCGCGTCATTGTATGACGTCGTCAAGTATAATATTTTCCGCGACATCGCACGCTCACTTTTTACCGTCATAGATTTTTTTAAAGAAACAATATTTGGTTTGCAAGGTCCGTTAAATGGGGAATGGTTAAATGGTATTTATATTATGTTTTAACAATTAATTCATGCTGTGTAATAAATATTGAATAAGATATTTCGATATTGATTGAACATGTTTCAAATTGTTATTTATGAAACCTCTTATTCTAATGAGTGTATGCTATTATATTATACTTTGAAAAGCATATCTGTTGTACTATAATCTTATTATTCATTCTTTATTGTTAATTTCATTTATTGTAGAGAATCGTCAATGTTACATCTAGTTGCCAATGCTTGTCGTTAGTGTTAGTTTTCAATGCTTGTTATCATTGTTGTCAATTTTAGTCGTCAATCCTTATCGTCATTATACATGAAGGAAATAAAAGCAGAAACAGAGACGTATTCTTGATTACTTGATTATTCCTACGGCGTCCTCTCAACACTCATACTAAAAAGCATGTTGATGCAGATTTTTTAAAAGAGAAGTTTCTTTAAGGTAAACAATATTGTTTTACGTTAATCGGTAGCATGTTTAACAATATCGGGTTTTGGGCGGATATACAACTCGGATACAATCTAATATTTGCGGGTATGTTTAAGTTTATTTACCGTACCCAGGGTACATGTAAGTAAAAATAAGAGTACCCGGGGTACATGTACCGGTAAGTAGTACCCGAGCCGAGAATGATCAATCGAGCCTTAGTAAGTGAGTGATGGTGTATGGGATAACATGCACTGAGGGTGTATATTTTTCACGAACAAGTCAATTGAAGGTGTTAGAGATGCATTGATCCATAAGATTTAAAAGGGTAATTAACCACGGGCTTCTTAAAATTAAAATGATGACATTACATTGTACCGGCTGTTTATTGTTGTATACTGTAAGCTTGCAATATTTTAAATAATGTAAACAACTTACCTTGTATTAAGTTGGCACATTGTTGTCAGGTGTAGAAACTTTTTATACTTATTTCTGTTTAGTTGCACTGGCTGAACCAAAAGAATTATGTAGTCGTTTCTAAATAATCACGAAACAACCTACTAATGCATATATGCTTGCCAGTTACTGAGTTTGTGCATTTCCATTCATTATCGGCCTTGGCAAACAGCGTAGAATCAGAGACGCCGTGTGATGTCTGCTATTTCGTTACACTGAAGATTTTCATATCCGCGGGTGTTTTTATGTCAAATGTTATGGTTTTTCAATAGATCGTATACTTATCTACAAAACAGCGAATGAGCATTCACTTTACATCATTTCTGATGATCTTATTTTGTAAATAATTTCTGAGCGTTAGTTCCTACGTTGCTATGTCGTCAGCCATTTTGACGGTTGTTTTGTTTACTTTCGGTTTCCACTACAAACGAAATTAATTGATTTGCTGCTTGCGTTTTTTTATTGATTAAATAATAAATTATTAAACCGTAATAATGTAATTGTCTGAATATCATTTATATTCAAGATATTATCGGATAAATAGAATACCATTCTAATACCAGTGTGTACTTACATTTATCTCGGAAAGCCTAGCCGTGTAAACCTTTCTTTAACTCGTCGCACTCAATACGTTGAATAACACATAGATTTATGTCATGTTCATTAAAAAACCACAATGTGCACAAAAGACATGCATGTGTACTACCGATTGATATTCAAACACAATTATTACGCCTTTGTTTATCGATTAAACGCCTAACTGAATTAATAACGCGTAACGTCAGTTTCTTTGTTTCGTAGCAAGATGGAAGCTAGCCTAAGCGCTTTTCATGACGTCACGCGCGCGTGCCCTTTCCCATAAAAATATTTAAACGCAAAATACTCGAAAACTAGTTTTTTCCTAGGTATAACGCCTACGCCAACAGGTAGATCGCATTCTTGTCCATATACATGTCAAATTTCAGCAAAAGTAACCGACTAGTTTTCAAGCGCCACAAATCGCGACTATATGCACCAACTTTATGAAACTTAGCCCCCTTTATCATTCGTTCGAATGAACGTCATCAATGATGACGTCCAATACATCACTCATTCCATATTTTGTTCAAAGTATGCCCCTTTAACGTTAAATTTGTCAATGTCACAACTAACTATATTTTACTCCATGTGGCAATTGGGTATTCGTCATTAATTCAAAATTTCTTTGATTCATAATAAAACTAGCAATATTCTCTACAGGATCCCAGGCTATTTGGGCGGATACAGACAAGCGTTATATCGACTACTGTACATCGTTTTGGTGTCCAATAAACTGGGACAACTGGCTGGGAGTTGAAGAAACGGAACATGGATATTTCACCGTATATGTTGTCCTTGATAACAGTGTCAGTACACCATCACATTCGTTTGTATCCGACACCGCTGCGAATACTGAATCGTCATTGTGTTTGCTTAGTGCGTTGTTCTTCCTTTTTATTGAGTTTTAGACTGACCCTTCAGGAGAAGTTTTTCACCGAGTCAAAATATTGGAACCAGGGTTTAATGTATTTTTATCTGATAAATCCAAGCCGCTTAGATACATAAATAGATTTAAAGATATGCAAGAACGCTTCGTCACTGAATTCGAAACGTAACAAAAATGAATAACACATTGTTTATAATCGAGAAAAACCAGATCGTCAGAACGTTTCAAAACAAACTAATCAAGCTCGATTTTGAAGTCCATTTGTTAACAGACAATACGTTCGAAATGACAAACGGTACAATAATAAATACAGTTGTTCGCTAAAAATATATGCCTTACACGCAGAGGATCCTTATTAAATCAGGTTTTGAAGTATTTTTTGTAATATACATGTCATGACATTTAAGATTACGGAGAAGACGATCTATACATGTTATTTAATAAAATCTTTATACAAATTATCGGTCATTATAGCGAACCAGTATCAAAGTTTTGCAAAAACGGCATTTTAATAACAAGTATCCAAATACATCACGATAAGTCTTTTTATTTCTCTAGAAGGGATTTTCTAATGAGTCGTTTTGTCCGGTTTTATTTGTATTATTGTGATACTAGTACTTTACATTGATGCTTCATTGAATGCATTATATTGTTTTTAGCTCAACTGAGCGATAGCTCGAGGTGAGCTATTGTGATCACTCAGCGTCCGGCGTCCGTCCGTCCGTCCGTCCGTCCGTCCGTAAACAATTTGTAAACATCTTCTTCTACTAAACCATTGAGCCAAGTTCAACTAAATTGCATGTGGAGCATCCCTAGGTTATGGGACAAAAGAATTGTTAAAAAAAATTTGATCACATAACCAAGATGGCCGCCATGAACATATATGGTAAAAACCTTAAAAAATCTTCTTGTCAGAAACCGCTCATCAGATTTTCAAAAAATTTCACAGGGATGACCTTTGAGGGCTCCCCTGAAAAAGTTGTTCAAAGAAATTTGATTCGTCAAAAAACATGGCCGCAGGAGCTCGTTGAACTTTGCATGTTTATTCGTTTTTGCCTATTTTGTGAAAACTTTCAAAAATCTTCCACATTTTTTGTCCGATCCTTTCCAAATTTGCACAGTGTCTTTATATCAATGAGGACACGAACCCTACAAAAAAATGAGCATTATTGGTCCATGAAGTACAGAATTACCTCCCCTTGAATTGAGAAAATGGTGTTTATGCAATAAAGTCCAATTTTTTCATCTAATTCTTTCCAAACTTGTAAGGATTTAGCATGGTTCAAACACGGAAAACAACTACGGTTTATGCATGTTCTTTTTATTACAGATTTGCCTCCCTTTAATTCATTCAAAATCTCATTTTACAGCAGAGATTCCAAATCTGACCTGTAAATGAGCCCCATATTTACTGCTGGTGCTATGTTACCTTTTCCCATTTGATCATTCTTAAGTATTGGTCTTGTAATGCTGCTACTGCTACTGCTACTGCTACTGCTACTACTACTACTACTACTACTACTACTACTACTACTACTACTACTACTACTACTACTACTACTTCTACTACTACTACTACTACTTCTACTACTACTACCACTACTACTACTACTACTACTACTACTACTACTACTACTACTACTACTACTACTACTACTACTACTACTAGTACTACTACTACTAGTACTACTACCACTACCACCACCACCACCACCACCACCACCACGTCTACTATTACTACTTCTACTACTACTGCCACTACTACTACTACTTTTACCACTACTACTACTACTACTACTACTACTATCACTACTACTACTACTACTACTACTACTTCTACTACTACTTCTACTACTACTACTATTACTACTTCTACTACTACTACTACTACTACTACTACTACTACTACTACAACTACTATTACTACTACTACTACTACTACTACTACTACTACTTCTACTACTACTACTACTACTACTACTACTACACACCACCACCACCACCACCACCACCATTCACAGTGACAAAAAACGTATTCACACAATGGCTGCTACTACAACTTATAGCCCATATAGGGGGGCATGCATGTTTTACAAACAGCCCTTGTTTCTATGGGATTTTAACCACAACTGTTCATGTTTATCTCCGACACATATTTTTAGGTCACCTGTCATGAAGTGACACGGTGAGCTTATGTGATCGTGTGATGTCCGGCGTCCGTTGTGCGTGCCTGCGTGTGTCCGTGCGTCCGTCCGTCAACAATTTGTTTGTGTAGACAGTAGAGGTCACAGTTTGCATCCAATCTTGATGAAATTTGGTCAAAATGTTTATCTTGATGAAATCCGGTTTGGGATTGTATTTGGGTCATCTGGGGTCAAAAACAAGGTCACTAGGTCAAATAATAGAACAACCTTCTGTAGACAATAGAGGTCACAGTTTACATCCAATCTTTATGAAATTTGGTCAGAATGTTTATCTTGATGAAATCTGGGTTGGGATTTTATTTGGGTCATCTGGGGTCAAAAACTAGGTCACTAGGTCAAATAATAGAAAAACCTTGTGTAGACATTAAAGATCACAGTTTTCATCCAACCTTTATGAAATTTGGTCAGAATTCTTGATGAAATCTGGGTGGGATTGTATTTGGGTCATCTGGGGTAAAAATCTAGGTCAAATAAATAGAAAAACCTTGTGTTGACAATAGAGGTCACAGTTTTCATCCAATATTTATGAACTGTGGTCAGAATGTTTATCTTGATGAAATCTGGATTGGGATTGTATTTGGGTCATCTAGAGTCAGGAACTAGGTCACTAGGTCAAATCATAGAAAAACATTGTGTAGACAATAGAGGTCATAGTTTTCATCTGATCTTAATGAGTCAGGTGAGCGATTCAGGGCCATCATGGCCCTCTTGTTTGAAATTGAAATCACTTTTTTGTCGGCTTCATTTTTATTATTTTACTAACTGTGACATACAAGAAATATCTCTTACGTGATTCATTCATATTTCAAGGATGTGATGTTAGTATAATATGAAATTTGTGAAGTAAAAGAATGTTTGAAAAATAGAGATTTGGAATTTATTTGGATAAAATATATTTGTTTTACCTTTTTTGTCAGTATGATATTGATTACCCGTTCTACATTACTAGATGTTCTGTTTGCAGACAGGCGAAATTTTGTGTGCCATTATATCATGTTTACCCGTTCAATTTTATTAATTGTTGATTTTTGTTTTGTAATGGTTGCACGCGTTCTATAAACGTTCTGCGCGAAAATCAAACACCGACTAGATTATTTCCCTATAAATGCTATTTGAAATAGAACATTTACCTTCAATAGTTATGCGTATGATGCGTTGCCAAATAGTTTTTTGTTATATAGGCAAGTAATCATCACTTTAAATTAAACCTTCAGCAGATGTTCATCAAAAACTTAATGTATTGGTACCAATGTTTAATGTATTTGTATCTGAAAAAACTGGGCCTCGTAGATATGTAAATATATTTTGCGATATGCAAGCACGCATCGCCCCATAATGGGAAAAGTAACAAAAATGAAAATCAAAATTTGTTAACAGACAATACGTTCAAAATGACAATTGGTACAATAATATATTCAGTTGTACGGTCAGAATAAATTCTTTGCACGCAGATGATCCTAATTCAATCAGGTATTCAAGAAACATTTTATATATCATAACATTTTAGATTACGGAGAAGTCGATCAATACATCATTTATACATAAAATCTGTATACAAATTATCGGGCATTATAATGAACCAGTATAAAAGTTTTGCATAAACGGCATTATAATTATTCAAATATATCATTATAAGTCCTTGTTTGTTTTTAGATTGAATTTTGTTGATTTCTAGAAGGGATTTTTTAATGAGTCGTTTAGTCCGGTGTTATTTGTATTATTGTTATTCTTTACAGTGATGATTCATTGAATGCATTATATGTATTTTTGAAATTGAAATCACTTTTGTGTCGGCCTCATTTATATTATCTCACTAACTGTGACTTAATAGCTTTAACTCTTACGTGATTCATGCATACTTCATGGTTATGATGTTAATATAATTTCAAGATTGTGAAGTAAAAATGTGTTTGACAATTACATCTTTTAATTTGTTTCAATGAAATACATTCGTGTCACGTATTTGTCATTATGATATTGATAACCCGTTTTATGTTTATAGATCTTCTGTTTGCAGACAGGCGAAATTATCTGTGCCATTATATCATGTTTACCTGTTCAATTAATTAATTGTTCTGTTTTGTTTTGCAATCGTTGCACGCGTTCTATAAACGTTCTGTGCACAAATCAAACGCCGACTAGATTATTGCCTTAAAATGTAATCACTATTTTGCATGCGTATGATTCGTTTTTAATTAGTTTTGTTTCTTATGTAGGCAGGTGATCATCACTTTAAATTAAACCTTCATAAATGCGATATGCAAGGACGGCAAGGACGCTCCGTCTCATAATAACTGTTGCCATGTATCATAACACTTTAAATACATGTTGAACTCAAACGATTGCATATCGGTTCAAAATAGCTGTATGGTCCGATGTTATTGGGATCCCAGCGAAATCATTTTTCGAAAATGTGTATCAAATGCGCAGTTTGTACTATTTATTTAATCAGAACACTTATTTACGTATACAGATAATAATTTAGGTACTGTCATTTTTTGCGCTTCGATCATGTATTTAAAATGTTTATCTAATGCGCAGATTTCTATAACTGGTACTATTGACTTAAACAGAACACTAATTAACGTTTACAGATAATAATTTAGGTACTGCCATTTTGCGCTTTTAGCATGTATGTATATAAAAATGGGTATCAAATTCGCAGTTTTATGTCACTGGTACTTTTGACTTAAACAGAACACTCATATACGTTAACTGGTAATAATTTAGGTACTTTCAATGTTTTGCTCTGCGATCATGAATGTATAAATCGAAACAATGAACGTATCGTTTAATGTTGTGCTATCTAATAGTTTTGATTACCAAAGAATAAAATCTGACAACCGGTGTATCGTGTTTATTGTTCGATACCTTTCGATGTTTTGCTCTTTGTTTCAGTGATTGCAATTTCTATTAGGGAATGTGTGTTTGCGCTTTATTAAGCATCTTTAACCAACTGCCGCATAGATCTTCTGGATTTTCTGGTCAAAGAAATCTGCCAAACATTCCTTTGTTGTTTTGAGCGCTTTATATCCTCCTTTGTATTTCAAATATTGTTAGTACCAGCAGAACAATCACCACTATTAGGACACATTTTTTTTTATTTGCGTATTACTCGAAAAGTATCGATTAATATTATTATTTGTTATTTTCATATTAATAACCACGTGGATTGCAAAAATGCATGCAATTCCTTTTCAATGCCATAAATGGTTTCATTATTTTGACAATGTGTATATCGAAGAGCATGTTCTATACCAAGATGTCGAGTTTCAATAAGAAACTTGCGGTTTGAACATCTGAACTTTGCAAGTGCTTTTCTATAATAGAATGGTATATCAAGCGATATAGTTTTCTGGTTCAAACAATATGTTATATATTTTATATGTTTCACATCTAGACGTGTCGAATAAACTCCATGACCATTTTTGCCTATTACAACAAATAAGGCGATTTTTTAAAAAGTTGTTAACAATACATCAACGTTACCAACATCCTGATTAACCCAGATATAACTTAAACCATAATTAAATAACATATTTTTTACAGAAGAAGCCACAATGCTCTTTCAATTTCATCCTATGCTTTCAACATATAATAACAATTTTTGGGTATCTATGCAATGGCATGTGAATTAGTTTACACCAGTATTTAACACACTTCACAAAATTCTAATCTACCAACATCCCTTAGAGCCATACAATTGTTGGCTTACCTGTTTAGACCAATAAAATCTTTGCAACATTGAGCCTGGATTTGTTCTATATTTTCAGAAAAGGAATGGCTCAAATTTCCGCCCCGTATGTAAGAACTGGATTTAACATTGAGTAAAAAAAGGAAATACTCTTGAATTTCAAATTTTCCAAAATAGCCTTGGTAACTTTATATCGCACTAATGGATGTGTTTGCTTGCATTGCAAACTTAGCTTTAGCCTTGGACCAACTTAATTTAGATGTTAACAGTAAACCCATGTATTTGTACACTGATGTAACATTTACACGATTTTCATTATAAAAACAACTTTCATATGACCGCAATACCACCTATTGAAACATGTTTAAGCTTACATAAGAGGCCTTTGTGCCATACTTACTCAAAGGCCTTACTTATGTCACAGTATATTATACAAGGAGATTTTTTCATCCAATAATCCAAATCCAATAAGTTGTTTTTTTAATTAAATTGATCTATATGTAAGTTCTTATACACATATCTAAACTAAAATACGCTCACAGTGCTACGAATCTGGTAGATGTATATGTCTATAGTTGAATGTTTCAAATTTGTCAACTATATCAACAGTGGCTTTTCAATAGCCCATATCAATTAACAGGGTAGATATAGCTCTGTTAAAAAGTGTTGAAAGTTGTTTAGCAAATGAATTATCAGTTCGCATAGTATTATTTGACTTATTATGTCGAGAAAATTTTCTTAATTGAAATATAAATAGGAACGAACATAAATCACGCATTTTTCCTTAATATGAATATCATTAAATGTATTAATCTATTTTTTAAACAAAGGGAGGTAAATCGTAGATAGTTATATCAACCGTTGATATGCAAGAGAAATACATGTATAGACTTCAATTATTTGCCTTTTAAAGGGACCTTTTCACAGATATTGGCAGGTATAAGTTTAAACCTATTTATTTTAGCTCGATTGAATCGAAAACCAAAGGCTTATATAAATGCTCTCGAGTCCGTTTCCTGGGCCTAGAACCAGTACTTGGTGTCTGTGGGGGCGATCTAAAGAACGCTCCCACGGTGGGGATCGAACCCGTGACCTCCCGGTCGTTAGGCGGACACCATATCCATTACACCACGGCGATCTTGCATGTATTGAAATGTGTTATTAAATGCTTTACATTGATAAATTGAAGCATGAGACTTACACATCTCCATTAAAAACAAGAATACAATACAAAATATAAAAAAGTAACCCTCGACTGGGCTTGAACCACTGACCCGTGGAGTCTTGGAGCTAAAGTCTTTTGCTTAGACCACTCGGCCATCCGTGCTCATGCTTAGAGCAGATGTTTTTGTTTTTACTTTATATAAGCAATCCTCGAAGTTTCACAAAATACAACGAAAACAACAGAAATTTCCACTTCATTCAATCTGTTCACGTTGCAACGCTTTATAATATTCAGGTTTTCAAATCGTCAAAAGATGCATATACTGGCTATTTTTGAGCATGGTAAATGTTCAGTATTACTGCTTCCTCACAAATATCATAACTAAAAAGAAAATTTGCAAATCTGAAACAACTTTTTTTAAATTTTGTCAATTAACCTAAACGTGAAAAGACCCCTTTAAACGTCCGTTGCAGAATACGACTCGTCAGGATTAATTGAAGTTAAAATAATGGTATTTAAATTGCATCATCCCATCTCTGACTAATATGTTTTCCCTGAACTGACGTGGTTTTACGACTTGCTCTCAAATAAACTAATTTCGAGGGTAGTAAACACTTGTTTGCATGTGATTGTTTCATTTTGTCAACTGTATTTCTAAATTGCTTGTAAGCTTGCCAATCGGTTTACTTCGGATAATGTATTACTATTCGTTTGTGTAGATCTCGTAGGCGTGATGTTTTACGAATTAACGAATGTTACCTTTGATGATTATTTGGTTATATCGAATCCATGGAAGATATTATAAAAATGGATGCAACTTTTCATTGAATGAAGCTGCTGTAGAACTGATAAATCATAAGACACAAATTCTTCATGAAACTTATGAAAATTTGCTTATAATGAAACCTTTTTTACTTTCATACAGAGTGTGAAAAGAGAGTTTTAAGTCATAATAAACATGATCGCTAATAGAATTATCAGTTTCAAAACCTCTAGCTGCAACGATTAATAATAAATGACAATGGAATAAAACAATATGCGATAATGAGGCGTTACTGGAATTGGTGCATTTATCGCGTGTTGTTGGAAGGTAATATGCCTTTACATTTATGGTTTGAAATATTTATATGTGTTTGATGTATTTCTGAAACAAGACCTGTTTGTTAAATAGCGTGGGCTTGTTCAATGCAAATATTAAGTCTTTCCCAACAAATGACTGCATAATTTGGAGAGCTGTATACACAACCAATAACATAACTTTATGAGTGGTCATATGCAAGGACTCATAAGAATTCGGACTCTAGGTCAAGTATTTGTTAAGTTCTTAAATTATATGGAACGTAGGAAAGAAGACAGGCTGAGTGGTTTGAAAGATCTTTTCTAAACATAGATTATCTAAACATGCGAGTGCCTAAGAATCGTCGCATATTTCTAAATTATTGATTTCAGTAAAACTCACTAAAAATCTAATTTGTATGGCGTGCATTTTATATTATAATGAAGAATCGATAAAAATGATTTTACGTTAGTGCATTAGACGGTCTTTGATTTGCTTCTCTTCTACTAAATAGAAACAAAAGCGACAGCAAATAGAAAGGGAAGTACATTTTAACTTAATGCAAACATCGTTGACCTTCATTTAGTAGTATTTTCTATTAGTATAGTATTCGTTAATGGTAATATTGTGTTCACTGGCCCTTAAGCGTTATAAAAAAAATCAATACACGCTATACAGGTGGTGACAATAGCATTTAATCTGCAGCTTTATCTAATGAATTTATGCCTTTGTCGATACGTTTTTGTATAACAACCGTACACCAAGTGAATAGGGAAATATAACGTCGAATATACACTTTCGCACATCGCTGCATTCGAATATTAAATATATATACCGATAGATGATCGATTAAGAGTAACGTAAATAACCTTTGCGGGTAAAGGGACAATGAATGATTAAAATTCGATTTAACGCAAACATTCAACGTCGTAGTGCAATGTTTTAAGAGTTAAAGATTTGTGGAATAATATGTGTTAAGAAACGAAAACAATATAAAACGGAAAATAATACAAACCTACAAACAAAGTTGCTGGCAAAAACATTTTAAACACTGAAGCACCGGTGGTTTTAAATGAAATAGACACACTGCAATATTGTTTGTAATAAGAAAATACATTGTTCACTTAAAAAATTGACTAGGCGTTGTAGTAAATTATGGGATTCATTATAAAATATCCATATTTTCAAGTTTGCATAACAGTTTCTATTTTCATGCTTGCTTGTGTTTTCTGAGACTTAAGTCTGTTGAAGTCTGTCTGTAAGAATTGAAGTTTGTTATATCAAAGGACGAGAAAGACTCATCAATGAGCATCTGACAAAAGTTGACAGCATACATTAACTTGTACTGACTAATAAACACAATACATATTTATAAGCATATGCTGCGCTTTCGTTTTTGTGAACATCTTTCATAATTAAAATACACTTAGCTCCCTTTGAGTGTTGCCATCTAGAAACGGAAAATTCACAATTTAAGTTAAAATCGTCCCGTTTGTCGTATAAACTAGTTTTGATCAAATCATTATTAATAGTTAAATGTAAGTCTAAATACGCAGCGTCTGTATTGGATATACACGATCTATTTAAGACTAGTTCTTTTGGGTAGATTTTGTGAATATATTGTTCAAATAATGGATTATCTAAATTAAGTATGTCATCAATGTACCTACTAGAAAGGTTAAAACAATTAATCAAATCTACTTGCTTAGTTTTAGATAATTGTAACATAAATTCGCTTTCATAACAATATAAAAAAAGGTCAGCTTTAAGTGGCGCACAATTAGTACCCATAGGAACGCCAATAATTTGTTTAAATATTTTATCATTAAATTCAAGAAACAAGTTATCCAAAAGAAAAGTAAGTGCTGCACAAAAGTTAAGACCAGTCCACATGATGTAATTATCTAATATCTGATTAGTAAAAAAGCTGTTTTAGTGTTTAAAGCTAGATAAAAACACTTCTCTCTAGCAAAAGTTTTTTCAATCAAAGAAACAAGTTTGGATTTTATTAAAGCGTGAGAAAGCGTTGTATATAGTGTAGAAAAATCATAGTACTTACCTGTGACACCTTATATTTTTTATTTTCAATTTTATCAATAACTTCTAAGGTGTTTTTTATTGATCAAAATAGGTTAATATTACTATTTTCATAAACTTTATTACAAAATTTAGCTATATGATATCTTATAGCACTCAATGCAGATGTAAGATACACTGATAATTGTTTGGTGGTACAAGACACTGAATTAGCGATAAAACGACTTTATATGGCGTCTTATGTAATTTAGGTATCCAGTAAAGTGATGGCAATTTCTTGTCAGTGATATTGACTATTACATTTTGCTTTATGCATTGGGCAATATGGTCGGTAATAATTTCATTAGGTTGCTTATTGTACTCACAATATGATGTAGTTTGTGAAAGTTCTTGTAAAATAGTTTGAACATAAAACACTCTTCATATTATTATAACATTATAAGCAGCCTTATCAGCAGGAACTAAGACGAATTTAGAGTTTAAGTCTTCAAGCAATTTACAGAGATTTTGTTTATTAAATTTAGGTGAATGTGGTAGGACCAACGTATGTATATCATAAAAACAATATTTTTTCAGTAGAGTAGACTTTATTTACCTCGTCTATAGGTATGTGCAAGTCGAGACCATCCTGCTGAATGCCGTACACATATTACATTGTATTTGTTAGTAGCACAAATATGAGTTAATATTTCCAGAGAGATATACAAACACATCATGGTTAAAATTGATGTAATTTATATATATGGACATTGTTAAAATCATACCACAAGAATTCATTGTATTATAATAGAATTATGAGCACATAGAACACATATCATTTTTAACGATCCAGTAGGTTAATAAGGGATAAGATTACTTGTGCACAAATGAAATTAAAAAAAGGATGTATATTTTGTAATACATATTTTGTTACAATGAATTATATTGGCTTTGGTTAATTGTACGACTATTCTTACAAGTAACCAATTTGCGAATTCGCTATTTTGTTTAGTCGTCTCTCTTGGAATTCGCGTGATAAAAGTAGACTTCTCTTAATTCCTGGAACATTCGGGATTTTGTTAGTTTGTTTAAAGATTTAAATCGTCTTTTTAATTGCGATGAGTAATATATTGATAGGACTCATTTTCCATAAAAATTCCAAGAATCATGTTCTGAAAGAGAGTGTAGGCATACTGGCATTATTTATATTCTTTTGTAAAATCTTAAAAGATTGTGTTGATGTGCTCACAACCTCAGTTAAAGTTCTTCATATTTATTACCAAATGTGCATTTATAATCACATAGTATTCTAGTATGTAAAAATTGCATATAAGTATTTCTGATTATTTAAAAAACAAAACTGTAAAAATACTTATAGTCTATATTATCTATATTATTATCACCAATTCATGTATAACTGTATTTAAATAATTGATCTTGTATCATATTTTAAACCCTATAAAAAATAGCTTCATTCATTTGGGTTTTATTAAATTTATTACAATTAATCTTATTTCTTAAAGGTTAAATTAGATTTAATATGATTATTAAATGCTGAAATATGCTTTTGACACCGTGACACTTTCGATTATTAAAACTTGGAGATGACGACGGCGAGCGCGGCGCACAGAACCGTTGTCATGGAAATAGCGAGGGTACTGGATCCGTTGCAGAGCCCGCTTTCACAGTAACAGGCTGCATTGTCTCCCGACCCCGTGCACCAGTTGCCAACAGCAAGTGGAGAACATTCTCTTGAAACGACTGTAAACACAAAACGTAAAGTCCTTATACCAAATCTGCTTCTGGATGCGTTGATGGGAGTGTGATTTTAATAAAACTTCGCAAGATATTTTATGCCAGTTACAATTTAAATTAATTGCACTAACGTAGGTATAATACATAAAACACGGTACAAATGAAAACACTTCCACAAACATAACACATATTATTGTTAAACATTGGCAGAGGTGAAAGAAAAAGTGTTTCTTTAAATAAAATAAGCAAATCAGTGTGGTTCATATACATTATTAAAATTATTGCCAGTATTTATTCTAAAATACTTACCGCCATTAATCTTTGTCTTGATGCAGCCTAGGCATATGGCTAAAGTACTTTCCAAACTGGTACCTGAAGAAATAAATTGCTTAATAATAAAGATGTTATTGTTTTAAGAACTTTGGTTTATTTTGTGTTTTGTAATTTAAAATGGCTTCAATAACAATCAGTGGTATGTCCAAAATATCAAAACAGATGTTTATTTTTATTCAATATAAAACATATAATGTGTACATGTATATGACCATAAAACAAAGTGATACTATGTAGCAGCAATAATATTCAAAAACATGTTACACAAGATATGCTTATTATATTTTTTGACTATGTGGTTTCCTTTTGATTGAAAAAAAAGTTAATATGTATTTTTGTTCTTTAGTTGTTTGAAATAGGTGTTTAAAAAAAAAAACAGGAACAGTTATGAATAATGATGAGTTGCATAATGTGTGTAGAAAGCTAACTGGACTTGTTATGAAAGTTTAATGTTTTTCCATTTTTGTTCAAATATATGAAGTGTATCATTGTTAAGCGCTATTTCTTTTTCGATTTGAATCTTCAGTTTTAAATCATTGATAAAACAGTTCATTGTAAGCACTTGTTTTCTGCGTTTCATGCTGAATATAAAATATTTCATTAATATAATTATGTATTTTGAAGGTATTTACCCCCAAACTGATGTCTAAGAGAGATAGTTTAACATTTAATTGTTGTTTCTCTAGAAAGGTTGTCAGTTGATTCCATAGATGTTGAATATGTTTACACTCCCAGAAAAGGTGTTCTATTGTTTCAATATGTTCACTACATATATCACAAAGATTTGTATTGGATAGGTTGCACTTAAAAAGATATGTATTTGTAGCTATAATTCTCTTGATGTATTTATATTGAAAATTTCTCAGTATGCTATCAGTAGTTGATTTATATGGCATGACATATATTTGTTTCCAATTTAATTCTTTTTCCCCAAGAATATTTTGCCATTTAGTTTGAGCTTCAGATATTTCGGCAGGGGTTTTAATTTGAAGTGTATAAAATATTTTGTTTGTTTTGTTTTGTTTTGCAATTATGTTTTCTACGAAAGTTTTTTGAGTACGTGGTGTGTTATTTGTATTGATAACAGTTTTAATATGTATAGGTATACTTTTGATCAATGTGTAGTACATTAGGAAGTTTCTTATAGGTATTTCGAATATGTAGCATAAGTTATCAAAAGAATAGAAGTCGTTTATTCTGAAGTCGCATAATTGATCTACATATTTTATGTTTTGTTCGAACCTATTTTTATAGAAAAAGTTTTATTATGTGTTGTTATGTCTTTATTGTTCCATAGAAAACAGATGTTAGTACAACAAAATGAATTCATATATTGTTAGTTTATATCTATTTGAAAATATGATAATATATGAGCCCTGATTTTCTTCTTGGTATTTCTTATAATAAATTAATTTATTTGGTTTGATACTGCAATGCGCAAATATTTGTTTTATGTACTTTTGCAATGTGGTCTTGTACTTTTTTTCCAAATATTTATCCTTTTAATGAAGAAGTTCAACTAAGCAATAACGGATATATTCATAGAATGCGTAAAATAATAATTTTCATAAGTAAAAACGTAAAGTGTGTTTTCAAAACATTAATAACAGTAATGGCTGAAAAAATGTATTAACTGTATAATTTCATTCATTAATGATCGTTAGTCAAAATCGCTAAATGCATAACACTTCGAAAGACATTTCTTAAAATGTGTATATATTACTTAGTCAGAGATAAAATATGGAGCCGATCCGAAAATCCAAATGGTCAGCGCATGCGAGGTCTTAGTTGCTGATCACATTTCAGTATAGTGATGTTGCATATATTTTTTTCAATAATTCTACCAGATATAATAACGCAAACAAAACAAAGATACCACCATTTCAG
Organism: Dreissena polymorpha; assembly: GCF_020536995.1. NCBI lineage: Eukaryota > Metazoa > Mollusca > Bivalvia > Myida > Dreissenidae > Dreissena > Dreissena polymorpha. The sequence goes on from NC_068362.1 coordinate 58,971,524, forward strand.
TCTCATAGCATACTTTTTGTGAACGGGTCCGAACAGCTGTCACTACTCGTAGTCCCTGTGCATACGTAACACTTGAAGACTGCATCCACATTGGAAACTGAAACCACCGATTGCCGGTAATTTTGATTTGTAATCTGTTACATATGTACACACGATAACACAAAATGTTTAGATAATATAGTGACGAGCTATTGAATAAGCAGTTCTATAGAACACACTATATAAACCAGAGATTTCTATTTGACGCAGATCCCTGCATTTTTACACAATACTTGGTTTGTTTTTACAGAAGTAAACTTTCTTCATTGCGTCTCTTTGACCAAACAAAACCCTGACCAGCGAGCAAAGATAAATCATACACATAACAAGTGCTATCATAATTACCCAGCTGTGCTACTTGTTTACATGACACGTGTGTATTTAACATACCCTCTATTGATTAAAGAGACCACAAAGGGCGTCGTTTATCTTAACCCAATTTCATTCGTGTCCCTAAAATATATGTATCAATGGAAAAAGCACAATGACAGCTCTTTGTACAAAATTCTCTTTAGTTAACTACTGGTAGATACTTGGTGTGTATGCGTTTATCATTGCCTTGATATGAATATTTTATAAATTTGAGCGCACATACCAAACACGTTCAATAGCTCAATAATGAAATTGCCGTTCCCAAGAGAATTCATTTATGTCAAATGGTCTCGTTCTAATAACCACATTCTTTGGTTGTAAACAAGTATCAATAGGATATTTCAGAATGCTAGGATAGGATAATACCCATTCTAAATTAATGTCAAATGATTATTTATTTTCTAAATGACTACCATGTGGAACTCTTTATGCAAGTGTCGTGTCAGGTAACTAAAATTTTAAACTGTGGAGTTGCATTCATAAGATGTTAAATTAAAAAAACGTTTATTGCAATAGACCTTTTATTAAAATGGAATCAAATTACAAGTACTGTTATCCTATTAAGTCATCAATTTTGAAATGGCTTCCACTGATAACTGATTTTCAACACAAGACGCAGTCAATAAATATGAACTGTTTCTTTTCATTTCTTTACAATCAGATTTTTAAAGCTTGTCTATGCATTGGCTTATTATGGAACCAAATTGAAGACGTAAATAACGTTACTCTAAAACCAGAAGGATCAGGGGTTTGATATTAATTGTGTAACATTTGATAGTTGTCCTCGTTTACGTGTTGCTAAAATCATACCCCACGGATCAAAAGGAACTACGACCCTGGGTCACATCATTTATATGTACTGACATAGCAATTAACTTAAAAAGAATTGTAACCTTTGAAACCGCAAGATGAATTGGTTAACTGCTTTTTGTGTGCGACATCGTATGGTGGTATTCTACTAAGCTTGTTCAAAACATATCCCTGTGGTCAAAATCAATTGGACTCTATGGATAACTTGTCAAGTGCACCAGGTGGCGTGACAATATTGTTGAACATTTGTTTTTATTTTTTCCGTATAATAATTCCCACATTGCACGCATGATTGCACTCAAACCTGCGGGGTAGACTTCTACGTACAGTGGTGCAGTTTACCTCTTGAACAACAAGCAGCTGTATTAGTGTGTCAAACACGCCATCGCGTCAAATTGTGTACGTAACTTGATTAACTGTACTTATTTGTATTTCGTGCCTATACATAATAGTTCAAACTCACGTGTATATAAGTATACTCTGTTTATGTTGTCAATGTTAACCGAGTTTAACACTTACGACGTGTAAGATATTGTACTATGTATACATTATTATGTTTATGCTTTTTGTTAATTATTGCTTATAATGTCTGATAATTTGTTCAGCTCTTCATGTATTTGGAAGAGATAGAGTTATATATGTGAAATATGCACCATTTAACACAAAATAACAATTTCAATCAAAGCAATTTTTTATAAATAAATTGTATTAGTCATCGAACCGAAGATGACTCTTTATAAAATAATACAAGCAATTTATAGGCATTTCGATTTAAACAGATGCTGAAAAACGCACAATGCTTTGATTACATTTGTTTATGTGATCAGGTAAAACATTTAATAAATCATCATTATTATCATCATCGCTTTGTTTATAAGTATAATGCATAAGAAAACAACGTATCTGGAATAAATAAATAAATTAATTTTACCAGATAGAATGGCGACCAGCACGTATGCCAACACTACGGTATTTGTTCCAACCATGTTTCTTTATTGATACAAGTCTATCAAATGAAAACTGGTGGGTAACGTACCCGATATATGAAGCCTGATTCCTTAGTTGCGCATGAAACATACTTAAGTGCGCATGCGTGCAAATAACTAAACATACGTACACATGAGTACAAAACATTAAATTTTAAAGAAGCACCGGATGACGAATGTAAACCTGTATCGATTTTCAGTAAGACTTAAACGCGTCGTTGATTTAATTCAATATTGTATTTATCAGTTTGTATGAGTACATATGAAGCAATCCTTTAAAGACAGTATACTACGGAATAAACCTATTTGGTGTTTTTCAATGTGTTTGCATTTTATTGAAATAAGTGTACGAACATTTTGATTATTAATTTAAATGTTCTGATAACAAGTGTTGTGCCACGTACCATTTTTAAATCAAATAAAACATGTAAACTTGTATTATAGGTATACGTAAAGAAAGGGTATCTGGTGGTTAAGATTGTTCCATTATTTAAATGGTATTGTTCACTCTAGACCGATCTCTAAATACATTTCACAACTCAGCCTTGTTCACTTCCGACAACAGTCTGAAAACGCGCGCGAGGTGTTCATCAAGTTTTGTTTATGCTCATAGTAAGCATATTAAAGGGACCTTTTCACAGACTTTGGCATGTATTGAAGTTTTTCATCAAATGCTTTATATTGATTAATGTAAACATTGATTCTATAAAGCTCCAGTAAAAACAAGAATACAATTATAGAAAGAAAAAAGTAAAGTTTTAAATCATCAAAAGATGCATATAATGGTTATTTTAGTGCATCGTTCATGTTCATGTTCACTGTTTCCTCACAAATATCATAACTACAACGACAATTTGCGAATAGGAAACAAATTTTTTTTAATTTTGTAAATTTACCAAAACGTGAAATTGCTTCCTTTAAGAGGAAGATTGACGCCTCTGCAAATAAATGTCATTCAGGTGGATGTCGAGATAACAACAAGAGCTGTGTTTGTGAAGCACAGTGCCCTCCCCCACGTACTGCAATTTCAAGCCGCTCAGCAGCTAGATAGCAATAGAAAATGTCATGACGAGGTTAGGGTTAATTGATAGTTGACAAATTTACGGACAATTTTACGAACCTTTGGCATTCCTCTAAAGTAACCATTCGTACTGGCCTCTTTCAAGGTCGCTTTCAGATACTGACTTGATATTTGTTGTGTTAGTCTACAGGCATGACCAACAAAGCCTAGAAGGATTTTTAATAGGCTATATGTACAGTATAATAATTCAAGACCTAACTTTCAGTCATATAACGGTGGAATGTGAACATATCAATACATCCTTGCCCGCTGTCCAAGGCATGTAATTTCGTCAACCATGTATTAACCGGAACAAAAATCGCACCTTATGTGTTAAGCATGTCGGTAGACTCACAAACCAAAAACCAGAATAATATCTGCAGGCGTTGAGAAAAAAACATGTACATGGAACGCCGAACAGACGGAGAGACATACAGACGGACGAATGGACAGACGAACGGAGAGACAGATGGACGGACGGACAGTGCGATTGTAAAATGCCACCCTACCGGAGGCTTAACACATTATCAGTGATGATTTAATGCATGGGTATCTGGTATTTATATTTATTTATGAGAATGCTTTCCATACAATTGCTCCCTACTATGCTAGAGACCATAGCCACGTTTCTTGTGTACATTTTAGGGATGAGATGCGGCGCAATTTATATGGACGGAAAATGTTCAGAGGGTTGAACAAGAGGATGCTGTTTTTGCCGGGCGTTTAGTTTTTCTGACAATGAGGCATTTCATCGGTATATGGATGGTTATAAAAATTTACATTACAATATTTTGTATAAATAGCAGATAAATGCATTAGTATTTCTGACATCGTTCGTTTGCAAACATGTATTTGTATTTTCGATATCGAAATATAAAACAAAGACGTAAAACCTTTGAAAACTTGCCGTCTTTTTACGACGTTTCAAAACAACACCTGGCTATCCAAAGGTTCATTTTCGACCCTTTGTATCATCTCCGACTTTATGTTTGATTGCGTGCGATGCGTGTTTTGCCATACGCACATTTCCATTTGGAACATGGACACTAAATAAGATGTGAGACTCAGACATCGACAGCTGTGCCCCGCTTGTCCTTTTGTGTTAGATGACACGAGAGAATTAACACCCAGGGCATCGAAAACTGAGCCCTGCATGTCCTTTTGAATTATTTGACAAGAGTTTCTTGAAACAACGAGTATGAGACGCAATATAGCGATCAAGATAGTAGTTTAAGCGATGATAACCAAATATGTTCAAATAAATCGGTTGATCAAACCAAAGATGACCAACATGATGAAGAATACAATGATTAAAGTGATTTTGATGACGATGACGAAGATAATTTCATAACTCAAAAAGATTCCAATGATCAAGATGTAGATGTACATGATACAGAAATGTGTTGGGTTTGCAGAATAAGTGATAACGACGATATAATAGAAGATCATTAAAGGGACGACACCTTCCGCTTAAGCTGCATTTTTACTAAGAAGAGACTTTATAAAACGAAAAATATCATTAAAGCGAAAAGCATTGTCCCTGATTAGTCTTTGAATAATGCACAGGCTAATCTTGGAAGACACTTTACGCACATGCATTAAACTCACTGTTTAAAGAGCAAGGCTCATTTGGTTTTTTTTTTAGTTGTTTGCGTAGCGAACAGCTAATGTTGTTTCTCAAAATTTCAAGTTGTTTCGGCTTATCTACGGAAAGCCTACTACCTGCCACACATGCCGAATCTGCGCTAGAAAGAGTTGTATAATTTATGTAACAGGCTTGAGTTCTCCAACTATATTCATTCACAAATGGAAACACTATATGAATATCGTGTTAAATGTAATAGTTTCGAACAGAGCTTATATAGAAAATACTCAACAAAAAATGATTGTATTATACGTGTCGCGGAAGAGATTGTTTATGAACGATTAAGATTGTTTATAAATGATTACGAGTTATTAACATAGTCCACTTTCTGCTGCGTCTTCATGCCGTAGTATTTTTGCGCAGCTCATTCATAATCTGAGGCTATTAATAGATGCGGCTGCCGATAAACATAGAGAGTCCAATGACACGGGTGATAACAACGCAACAGTATAAGGTCACGCTTGGTAATCTGAGGCTATTAATAGATTCGGGAAAACAACGCAATAGTATAAGTTTACGCTTGTTTATATTTTCAATTTATAAAACGTTGAACATGAGTTCAACAATAACTTCAGGGATACGATAGACAACAGCAAAAATGCTTCATAATCGCTAAAACCGGATATACCAAACAGTTAAATATAACACAAATGATCTGTTTCGTAACCTCGTTCATGCTTCTACAGCGGGGATTTCTGGGAAACGTTCTTTAGTTCTGAACAGATAGCGGCGATCTTTTGTATTTACGGGTGGACATTTCTTTTGGGGTTATAAAACTGTAATATTGTTACCATATAAAGCAACAACAACTACATATTTGTAACATGATGCTGTATAATATACTGATATACTGCTTTTAATATATTTGCCAATCAAATATATGATGTGAGTTTGTATCCGTTATTTGTAAAGTGTAAATTGCACAGTACCGGTAGGTCATTATAAAACACATACTCTTCAGTCAGTTTACACATTTTCTCTGTCTTACAAATATATTTTTATATCGTACTATCAAATCTCGCAATTAGTACCATCGGACTATCAAATATTCTACCGTATTGGACGCGCGTCCAATACGTTCCATACTAAACAGTGCGAGTTGATGGGGGCATTTTTAGAGTCTTCCTTAAAATATAATTGACGACAAATTGAAAAGTTCTACAGTATGTGGAAACTAGGACTATAACAGATCCGTGGAAATTCTGATAAATTACATTTTAAAACATCGTTTTTGAAATGATTTTAGTTAATAGCTAATGGTAAATTTCTTGACACACGAGTTGTTTACAACTTGCGTATCATAACGCAATTACTGATATTGATCAGTGCTGGCGCTCATTCGGCATTAATCTCAGCTCCGTGCTTATTAAAATGTAACATTATATTGCAAAGACGTCTGTCAAATAAGACAATATTATTATTAAATACAAGACAATTACCGGACTATAAACATTGATATTGATTTGTCAACCTGCTCTCTTTCTCTATAGGTTACTATGGATGGTTTATTTTATATATAAGGACAGTTTTGAAATCTGCCGATGAGCATACTTTATAAGGTTAAAAGAAAAATATAATTATATGACCTTGTCAAAAATGTTCATTGAACAAAAATTATGAAATTTTCATCAATTAAATTACAGGGTCATTATTGGCTCTTTGTCAACCTTGTCCTATGAAACATCGATGATAGTAATACATGTTGGTCTTTATAGGTATACAGGGCATATTAGCACGATTTAATATCAGCATTTTATAGCATTTTGGTTTGCACGAAATCTAATAAAAATACGTCAAATAATCAATATTTGATACATAGTATATTAAAACAATTATTGTTCATGTTCAATTAATATGAAAGTGACGAATTCGCGAACAAGAGAGACGTCACATCTTTTATGTTCTGTTTTTCAAATGCATCGTATATTCGAATATATCCGTTTGGACTTGGTCTTATAAAAAAGTAAATAAAAGCGCTGAAGGCACTGTAGGTGTTCGCTGTTGTATACGTTTAGACGCAACTCAGTTTAAAAAATGTTAAAGCTTTTTATTTTGCAAGTTTTAAATGAACCCAGCCCATGCAAATTTATAAAGAGTGTGCCTTAAAGCACAGTTCCAGATGTTTTTTTTGAATCATTAATAAAAAAATATAATGTAGGCTTCATTTTGGGAAAACAGGGCTTAATGCATATGCATTAATTGTCATACCAGTACCATAGACTCTCATTAAACGAAAAACATAAAATCAGAAACGTCGTCCTTGATTAGCTTATGCGCATTTCACATGCTTATCAGTGTGCACAGGCTAATCTTATTTGACATGCATTCCCCGTTTTCCCTGAAAGCAGCCAATATGTACATATTTCAATGATAAACACTTGACTGGCCAATGTCGTCTTAAAAGCTGTTAACTGTGCTCTGTTACATTAGCGTGAGCTAACGCTCACACTAATAAAACCATGAACAATATAACAATATCCTAAATAGCAACTAGCCCATCACATGGCGCAAAGCATATATGAAAAACATTTCCCCAAATGTTACTTAAAATAATTTGCGGAAGAAAGTTTGTTAATAGAAATGCTTATAAAACTGTATTCAAGTTTCAGAGTATTTTTACGCTTGAAAACAATTTTATATCTGATTTATATTTCTATAAGCATCCGGATGTCAAAATAGTTTTGTTTAATATGTTAAGGCCCGGTCACACCGCCAGAACTTTGCTGAGCGTTCCTTGAACGGTATGAAGAGGGGCCGAATTTCGGCAACGCTCGTCACCGCGCACAAAATAGGGAAAAAATCGAAAATACGGGCGTTGCCAAAGCGGTGCACCGCTGAAGCAAGCGTTGGTTAAGCGTTGGTTTAACGGTAGTGAGCGGTAGCGAGCGTTGGTTTAGCGGTGACGCGAATGTTGATAGAGCGGCGTTTTGCGCATGCGCGCGTCGGCTCGGTGGGAGTTTAAAATTGGTATAGCGGCAAACCGCTTCTGAATACGGAACTGAACGGATCGCTTTGATAGACGTTCTTATATTTTTTTTTATAGAAGTCGATAGTTGAAGTTCATCATGCCACGTAGATAAAAGAAGTGGAAGGCTGGGGATGGAGAGGCAGCAGCCTAGGTAGCCCACTAGTTGTGTCAAGAAATATTCAAAACTGTGAAAAAATACTGTTATGTATTTAACTTCAACATTTTTAATTTATAATTCATTTGTTATATTTTGCAGAGATCAGTAATGCCACATCAGAATCCACTGCTAGGACAGCCACTGTTAACACAGCCACTGCTTCAACAGCCCAGGCAGGGACAGCTATTGATGAAGGTTATCGCCAATAGAAATATTAAATTTAGTGATGATAATAATAATAATAATTATAATAATAATAACTATAATCTTTTAATCACTTTGACATTGTTCATGTAATATTCATTTGCTTTATTTTGCAGAGACCAGTAATGCCACACCAGAATCCACTAATAGCACACCCACTGCTAACACAGTCATAGCGACTGCTACCACAAAACAGGCAGGGGCAGCTGCTGATGAAGGTAATCACCAATGAAAATGTATGAAATGAAATGATAATGATAATCATTTTAATAATAATCTTTAAATTACGTTGACCTGGCTTATTTATTATTCATTTGTTATTTTTTGCAGACTCTGATGACGGGCCCGTGAAGGCCCTGACACAGGACCGGCCTGACAATGAGGAAATACCACCCGGTGATGACCAACCTGAGGAGGTCCGTGCTACTGCTGGTGCTGAAGGTAATGATAATGTGATAATATGCAATGAAAAATCAATACAAATTGATCTAAATAATATATGTTCCATTTATACATTTATTATTTCTATTGAACTGTTATATTTTTTAGACTCTGAACGGGACGATGAACAGCGTTGCCGCAGAAGTTTCGTCGCAAGGCCCTACTGCTCGACAATGACACTCAGGAGCCACTCATCGAGTGGGTCCGGGAGCAAGAACTTTTGTGGAGGAAGGGGGCCACCGATTACAAGGATACAAAGAAGAAGACGGAACTTTGGATTAGGAAGGCAAGAGAGTTGAATATTGAGGAGGGAGCTGAAGTTCTCAGGACATGGTGGAAGTCCGGGACCAGGCTGCAGCGAACTTGACGGATAGAGAAATGTTCATCAAGAGAAACTGCGCCTTCCTGCACAAGGAGGTAAAGCCCAGGAAAGGCCAGCCACTTAGAAACATGCCCCTCACACATAAAACTTTAGCAAACCAGCCTCCAAAAGCCCAGCCCTCGGCGTCGACAAGCATCTCTCGCAACACTCACCCACACTCACCTTCTACCAGCAGCGGCCGCATTGCTACCAGCCCCAGACTCAGCATTACGGCTTCCAGCAGCAGCCTCAGCCTGAGCACCAGCCTCAGCACTTCCAGCAATTGCAGACACCCAGAGGCAGCCAGCCATCCTCCACCCCAAGGACCTCCAGCGCAGGACTCATGTCAGACATGCCGAAGTTTTACTCCTTTAACCAAGCTAACATGAGCGCCGTCAGCGAGGGGTGCATTCTCCAGGACCTTCAAAGGCTGGATATTAATGCTCCATCCATACCAATCCCCGCCACAGCTCAAGGGCCTGATGATTTACTGGCAAAAATAAGGGCCACCGTTGAGGAGGATTGAGACTGCTTGTGATGTGTTGAAGAGACTGCTCAGTTATTTCATGTGATTTTTGTTTAAGGTATGAGCTGGCAAGCTGTTTTGATATTTATCTTTTATGTGCAGTTGTGTGTTTGGGTGGTCTCAAAAGTTTTGCGCTTTAATAAACAGCATTTTTATAAAACTATTCTTGACTACTTTATTTATTGGAATTTCTAACTCTAAAAAAAACCTTCAAGTATTAAACAATATAAATAAGTGAAACTCCAGCTGCTGGAGCAGTATTGAATTTTCATTAAAAACAATTAGTTGGTCCTTTATTTAAGGCAAGTGACCGATTGCCCAAACAGTACAAAACAGCCCAATACAGCACAATACAAACCAACATAAACACAAAAAATGAATAAAGCGGGGGTCACCGCCTTGGAACGGTCAATGCAAAGCATTGGGGGTTTAAACCTGGTTATAGAGCGCTCAACCTCACACTTGGCCCAGCAATATTCATAATACATTTAAGTGTAAATAAAATTTAACGTCATAGCATTGTAACTCAAATTAAACAATAATAAAAGGGAATTAAAACGCATTCAATTTAATTACTATTTAATTACTCAATTGCATTGAAGATACAAGAGTAACAGAATTACAACTTTTTGACGAACGATCAAATAAAACTATTAACAATTGTCAACTACATTCCTTCTTTATAGAAAAGATTTGAGAATATAGAATCATATAGTTAATATCTCAGATAATCATCGCGCAAATACAGGAAGAAGCATCAATAATGGGTGTAAAAATTCCATATTACATAGCTTGGTTGTTTATGTTACTGCTAAACAAATTAAAAATAATTAAATCAAACAAGAAACGCCTATCAGAGAGAAAATATAAATAAAATGGAACGTTATAAACCCAATGACCTATGCATGTAAATTACAACTGGGAAAGTCGGTCGTATGACGTCACAAAAATCCATAATGACGTGAACAAATTCCAAGGGCAGTACTAAATAAAAATATCAATGGGGCTGTGCTACTAATAAAACAAGTTTAGGTGATTTAATATTAAGAAGCAAATGAATAAAAATGGTAATTCCATTAAAGCGACATTATTGGAATCAAACAGTATAGAGGTGTTTTGACAACTGAAGACAGAAATGATTTGATGTACGATTTGAGTCCAAATGTAGTTTACATGCAGATTTGTTCATACGACACAATGACACAATTTTATTCAACAGTGAAAAATGCCTATAATGTAGTATTCATGCAGATTTGTTCATACGACACAACGACACAATTTTAATCAACAGTAAAAAATGCCTATAATATCACTAATGATTCCAAATTTTAAGGGAAGAAAGATATAGTGAATCGAAAACCATCAAACACGTGTTTTTAAGTACATAAGCATCGTATCCTTTTGATAAAAACAAGTTAATTAAATTGAAAAGTTTAATATGAACATTTGGTTTAACATATTTTAATTTGCGGACACGCTTCAAAACATCTCCGTAAAATGATGGATGGGAGATTCCATTATTTAAATGCCATTTTAAAGAAACATTATATTTTGAAATTAAATCACCATACTTAGAGTAAAATCTAGCAAATTTATTTCTTAGGTTATGATACAAAAAGCCTTGTTTTAGCAATTTTTTAGTTAATATTAGATTACGATCATTAAAATCTTTAAAGCGGGTATATACGATCTTGTCAAATATTTATTAATTAATATACAATGTGTAAAAAACTTATTATACATATATTTCAATATAAACTAAAATAAAAGTTAAGAAGAACATGTGTCGAAAAATGCTAAATAAGCCAGATATTTAATTCTGAAATCGAAAAAGGCTGTACAGCCGAATTCGCCAGCATGTATATCATGCATATACGATGTGAATCTAAATTTAGTTTAACGGTTCATTTGAAATTCCTGCAGCGATATCGATTCATACGACACACGAACACTTACTAAAAAGACGAATGCATCGGTTATTGTAGAAAAATAATTACGAATTATCTTCGTCACAATCGGCTAGGGGCGCTAATTTGTATTTGCTGCATTTTATGAAATTCGTCTTAAATGTATCATTTTTCTTGCATATTGTGTGTTATTTTAACATATTTGTATCAATATTTTACAATTCAGCACATATAAAAATCGTATATACCCGCTTTAATACACGAACATGTTCTGGCATAACGTACCAACTGCGAAATGTAAATACCATAGGAAGGTCCTTTAGGGATGTTGCCATCTAGAAACGGAAAATTTACAATTTCAAAGTTAAAATCGTCCCGTTTGTCGTATAAACTAGTTTTGATCAAATTATTATTAATAGTTAAATGTAAGTCTAAATACGCAGCGTCTGTATTGGATATACACGATCTATTTAAGACTAGTTCTATTGGGTAGATTTTGTGAATATATTGTTCAAATAATGGATTATCTAAATTAAGTATGTCATCAATGTACCTACTAGTAAGGTTAAAACAATTAATCAAATCTACTTGCTTAGTTTAAGATAATTCTAACATAAATTCTCTTTCATAACAATATAAAAAAAGGTCAGCTATAAGTGGCGCACAATTAGTACCCATAGGAACGCCAATAATTTGTTTAAATATTTTACCATTAAATTCAACAAACAAGTTATCCAAAAGAAAAGTAAGTGCTGCACAAAAGTCAAGACCAGTCCAAATGATGTAATTATTTAATATCTGATTAGTAAAAAACACTGTTTTAGTGTTTAAAGCTAGACACAAACATTTCTCTCTAGCAAAAGTTTTTTTAATCAAAGAAACAAGTTTGGATTTTATTAAAGCGTGAGGAAGCGTTTTATATAGTGTCGAAAAATCATAAGTACTTACCTGTGACACCTTATATTTTTTATTTTCAATTTTATCAATAACTTCTAAGGTGTTTTTTATTGACCAAAATAGGTTAATATTACTATTTTCATAAACTTTATTACAAAATTTAGCTATATGATATCTAATAGCACTCAATGCAGATGTAAGATACACTGATAATTGTTTGGTGGTACAAGACACTGAATTAGCGATAAAACGACTTTTATATGGCGTCTTATGTAATTTAGGTATCCAGTAAAGTGATGGCAATTTCTTGTCAGTAATATTGACTATTACATTTAACTTTATGCATTGGGCAATATGGTCGGTAATAATTTCATTAGGTTGCTTATTGTACTCACAATATGATGTAGTTTGTGAAAGTTCTTGTGAAATAGTTTGAACATAAAACACTCGTCATATTATGATAACATTATTAGCAGCCTTATCAGCAGGAACTAAGACGAATTTACATTTTAAGTCTTCAAGCAATTTACAGAGATTTTGTTTATTAAATTTAGGTGAATGTGGTAGGGCCAAAGGATGTGTATCATAAAAACATATTTTATTCATGGCCATACTAAATAGTTTTGTTTTCCAATCATTGAGTGCAGTAATTTCAGCATTTCCCTTCCTGCACCATTTAGTGCAATAATCATGTAAGGATGTTACGATATTCTTAATGCAGTCATCAAAATCAACAGGCATAGGCAGTCTGTACTTAGGGCCTCTGCGTAGCAAATTTCTAAGGTTTTTATTTTGAATGAAATTAAGGTCCCCAGTAATAACATGTCCAACTGGACCATATATATATTTAGAACTAGTACAGTCACATAATGTAGGACAATTTCTTATTACATTTATATCTGTGGAAATAGAATTATAATTAAAAACGATACTTCTTACAGGTTTACTATATTTGTAGCAAATAAGTGGTGATTCAGTATTTCGGAAATAAGGGGGAATCAACCGACGTACATTTTTATCATTGAATATTTTAGGAAGGTCAATTAAATCAAGACCTTTGTTACAAAACTCAATTTTGATACGATTTCTAGTTTTGTTAAGTACATTTTCAATAAAAGTTTTAAGATAGTAGTCAGTGAAAGATTCAATAATACAAGCACATTCATATAGAGGGTCAGATTGAAGTAAAATAAGTTTACATTCCTTATCAATATGCGCCAACGAAGAAACAGAAAGAGAGCAAAGTGCACTTAGTAATTTATGTTTACCCCCATTTTGTAATATTGTGTAGCAATCATTTAAAGAAAGCAGACGTTTAAATTTACGCCTTAAGTTACCATTTTTCCTAATGCCATGTGAACGTTTATTTCTTAGACGTTTACTAAACAGAGAAAATGAATTAATCGATTTATTTTTAGAAATTGTTCCAACATTTAGAATATTATCATTTAATCCAAGTGGGTAAGCTGATTGCAAACGTTTAAGCCATTCAAATTCTGACATGCACCTTGCTTTTAATTGGCACTGACTTGAAGTACTATCATTAAAAATAAGTTGTCCCACAGGTTGAATTGAAATATTTGTTACGCTATGACCTGTTTTATTAAAATGCTGGTAAATGAAGTTATAAAATTTATTGTTATTTTTAATTTTAAAAAAATGTTCCCTAAAACGTGTTTTAAGTGATCGACCCGTCTGCAAGACATGTTTTAACACATAAAAACCCAGGCTATTTCTAGAGTCTACCTCTTTGACTAAAATTACCAAAAAGACAGCTTACTACAGGCTTAACGACTTACAAGACCCCATAGTACTGAAACCATTGAAAACAATAGAGCATTTGCTCATTTTTGGAGCAAATGTTTTTCAATGGCTTCAGAAACTGAAATTTTCAGAGGTGCGGAAAGGCGCTACTGGGACGTAATGGATTTAACATAAAGTGCTTTTAATTATTATAATATGACATCAAGAATGAATCGTATCACAAGTTTCTTTATTAATCTCATAACATTTCAAACAAAAACAAGTACAATTTGCATGTCCAATACTGAGGCACCATTAACGTTCGAGTTCCTTTAACAAAGACAAATAACATTTACAACAAAGTAATCAGCATATTACATGTATATGGACAATGCACAAGTGTATCCTCAGTGTTCTGCGCAGTGTTCAGTTGATAGCCACCATTCTTTCCTGCCAGTTCACTGATCCTGCAGGGGAGTTGCACCAATGCTTGAGTAGATTACGCTGCCTCTTCTCAATTCGCAAGGCTGTGTTTGGGTCTTGCACGACGATAGTGTCCTCCACGTTCCGTCCTTCTCTCCATGCCCCAGGCTGCAGGTTGCCATCCGGTTGTGCACGGTCCACAAGTCTGCTCTGGAGCACTATATAGAGGGTGCGCATCAGGTTGTGGATGATGCAGCAAGCGTCCACGATGGTTCTGGCAGTTTCATGGTGATGTTGCATTTGGTGAGCAGAATCTGGAAACTGTTGGCCAGGATGGCGAATGCGTTCTCCACGACCCATCTTGCCATGGAAAGCCGATAGTTGAAGATGCGCTCTCTGGTGTTGTACGGCTTCATTAGTGTGTCCGAAGTGAGAAGGCGTCATCTCAGACGATGAAGTAAGGCACATTCTAAATGTCATTGGGTAGGGGGTCTTGCTGAGGAAAGGCATGAATCCTGTTCTGGTCCAGCCCACAATGGAGATCACTTTCATTGTAGATCTGAGCGTCTGAGGATGAGCGATTGCCTGAGACGTCAATGTAGGTGAACTTGTAGTCAGCATCCACCATAGCAAACAGGATCACGCTGTAAAAGCCTTTGTAGTTGTAGAATTCTGAGCCCGAGTTAGGAGGAGCTTTACAGGCCACGTGCTTGCCATCAATGGCACCAACTGTGTGGGGAAAGTTCCATCTCTGGTACCATTTGTCAGCAAGGTCTCTCCATCCTTGTTCAGTTGTTGGGCAAAACAAAATTCATCTGTGTACTCCTCAATGATTACCTTTACCACTTCTCTAACTACCACACTGATGGTGTTGTGGGAAACCCTCCAGGCGTATTGCATGTTTCTGTAGGTGTTACCAGAGGCCAGATGCCGTAGGGTGATTGCCACTTTGATACCAGGTTCCAGGCTTGGTCGGTAAATGGTGTCTTGTTTGGTCAATCGGGGGGTCAGCCTCTGTACAACTTCATCAAACATGGCTGGTGGCATCCTCATAAAGTGATGGAAGTCTCGTGGGTCCTCATTCCTCAGCTCCACCACCAACTTGTGATACAGTCCATGTTCAGGCCTTCTCAGCATCCACTGTCTGACCCACACGACTCTGTCTCTCCTTCTTCTTTCTCTTCTCCTTCTGTCAACATCTTGTTGCAATCTGAGGAGGTTCTGATTCTGCTGCTGGACTAGTGCACCAATCACAGCAAGTCTCACAGCATCTATGGTAGAACACTTGTACCGTAACTGAGCAAATTAAAATGATGTCTGCACTCAACGGTAGCTCGATTTAAAATGGACTCCTGACTCATTTATCCCCGTATTTATAGCCAAATTCTGGTCCCACTCCAACACCTCAATACCAACGCCAAACCAAAGTTCATCACTGCAATGGGTCGCTACTTCAACGCCCGACACCGTTCCAGCAATTCCGTGTCCGTTCGAAAAACGCTTACAACCGCTCCACCAAAGTTTGTGCAACGTTTAACCACCGCCCGGGCAATCCTGGCGAAGCAGCGGTTGTCCAGCATTCAAGATTAGTGCGTTGGCCTTGCGGACCCAAACATCCACGAACTTGCGTCTAGCGGTGCCAAACTTTGACTGAGCGTTGGTGGAACTGTGGTGAACATGGTCGGAGCGGAAAAATGCCCGCTCCTCACCGCTCGCAATATTTTGTGCAGCTCAAAACTTTCTGAGCGGTAGGAGGAACCATCAGCTGTGACCGAGCGTATACGGCGTTGCCTTAACGGGGGCCAACTTCTATTTAACGGTCGTGAACGGTCGTGAACTGTAGCGAGCGGTGATGATTGTTTTTCACCGCTCCAGGAAAGCTCAAGCAAAGTTCTGGCGTAGAGACCAGGCCTTTAACTTCCAAAAAAAACATGTTGTAGGTTAGACGTATCAATGTATTAATCTCGAATTGTCACCGTAAATTCTAGATTTATTTCTCTGATTTTTACAGACAATAAATGAACGCCAGTACCACCCTCTCGTACAACTTTTAAGAAAAATATTATTAGTGTTAATGTAGAGAATTTTGCTCATAATTTTTAACAGAAAGAACTTTATTATCATTTTCATTTACATTATTATTCACACAAATTTACTCCGTTTACTGCGCCCATTCAATGAAAATAAGGCGATTATTTAGTTCTGGCGAAACCTGTGCTGATGCGCATGATCAAAATGAATAAGAGCGAGATTGTTAAGGCGTTTGAAAGAACTAGGTGTTCATTTGCTTCCATATGAGTTGTCTATACATTATTCTGTGATTCTTGTATACAAAGTAAATAACGCTTCTTGCTGCTTCTGTGAGAAATTTTAACTAATGAGTAAAGTGTATTATGGCTTATTATTCAAGTAGCTATGCATTTCGTTAAATAGTAATAAGGTCGTTTGGAAGTGATTTGTCAACACTGCGTAAATCCTTTCAAACGACCCGTATCATCGTTTACTTCATAAAAACATACAAGTAAAAGGAATCCGTACTTAACAAAAATCATTGTAACAATGAAAACAATCTGAATTGCACTCGCTTGAATGTCTCTGTTTTTGTTATATTTCGTATATATCATCTTTGGTTGGGATTTTATAACACTCAAACAAAAAATGAAAGAAACAAAACAGAGTAAAAGGAAAACAGAGTATGATGGGTTGTCCAGTGTTATTGATTGTATGCCGGATATTTGAGTGACATGTTTATTTCGTTTTAGAAAAATAACTTCAATTAAACATGCAAATAACAGTAAAACCAAACTAATAGGGACAACTAAAAAATTTTCAGTAGAGTAGACGTTATTTACCTCGTCCATAGGTATGTGCAGGTCGAGGCCATCCTGCTCAATACCGTACGAAAGATTATCTGCTCGTAGCACTAATATGAGTTAATATTTCCAGAGAGATAAACAAACACATTATGTTTACTATTGATGTAATTTATATATAACGACATTGTTAAATTCATACCATAATAATTCATTGTATAATATATAATACAATTATGAGCACGCTTAACAAATATCATTTTTAACGATCCAGTAGGTTAATTAAGAATAATATTGCGAGTGCAAAAATGTAATTTTAAAAAAGGAGAGAAAAATAATACGCATGACACCAGTATACCTTAATTGTATATATTTTTTTATACATATTTTGTAACAAAGAATTATATTGGCTTTGGTTCATTGTACGAATATTCTTAAAACTGACCATTTGGCGAATTCGCTAATTTGTTTAGTCTTGGATTTTGCATGATAATAGTAGACTTCTCTTAAAGTCTCTATAACGCTCAAAATCAACGAAAATTTCGTACAGTATTTAGTAAAATAAAATTAACACCTAAACAATCAGTGTTCCTCATAGCAATAGCCACAATTTCAACGATAGATGTTGTATGATTACATAGATTTTTGTAGATACAAAATGTTTTTTTTATTAATTTGTGACCACAATAAATTCCATGTCAATTTCCTGCGAATACATCTATTGATACGACACACGAACACTAAAATGGTACCATGTCAAAACCAGAATACAAACGAACGTTTTGTATCCACAAACATCTATTTTACCAGACCACATCTGGTGTTGAAATTTCGACAATGGCCATAAGGAAAAATGATTTTTAATTTTTTAGCTTTATTTTACGAAATATTGTACGAAATTTTCGTTGATTTTGAGTAGTTATGTTACTTTAATTCATTGAACATTCGGGATTTGTTTACACATTTACATCGTTCTTTTAGTTTCGATTATTAATATATAGATATGTTTCATTTTCAAAACATCATGCTCTGGAAGAGAGTGTAGGCAAATTGACATTATTTATATTAATTTGTAAAATGTTTAACAATTGTTTTAATGTGCTCAGAATCCCAGAAAGGATGAGTTAAAGTTTTCTTATATTTATTACAAAATGTGAATGATCATCAACAATTTTCATTTGTATAGCAGGTATTGAGTTCCTAAGATTCTATATATAATTATAGTATGTAAAAATTGCATATAAGAATCTCTGGTTATTTTAAAAAACAAAACAGTGCACATACTTCCAGTATATATTACTATATATTCCAGTAGGTTTTACTTGAAGGTTTTTCAGCACTTGAATCAATCAATATTGTTTTATTGGTATCACCAATACAGGTAAAACTGTATTTATTAAATCATTGATCATTTATCACTTAAAACAATTTAAAAGAGATCTACATTTAAATGTATGAAATTTTTAGATTTAATCTTATTTCTTAAAGGTTAAAATAGGGTACATGTTGTCACATGTACCAAAAAAGATTAGTGAATGCAGAAAGATGTTTTTTGACAGACGTGAGACTTCCGAATATTAAAACTTGGAGATGACGACGGCGAGCGCGGCGCACAGCAACGTTGTCATGGAAAACACGAGTGTAATGGATCCGTTGCAGAGCTCGCTTTCACAGTAACAGAGGGCAGTATCTCCCGACACCGTGCACCAGTTGCCAACAGCACTCGAAGAACATTCTCTTGAAACGACTGTAAACACAAAACGTACAGTCCTTTAACAAGTCTGCGTCTGGAGGCTTTGATGGGGGCATTGTTTTAATAACAATTCGCAAGTTATTGTATGCAAGTGACAATTGCCTTAAATTATCGTACACTAACGTATAATACGTAAAACATGCTGTAATAGAAAAAACTTCCACCAACAAAACACATTCAATTGTTAAACATTGGCAGTGATTAAAGAAAACGTGGTTCTTAAAATAAAATAAGCAAATCAGTGTGGTTCATATAAATTATTAAAAATTATTGCTAGTATTTATTCTAAAATACTTACCGCCATTAATCTTTATCTTGGTGCAGCCCATGCATGTGACTGCACTTTCCAAAATGGTACCTGAAGAAATACATTGCGTACTTATAAAGCTGTTTTTTTTTAATTTGGTTTATTTTGTGTTTTGCAATTTAAAAGTCTTCAATAACAATCAGTGGTATTTCCAAAATATCAAAACAGTTGTTAGTACAATAGAATGATTTTATATTGCTTCTTTATTTTTATTTGAAAAAAAAGATAAATATGTGAGCCCTGATATTCTTATTGGTATTTCGAATAGAAAATTTATATGTTTGGATTGATACTGCAATATGCAAATATTTGAGTTTTATGTACTTTTGCAATGAGGTCTTACACATTGTTTCCCAAATATTGCTCCTTTATATAAAGAAGTTTAACTAAGCTTTTACGAATATATTAAAAGAATGCGCAAAAAGATCATTTTCATATGTAAAAAAACGTAAAGTGTGTTTACTAAACATTAAATAACAGTTATGGCTGAAAATAATGTATTCACTGTTAAATGTGTATATATTACTTGTTCAGCGATAAAATATGGAGCCGATCCAAAAATCTGAATGGTCAGCGCATGTGAGGTGTGATTTGTTGATCACATTTAAGTATAGTAATATATACACACATATATAAACACACACGTATATATATATATATATATATAGAGAGAGAGAGAGAGAGAGAGAGAGAGAGAGAGAGAGAGAGAGAGAGAGAGAGAGAGAGAGAGAGAGAGAGAGAGAGAGAGAGAGAGAGAGAGAGAGAGAGAGAGAGAGAGAGAGACAGAGACAGAGACAGAGACAGAGACAGAGAGAGAGACAGAGAGACAGAGAGACAGAGACAGAGACAGAGAAACAGAGAGAGACAGAGAGAGACAGAGAGAGAGAGACAGAGAGAGAGAGACAGAGAGAGAGACAGAGAAAGAGAGAGAGAGAGAGAGGGGGGGGGGCTTGCCGAGACGTTATTTTATGCCTGATATATTACAAAAAGATCAGGCAGTAACCTGTTTGTCTGTTTATCATACCTCCACGTCTCCGATTATAAAGAAATGATGGAAAAAATCGCTAAAAAGCTGCAGTTTTTGCGGGAAAGAATACGACTTTTGTTGTTTAACGTGTTAATAATGACGTCATGAGCACGTGCGCTTAATATTTGTAAACATGTTTTTTACTGTTTGTGGTGCATTTTGTGTTTAAATTATTTAACATCTTGGTATCAAATTGTTTGTTTTGTTTCATCTGATTCGATTTTACTAAAAATAATTACTTTATAGTTGATTCCGAGTAATATGACCATCCTCCACACATGACTGATATAAGAACTTCCTTTTGACCATGATATAAAAAATATATATCAGGTAACATTATATCAAGCTGATATCAATGCAGTGGTATGATAAATATATATATTAAATAATACTTCCCGATATTATAACGAACACAAAACAAAAATACCACAATTCCTGTCTCATAACTTACTTTTTGTGAACGCGTCCAAACAGCCGTCACTACTCGAAGTTCCTGTGCATTCGTAACACTTGAAGGCTGCATCCACATTGGAGACTGAAACCACCGATTGCCGGTTATTTTAATTTGTAATATGTTAAATATGTACACACGATAACACAGAATGTTTAGGTAATCTAGAGACGAGCTATTGAATATGCAGTTTTATAGATCAAAATATATAAACCAGAGATTTCGATTTGACGCAGATCCCTGCACTGTTTACACAATACCTGGTTTGTTTATACAGAAGTAAACTTTCTTCATTGCGTCATTTTGACCAAATGAAACCCTTACCAGCGAGCAACAATAAATCGCACACATAACAAGTTATATGATAATAATTTAGCTGTGCTACATGGGAAGGGGACAACGACAACGAGCGAGGCATGGTATAGGGGAGATAACCATGGGTTATGGTTAGGTTAGGGTAATGGTTAGGGGTCGGTAAGGGTTAAGGTTATGGTTTAGGCTAACCCTAACCCAAACCTGACCCCTAATCCTTACCCTAACCCTTACCCTAACCCGCTAACGCCAACCATGCGTATTACAATAATATGCCTCGCTCGTTGTCGTTGTCCGCTTCCCAGTGCTACTTGTTGACATCACAGGTGTGTATTTAAAATACCCTCTATTGATTAAAGAGGCCCCCGTTTATATTAACCTAATTTCACTCGTGTCCATAAAATATATGGAAAAAACATAACGACATCTCTTTGTAAAAAAATCTCAAAAGTTAACTATTGGTAGAAAATTAATTTGTATGCTTTGATCCTTTGCCTTGATATGCATGTTTTATACATTTGAGCGCACATACCAAACACGTTTAATAATAGCTCAATAATGAAATTGCCGTTCCCAAGTGAATCCATTTTTTTCAAAGAGTCTCGTTCAATTAACCACATTCTTTGGTATTTACATATGTTTGTTATCTTTACTTAAGTTGTATAAAAATATCAATATGCTATTTAAGAATGCTAGGATAGGAAAAAACCCATTCTTACTTCAGGAAAATTGATTAATTATTTTCTAAATGACTACCTTGTTAAACTCTTTATGCAAGTGTCGTGTAAAGTAATTACAATTTTAAAGTGTGGAAGTAATTTCATAAGATGTTAAATTTTAAAACGTTCATGGCAATAGAATCAAATTACAAGTACTGTAATGCTATTAACTTGTATTAAGTCAGAAATTTTGTAATGACTTCCACAGATAATTTAACACAAGAAGCAGTCAAAAAATATCAACTGTAGTTTTTCATTTCTTTACAATCAGATTTTTAAAGCGAGTCTATGCAATGGCTAATTATCGAACCAAATTGAAAACGTAAATAACATAGACAAGAAACGGGTTCAAAAAAGGCTCTAGACGTTTATTAATTTTCAGATGGCTCAAAATTAAGAGTACCAAGGTTATCAGCTTAGACCTAAGAGACTTCTCATATCCAATTACATACTATATATTTTGCGTTTGTCATAATTAGTGCAAATAGTGTATTCAAGCTAGTAACATGACGATCATTAACATAGAGTCCCAAGTGTCACACGAACAAAATATTGTTTCATTTAGAACATGTATCATGCTGAAGTGCCAGTTCAAAACGGGCCACGCATGGGGATCACAAGGCCACTGCAACGTTTTCTTAATGTAAAACATTATTAAAATCGAAAAAAAAACTCATTGTTTCAAAATATAATCCAAACACAAATAAAATCATTAACTGAACAACAGCAGTTAACAAGTTTGAGCATGTATTTATTGCAAGTAATAGCTCTTTTTAATTTATCGACGTCATTGATACACTTTATGGTAACAATGTTGGTGTAGATACAATTACAAGTGTAAACTTTAAAAAATTATTTGGTCATTATTTTGTGTCAATATTTGGAACCTTTTTATAAAAAAATATTTCAAATAAAGCAATACAACGCTAAATATATGGTATATTACTTGTTAAATCTCGCAAATTAAATGCGCACCAATTGTTACTGGTTCGATTAACGATTGCCGATTTTATTGAATCACGTTTGTAAAATATGCAACGCTTTACATAAAATAACAATGACAACCTAAGCATTTTTTTTATAAATTGTATAAGTCTTCGATATGAAGCTGAATCGGCATAAAGTAATACAATCTATTGGCATTTCGATTTAAACCGATGCTGAAAAAGCACAATGATATGATTACATTTGCCTATATAATCAGGTAAAATATATTATTAATCATCGTTATTATCATCATCGCTTTGTATATAAGTATAGAACATAAGAAAACAACGTATCTGGAATTAATTAAATAATTAATTTTACCACATAGAATGGTGACCAGCACGCATGCCGACACGAAGGTATTAGTTCCAACCATGTTTCCTCATTGATACAAGTCTGTCATATGAAAACCGGCTGTTTACGTACCCGACCTATCAAGCGAATTTCCTTATTTGCGCATGACACATACTAAAGTGCGCATGCTTGCAAGTAATTAAGCATACGTACACATGAATACAAAATATTGAATTGTAAAGAAGCACCGCACGACGCATGTTAACATGTATCGATTTGCAGTAAGATCTAAACGCTTCGTTGGTTGTTTTAAATGACTGTAGGATTTATCCCGTTGTACATAAATTGTGGTATCGTTTGATATTTTCTTAAAGCAATCCTTTCAATACAATATACTACGGAATAAACAAATTTTGCGTTTTTGGAATGTGTTTGCATTGTATTGACATAAGTGTTCGCATATTTTGATTATTAATTTACCTGTTCTGATAACAAGGGTTGTGCCATGTACCATTTTTAAATCAAATAAAACATGTGAACTATTCTTATAGGCATTAATAAAGAATGCATATCCGGTCCATTATTTAAACGGTATTGTTTACTTCAGACCGATCTCTGAATACATTTCACAACACAGCCCTGTTCTCTTCCGACAATTCGTCTGACAACGCATGCGGGGTCCGTTTCCCGTTTTGTTTATGCTGATAGTAAGCATATTAATGAGGAAGATTGACGACTTTGCGAATACATGTCATTCACATGGATGTCATGCACAAGCGCATGCTTGTCATACACAACACAATTGGTCCACGTAGATGTAGTTTAACAAAACGTATATGGATATCGAAATAACAACAAGAGCGGTGTTTGTGAAGCACATTGCCCTTCCCTCGTACTGCACTTTGAAGCCGCTCAGCCGCTCAGCAGCTATATACCAATTGAAAATATAATGACGAGGTTACGGTCCATTGATATTTGACAAATTTACAGACACAGTTACGGACAGTGGGCACTTCTCTAAAATAACAGTATGTACTGGTCTCTTTAAAGGTCGTTGTCAGATATTGACTTGATATTTGTTGCGTTTTTTAAGTTTACAGTTATGACTTACAAAACATTTATGGATTTTTTAATAGGCAATATTTTGAAAACCCTTTAAAAACAAAACACTGACTTCATGGATTAATTTATTTACATTAATTGTTATTTTTTATTTTATAAAATATAACTTTCATTTTATTTTATATTATATATAATTATCATATATAATTATCATATTAGAATAGCAAATGTAGACCAAGAACAAAAGAAATAATTACATGTTTTACACCTGTCTTTACCTACAGCAAGAAAACACTTCGCAAGCAAATTCTTATTAACAAAAACAAAACAAAACATATATTTCTGTTGAGGTTAAAGACCTATAAATATAAGGTAATTCGGTTCAACAAAACACATATCCCCAGTTCCAAGAATATAAATCAGGGTTGGAAAAACAGTACGCAAACTGATCGCAGGTCACGTATTCAGCACCTAGGAATTATGAAAATATATTAATACCAGTTAATTGGTCACTGATTCACCAGAAAAACATACCTAGGAACTAACCAAAAAAGGAGAAACCGATTAATACCAGTTAGCATTTTTGTGGAAAACTATCTTACGGAAAGTCCGGAGAAAGCCGACCTATCACGATCGAAATCACAACCCTATAATAAGTATTTAAGCTTCACGCAAACCGCATTTTCTGTCTCGCTTTACAGGTATGATTCTTATAATTATTTACATATTGGCTATTCATTTGTTGTTTGTATTATTTTACAAAGTGCGGTAATTTATAGTTAATTACTGATTTTAGTTGTATGCGGATATATTGTTATAATTAAAAACATTATATTGTTTACTCAACAGGATTATACTGTATGTAAAGAATTGTGTAGAATTTATAAACACTGGACCGAAAACTGATACAACAAATATTAAAATGAAGGCTTATTATTGTTAGTTATTGAAATCCTATGTTTCTGAAAAATACTGTAGAAGTATTTTATTTCAAATGCTTTATGACATGCTATTATAAACTGTGCATGTAGATTTACATGTATATTATTTGAAAATATTTTAATATTTCTTTGTCTCGCTTTAGAGAAATAAAATTGAACTGCTTTGGCAAGATCGTTGGTTTTGAATTTGAATTATTTTCATCAAACTATCAGGCTAGGAATATATATATATATATATATATATATATATATATATATATATATATATATATATATATATATATATATATATATATATATATATTAAACATTAATTATATTAACATTAAACACACGAAGTTAACATCAAGATATCCTCAAATATCCAAAAGATCCCGAGTAAAAAATAAAATATAATCGGTAGAAAATAGGACCGGTTATAACTTGGTGGAGTATACGTTTTTCAGATGGATTAAAACATTCAAAAAGGATATCCCAGAAATGTGAAAAATGATAATATATAAAGAAATATCTACAATGAAGTTTTACAATAGATTACTCACATTTACCTTCTAACCTGGACAACCTTACACCGCCAACTACCCTAACACAACAAGCGACAGCACAACCGGATAAGCCGCCGACATCAAAAAGTGTGTCAAAACTGTATTTAAAAACACCAGAAGACTTCGTGAATAGTGTAAAACAACATGCTAAACAACTAACAGCAGATTTAAAAACAAAACACTGACTTCCTGGATTAATATATTTACATTAATTGTTAATTTTATTTTATAAAATATAATTTTCATTTTATTTGATATTATATATAATTATCATATATAATTATCATATTAGAATAGCAAATGGTGACCAAGAACACAAGAAATGCCAAGTTGAAAAAGTATTTATAAAACAATTAGCTTTACCAGAATCATTAAGACAGGAAATAAGTTATAACTTTCATGATTTAAACGGTCACTTCGGAGTTGATAAGACGTTTTGGAAAATTAAACAGAATTATTATTTTCCACAAATGTACCAAACAATTAATGTCCAATCACGCAAGTGAACCATTTGAAATGCTTCACATAGATGTTATCACAGTCGGAAAAGAGACTAAAGGTTACAAATACCTTTTAAGTGTCATTTGCGCATTTTCAAAATTTGCTATGTTCCTTCCTTTAAAATCTCAAGGTACAGTAGAAATTGCCGAACAACTATATAATGAAGTATTTGCAATTTTCGGACCCCCAAAACATATTACAAGTGATAGAGGACAAAAAATTTTAAGTGGGATAATGGACGTACTATTCAAATTCTTTCAAATTAAGAGACATCGTACTAGCAGCTTTCATCCGATGTCTAATGGAGCAGTAGAACGAGTCCATTCCACATTACTTAATATATTACGTACAACTTTAAAGTCAGAAAACGAATGGCCCGATAAATGATCAAGTGTACAAATTGCTTATAATTCTGTTTGTTCCGACAAAACAAAATTCTCACCTTAATATGTTATTTTGGCAGACACATAATAAAACCAATTATTTCAGAACTTTGCCCAGAAAAGAAAATTTATCTATCAATAGAATCTTACATTAATGCGCTGAAGGAAAGGTTTAGGATCGTTTGGCAAATAACCAAAGACAATATAGATAATTCAAGGAAAACTATGAAGAAACACTATGATCATAAAACAATCATCCGGCCGTTAAATTTGGGAGATCTATTCATTAAACAAAAAAAAGTTCCTTTGAATAGATCTAGAAAACTATTTACAAAATTTTCAGAGCAATTAAATTGCATAACTAAAATATTAAAACATGGCACATATATATTACGATAAAGACACTCAAACAAAGAATTAAAGGTTCCTATTAATATAAATAGATTACGGAGATTTTTAAATACTGATGATTTTAGAGAAAAACAAAACTATTTATTTCACGACAAAGTTGACAGCAATAACACCGCAAGAAACGATCCATTAATTGCAAATGACTCGGCAATTAATACACCACAAGTCTTAGATAACAGCAATACCCATACAGACAACCGAAAAAAAACACTTAACGACGTAAACAGCACTAAACCAAAAACTAATAAAAAATGGTTTAGAGTTGAACAAATCTTTAAAACAAGAGTTAAGGATAATAAACGACAATATTTAGTTAATTTGGCTAATAAGAAATATAAAAATACATGGGCAGATGAAGAAGATATCTCAGAGGCTTTAATAAAACAATGTTATATAAGTAAATCCATCAAGAAAACAAATAAGCGCAATCGCAAGTAAAAAACAAGAGCACCGCATAACGGGTGCCACGCTCGGCTGCGAAAGCTTGTCAGAATTATTTTTTAGAGGTCACAGTGACCTTGACCTTTGAGCTAGTGACCCGACAAGAGATGTGTTTGTCAGAAACACAATGCCCCCTACTGCGCCACTTTGAAATAAATTTCTATATATCATTTGGCAGGTATAGACATCATCTCCCTTTAAAGCTTCATTACTTCCCTTGGATATTGTCCAATCCAACAGGGGGGGGGGAGGTCTGTAGACAGTCAAAATGACCAAGTCAGACATCACTTACAACCAAGGCTGGTGGTTTATCAAAGAGATCATAGCCAAAGTTCATCATGTATGTACGGACATACGTCCACTGGTATTTAATGAAAACTAGCATTCACAAATTAGAACAGGTAAGAAATGATAATTATATCAAGAGATGTGTTCGTCAGAAACACAATGCCCCCTATTGCGCCGCTTTGAAATAAAATTTCTATTTATCATTTGGCAGGTATAGAAATCATCTCCCTTTAAAGCTAATACTTCCCTTGAATTTTGTCCAATCCAACCGGGGGGGGGGAGGGTCTCACAGTCAATTATGACCATGTCAGACATCACTGACAACCAAGGCCTGTGGTTTAGTGCTTTAAAAGAAATCATAGCCAGAGTTGATCATGTATCTATGGACATAAGTCCACAGGTATGAAATGAACATCAAAGAAATTATAATTCTATCATTAAAAAAAAAAACTTTGACAAATTAATTATTTGAGTTATAAATAATCAAAATAATAAATATGTACAGTAACTGTGAAACGAACTTCAATTCTTGGTAAGGAAATATATAATATGAGATTTATAATTATATAAATTATTCTCTTGAAAATAATTGTCTCTAACAAATCTCTTTTTTTAGTAGCAAATAATTAAAAGCCACTACCGTGACTGTGATTGACCATTCGAAATGTGCAGCTCCATGAGATACACATGCATGCCAAATATATAAAGTGGCTAAGTTCAATATTGAATAATTTTCTCCCTTTTTAAAGCTTATTAATTCCCTTAAATTTGTATTTTTTACCGTAGACCGTAAAGGATAACATTGACCTTGACCTTTTACCACAATGTGTTTGTCAGAAACACAATGCCGCCTACTGCGCCGCTTTGATTTATTTAACAAAAATATATACGTGGCAGGTCAGATAACTATGTCCATTTAAAGCTTATTATTTCCCTTGACTTTTGTTTTTTCGGCCCTAGACCTTGAAGGATTATGTTCACCTTGAAATTTTACCACTCAAAATGGGCAGCTCCATGAGATACACATGCATGCCAAATATCAAGGTGCTATCTTCAATATTTAAAAAGTTATGGTCAATGTTCAGGTTTTTGCACGACGCCTACGGCGGACGGCGGACGACGAGCTGGCTATGACAATAGCTCGGGTTTTCTCCGAAAACAGCCCCGCTAATAAAATAATTAATAAATAACTATACATTCTATTTCTTGTCATTTTAGGCAAGATGATCGCTAAAGTGATTATCCTTGTCATGACAATAACGGAAGTGAATACAGAACAGATACTTGCGAACCATGGTATCCAGTTTTCAGATCCAAAACCAATACACTTTGTGAACAACCATTGGACCCACACGTTTGAATTCGAGATACCGGATTACAACTTCGATACAGAGTTAGTAAACGATTTTTCTATGTGTAGAAATGTCAGCCATAGTCACTATGAAAAACGATGTCCAACATCTATAAGATTTAATGGTCCTAAAAATCACACGGAATCCGACTTAAAAATTTTGTTAAATGATTTTCCTTTTTGAAGAAATGTCAGCAATGCTTACTATGAAAAAGCATGCCCAATATCTATTCAAGTCAATAATCTCAGAAACCTCATGGAAGCCGATTTGAAACTTTTGGTAAATACTTTTCAAAGCATGATATCTACTATATCAAACAAAAGACAATCTCGCGAATCCACGGGATTGCTACCATTTATAGGTGATATCGGATCCACACTTTTTGGCATCGCAAAAATCTCACAACTGAATAAACTAAAAGGCCATGCCAATAAATTAGCTTCACGAGTTAATATTGTTACGAATGCGATTATTCACCAGTTTGGAGAAATGTCATCACTCGCTGCATATGTACACGAGCACACAGCACTTTTTAATCAATTTGTTGCAAACATCTCTCGATTTAGATTTAACGAAGTAAATGCGTTAGAAACTAGTGAAAATCACCATACTACTACAGAAAAAATCATACTGGAGTTTAATAATAATATGATAAAAATACGATCGCAATTTGATATGTTAGCAATAGGGATCGAGGCGTTGAGTAATAAGAAATTATCTGTTCACATGATATACCCCGAAATAATGTCACGTACGATAGTAGGAATCATGGAAAAACTAAAGGAACAGTTTCCTACATATAAATTAGTCAGCCAGGAATTGTCATTTTATTCAAATCACGCTGAATTTGTTTATGGTCGTATAGACAGCTCGATATACAAAATAGTGTTGTTTCCACTGATTAACAGTATGGAAAATTAAATTTATGAATTAAATTTCTTTCCCATTCCTCTTAACAACGATATCAAAAAACAGACGTCAACGAATACACTAAGAAACCAAAATATCTTGGTTATAATAACGAAAAACATCTAACATACGCATTTCCTCACGAAACGTTCTTACGAGACTGCTCCTCAATTGGAACAGCAATGTTATTTAAAGAGAATTTGGTATTTCATAAAGATATCAGTAATAATTATTTCATAGAGCTCATGAAACACGGGGATAAGGCTAGAGTTAAAGATATTTGCGAATATAAGATTGTACGTAACGCGTTGAAGTCAGAAATAAGAACACTCAACCATGAAAAAACACTAGTATACTTGCAAACCGATTTACGACTGGAATGTGTGAACAGTTCACAGTTAATTATTGCAACAATTCTTTAATAATACAATTTTGGATGAAATGTTAAACGAAATCTCATACATCAATCCAATAGAAGTATTATTACCCGAATTTCAAACATCTGAGAAAAATACGCAAGATATATTAAAGAGATCGCATAAGCTAGAAATAGATATGGATACATTCGTTAAAAGAACAAAAAATAATCAAATCGTGTACCATGACCTAACAGAAGCTATGTTAGATGGCGAAATCCCAATCGAATCTACTCTATCCACCTTTAACATTATTACAATTGTAGGTATCGCGTTAACATTCTGTAACACGATTTTTCTCGTAATCGTAACAAGAAAACTACGGGAATTGACAGTAATGATAATGCTAATTAAACCTACCACCGCTCAGACATTGATGTTCACACTCCCAACAACCTTATCTCCCATACGCGAATTTGCAAATGTTCTCAGCGAAACCTTGGAATACGAACATTTTATTATCATGCTTATCTTCATTCACCTGTAAATAACAATAATGATCCTGAACAAATTGGAATTCTTTAAACAACAGAGAGATACATTTCTCTACATTCACATTAGTAATGGATAAATATGTTTAGATATTAGCATTTTAAATTTTATGACATGTAGATCAGAATGGAACAGAGTTACCTAATAATATACCAATTAGGAAATTGAACTTTGGATTAGTTCCCAAATTACACATTGACACGATAGGTATACTGTTTGAACATACTTCTGGGAAAATTGTTATGGACATTCCTTCTGCCCTGAACTTGAATTTTTATCAATATTATAATCTTAGATTGTTGATGAAAGGAGACTATCGTACTGAATTGTATTTAACACATAATGGCATAAAATAGTACATATAAATACACAAAGGACGTGTTAAAAAAATATTTAGTTTATATTGATTGTATGTAACGTGAAGACTTAATTAATATTGATTGGTGTACTGTTGCTACACCACGTATGATGCAAATAATTAAGTGTTGATGGAAAAAAATATATATATATAAAAGATATATTTTGATAATGTGTATTGTTCCTATTTTTTTCAGAAGTCTGATTTCGTATAGATGGTTTTACTGTTGTTTCACCATTTATGATGTATATAATTGACTATTTATGTTTAAATAAAAATCTGTATAATCATATTTACCATAAAAATAAATATCATCATATCTTTTCAGGTGACGTGTATATATAAAAACATTATTACCATACATTATCATATTTGTAAGTTTGTAAATTATTGTATTCATTTTTAGTGTTACCATGTTTATTGATATAGAAATGAAACTCGGTTTTCTCATTCATTTTTCTATCTATTTTGAAAATTTATTTAAATTTACTAATAATACCCCATTTAAAATCCCAATTTCTCTCCCAAATATAGATAACAGTGACTTATACGAAATAACGTACTTTCTGAAAACTTTTAATTCACTAGGAAAAAGAATAAATAAAAAGAAAATGTCAGCATTTACATTTATGTTACTATCAGACATCATTTCAATAAAAAAATTATTATTCTGTATTAATTATTTTGATATTCCGGTACTTAGAGAACAAATGCTTGCTCATTTATTGAAAGTGGACAATATTATAAATTACAAACTTATAATAGAAATAATTAAAACATTTGAAATCGACTCCGATATTACAAAAAAGCATACCACCGTGTTCAACATTCTTATTCAGTACCACGCGTATATTGAGACATGCCGATAGAAGATTTCTACTTAATAAATGAGGAAACACATTTCATCATGTTTATACAACATTTTAAACATTTCAACCTAAATAATAACAAAGTCTTTGGGATAAAACCAAATTTTGTCACATCTGCTTTGAAATGTTGTCTACTAAATGGGATCAGTACGATTATAACGAGTGTTGTGGACTTTGGTGTCATGGTCAATGCGGAGATTCTTACAATTACAGGGGTTTAATAAGAATTTGTAAATTTTGCGACACCACAAGCGTGAAAACAACAACCGTTAATAGTCAACCATCAAATTATTGTGTAGTACCATCCACAGAAAATTGGGATCTTGATCAATTCATATCGTTAAAAAAAAGAAAAAAAATGATGTCATAATTAGTTTTCTTTTTTTTTCAGGACCACATCGATCACCATGTTTATGTTTGTAGCCTCATTAGGTTTCTGGCTATACCATTCCTTACTTCTTTAAAATCTTGTGAAGGCATGCCTTAAATTTGAAATTAAGAAAGAAATCACTTTGAAACTACCCCCGGGAGTTTTACAATACACGTGTAAAGCTTACACAGTGTTATCAAGACCGTGAAATGCATTAAATAACGCATGCCAGATGTTAGAATTCAGTACGCGGAATTGCCTTTTTCAAACGATCAAAATAGGGCTGTCGATAGTAAGTTGTAAACCAGACAAAAAAAACGTATTCGTTATTTACTATAAGTGCAAGCATCATGCTTGACAATCATTGTCACCCTGTGTTGTTCTTAAATATATATAACAGTCTAGTATTTTTTTGTATTAATGCTTATAAGTTATCTTAAGAGTTCACAATCTTCTTTACACAATAGAGATAATGGTACAAAAGTAGTACTGAATCTCAATAAGCATTTCAACTGCCATGACACTATTATTTTTGCTTTTTTACTGAAATTAAATTGACTGCAATGAAATTCAGAATTATAATTAAGCGCATAAGTCGTGCATTCGTTTTTAACTGCGGTTGGAACATAATACCCCTTCCAAAAAGAGCGCTATGCTGCTTAATATTACATATAGATGCATAACTTAATTTAGATTAAGCAAAATAAAACACTAGGTATTTGCCAAGATCCATAAGGGTTAAATATATACGAAGAGTTAGAGCGTAATCGTGCGCAGCGAGACTTGCTTATATAAGTGGAACCTGTTATTGCTTCTTTCGAAATAATTTCATGTCTCCGACACTAACATGCAATAAGCCCGATGTTTTTTTATGCGGATTAATGCTCCGTTTTAGATCCATAGTTAATGATCGCCTCAGTATTTTCAAAAATTAACACCGGATTAATGTTCACGGATAATTTATCATTCAGATTTTATATAAATATTATGGAGCCTAACAAAAAAGTGCATTAAGCCCTTTTTCCCGGCACACGCGCTGGACACAACCTTTAAAAACCATATACCAATTCCAGCACTTGTGCACTTAATTGATTGTAAACAATGACGGTTGAAATCCGTGCGTGGGAATTTTTCTGATAACCAAGAGCGACGTCAACGTTCATGAAGCCTTTCATTCATAAATGTATATGCGTCGTGTGTCAAAACCAACATCACCGGTTGTAAAATCTTTTTTTAACCTGGCTTATTATCCGCTGCTGTGTGTACCCGCCAATTAGTTTAAAATGGATTCCGAACAGGTAAGACGATTACATAACATCGGAACATAATAATATTTTAGTAGGTCGCCGTGGTAAAATGGATATGTTGTCCGCCTAGCGACTGGGAGGCCAAGGGTTCGATCCCCATAGTGAGCGTTCTTTAAATCTCCCCCAAAGACACCAAGTACTGGCTCTATTCCCGGGAAACGTACTCGAGAGCGTTTATATTAGCCTTAGGCTTTCGATGCAATCGAGCTAAAATAAATAGGTTTAAACTAACATAATATCCCTTCCAAAAAGGGCGCTATGCTCCTTAATAGTGCATGTATATTGGAAAAAAGTGAAGCTGCCCACTTTATAACACAGTATAATCGCAGTTTATAACAATACACGTTATGTTTCATATTTTGTAATGTAGCTTGAGAAAAGTATGAATGAGGTATACATTTAAGCTGTGGAAACGTTCTTTAAAACATGCATATCAATCGTAAATTATTTCACGACAGAAACTTCGTGTATTACCTTCTTACATGGGTATAAGCTGTGTTGGTCGTTTGGAAGTCATGTCCCAAAATGTGCTTAAAAGGAAGTCAGTTCCAAAAAGAGGGGTTAAACCAATAGTTTTTGGCAATAAATTAGTTATAAGAGATAAAACGGCGTCGGGAAAATGAAATAATCATGGTTTTAGTTATATTTTACCGTACAAGTGCGTCAATACTGTGTATTATAAGAGAAATGATATTTGTACGTCCCATTTCTCGAACGTCACGTAAAGAGACAACAGATTTGTGGACGGTTTTCTTTCAATAACTTTTTTATCCCGACGTCTACGATCTTGAAAAAAAAACTGAGGGAAGCACAAACACCGGAGAGCCGAAACGGCGTATTCATTTAAAATAATTATAAATACAAAGGGGCTTACCGGGTGAAAATATCCTCACTTTCTTCGAGAAAAACCAACAAACGACGCCATCTTTAAAGTTTTGCAAATTAATATCTCACTTAAACGCGGTAAACTCCCGTATACGCGTGCCCCCCTGTATACCGTTCTATATCATAATGAAACTTTAATTAAATGTAATTCTTTTTGAAATTTTGCTAAGCAAGTTAATCATGCTATTATACAGCATTGCAATTTACCTATATATTTTTCAAAAGGTCAGAATAGCTTAATTGGTAGAGCAACCCAGGCCGGTATCATTAGATGGCTAATGGGTGGGTTCGGGTTCGAATCCCGATCTGACCGTCGTAGGTAAACTTGTGGTTGCAAGGCTGGCAAATGATAGTTTGACAATTTGTTTTGGGCGGGGTTTTGGGCAAACCATTCAGTTCATCAGTTTGTCAGGTCACATGAAACCGTTTAATATGGCATGTTTGTTCTTTAATTGCTGATTAACATATTTGACACAAATCGTGCAGTCCCGCATTAACTCCTATTTTATGTTGGCTAAATTGCACTTTACCGGTACGCTGCCATCATGGATTCCGAAATTTGCGCAACTTAACACTAATTATAAGGGCTTGGGTTATAGTGCGTACCGGTAAAGTGCAATTGCCTCGGACTGTTTAGTTGCTCTTATCCGCAGTTGGTATTCGAACGATATATACTTCAGATGCGTGCCGAAATAAGGTGATTTTATCTATTTTACAAACAGCAGCTTTTGTGGGCTTTAAAAAAAAGAAGAAGTTATTAAGTTACAAGGACTGTTCTGTTGCTCTTATCTGCTACACCATTTTACAAACGGAAGCTATCATAAAACAATTTCAATGAAATGTACATGTAATTCTTTGTAAAAGTTTTTCTAAGCAAGTTAATCATGCTATTCAACAGAAGTGCAGTTTACCTATATATTTTTCAAAAGGACAGAATAGCTTAATTGGTAGAGCAACCCGGCCGGAATCATATCTTATTTAGATGGCTAATGGGTTGGTTTCGGGTTCGAATCCCGATCTGACCTTCGTAGTTCAATTGTGGTTGCAAGGCTGGCAACGGATCATATGACAATCTGTTTTGGGCGGGGTTTTGGGCTAACAGTTCAGTTCATAAGGTCACATGACACCCTTTAATATGGCCCGTTTGTTGTTAAATTGCTGATTAAAATAATAATTAAAAGTTCATTTCCTTATTTTTATAACAGTCTTTACGAACTCCAGGTTCTTCTGCTAGGAAGTGCCTTTAATGATTTAATTCAAATATTATCTGTATATAAGTTGTGTGTTAGTTTCTTCACGGAGCGTATATTGTATATTGTCATCTAGAGTCCGTGGTTTCTTCTATTACAGATTAATTGAGCTCGCTTTGATGCATCGCCTTATTTCATATTATGCTTTCTCACAATATTTTTTACATATTTAGAAACAGTGGAAGAAAACCATAACAACGTAACCAAAATTGTATGGTCGGTTAGAAAAAGGATGCTTTTATAGCCCCTTTTAGCTTTACCGTGTTTTCCTCAAGACATTGTTTTGTGTACAAAAACAAAACGGTATTTTTCGGTCAACTTTGACCGCGATTTACAGGTTGGCACTGACCCTGCCATAAAATATTTTAACATGGTTAGAAACGGTGGAGGTTCTTCTTTGCAACGGTACCATTATAATTAATAACGGACGAATAATAATGTTTTTATAACCCCTTTTTCCTTTTCAGGGTTTTCTTTACGGCATTTGCGTGTGTAAAAAACCCGTTAAAACAGGCCGACTTTGTCCGCAATTTACAGGCCGACTCTGACCCTCCCATAAAATATTTTATATATGGTTAGAAACTGTGGAGGATCTTCTTTACAACGACACCATTATAATTAATATCGGACGAATAATAATGTTTTTATAACCCTGCCGACATACACAATGCTTCACAGTCCACCGTTTCTAAAGTAATTAACGAGGTAACACAACAACTTTCATCTCAACGGTCTGTAAACAGATTTATTAAATTTCTAACCACCATTCAAGAGCTAAATGTTCAGGTAGAAAATTTTCATGGAATTGCCCGATTTCCAAGAGTGGTAGGATTAATTGATGGAACTCGTGTGCGAATAAAGGCGCCATCAGAAGATGAAGCAGTGTATTGGAACCGAAAAGGTTTTCACAGTATAAATGTTCGAATTGTCATTGATGCTTTTGATAAAATAACAAATAGTGTTGCACGTTGGCCTGGAGGTGTGCATGGCAGTAGAATTCTTAATAACAGTGGTCTACGCCAGATTTTTGCAGACGAGCATATTCCCTTTAGAGGCAGATACTAGTATCACATTCTGGGCGACAGTGGATATGCATGTTCAGAATGGCTGCTTACACCATATCTGAATCCACAGCCAGGTAGTCAAGAGTGTCTACAACAGGTATCCATTTATAAAAAAAAATGTTTGTCTAAAAATTTAACTTATATATACAGTTTATAGCATGAATGACGAACACATTATAACAATATAATTTATTTAAGTGTGCATACAATTTATTGACAAAACAGTTATTTCTAACACATCTGCGTGAATAATTTTATATAGCGCAATAAAAAGCAGATGAATTTTCTTAGGAATGTGAAGATTGAAATTTTCAATGAATAAGTGTTTCAATGTGTAAATATTAAATCATATCAATAGGTTGTTATGGTAAAGTATCTTGATGAAGAAAAAACCAGTACCTACCAATAATGGAGTTTAATTAATTTTTTTTACATATGTATTTTGTTCTGTTTAAAAAAACATTTTCTTGCATTTAATAAGTTTTATAACCCAGTAAATCAGATTTATAGTAACTTGCTTCTTTACATGTGTACATACAGATTAATTTATATTACTTTCTAGACATACATGACTAAAGTAATTAAAGCTCTTTTATTTTCAATATTATGTTGAAACAGATCATTGAAGATTACACGGGCAAAAGTAGAAAGAGGAATCGGACAACTGAAAAGAAGGTGGGGTGTGTTACATGGTGAAGTAAGAATGTAATCAGAAAGAGTCTGCAGGTAAGAAGCTGTAAAATGAACTAAAATAAATATTGCATAGCCAAAAGCTAGAGGAGAACATTCAAAATAAGTTTTGTAACTTAAGTAAATACTGCTAATACATAATATACTTAGTGCTGGATATGTGACAACAACACTGTTCACGTGTAAAAATGCAAGGGAAAAATAAATATATCAGTTAAACATCTTTTGTATACACAGCCAACAAGTTTGTAATGCACACACTGTGCTTACTGTAAACTATTGCAACGTGGCAAATAATCAGTTGTTGTTTTTAAATTAATTTAAGGAGTATCATCTCCTGTACAGTGTTGCATAACATCTGCAAATACCTGAACATTCCGATACCTGATAATTATCCAGTAATACAGGAAGATGATCAGAACGATGAAAACAACAATATGAATGCAGGAGTTGCACAAAATGGACTGCGTTACCGGGATCAAATTGCTAATACATACTTTCAGATATTATTTGAAATTTCATGTGAGGCTTAGAAAACTAGACACACAAGCCTTGGCCAGTATTAAATATAAATATTACAGGTTCTTGGTAACAAATATACGCAGCAAATAATAACATAACGGTAACATCTTCAACAGGTTATTTTTTGATGCTCTATTAAAGGGGCATATCTTCAGTATTTTCTTTATAGCTAAGTTTTTTTAGTTCCATTTTTTATGATTATAAATCGTGAGGAAAATACTTGCTTGGTGAAATTGTTAAGAAAAAATATAGCTAAAGAAACTTAGAACTCACAAGCTTGGATGAGTTTTTTCTACTCTGACGTACTGTTAAATGTCTTTTATTGTAATTGAGCATGCACATTTCATAATACTTATGTACATGATTTTATCATAAATATTAAACTACAACAATTTTCCAGCAATTTTAAAAAGTGTCCTGCGGAAAACTGTTTATAATTATTAAAATACATAAAGAATATTTGTTACTGCAGGCTCAATGTTGTAAGAAATAGGTTTTTTGTTATGTATCAATTTATTTCAGAAAATGAAACACTGTTCTGGCCATTGATATGCCCCTTTAAATATCAAAAAGTTCATAACACAGTTAAAGGGGCCGTCCAACAGATTTTGGCATGTATTGAAGCACGTAATTAAATGCTTTATATTGATAAATTTAAACATTTGACCTAAAAATCTACAGTAAAAAAACACAAGAATACAATTTAAAAAAAGGAAAAAAAGTAACCCTCAACAGGGCTCGGACCACTGACCCCTGTAGTCCTGGAGTAAAAAGTCTCCCGCCCAGACTACTCCACCATCCACGCTCATGCTTAGAGCGCATGTAGTTTTTACCTATATTATAAGCAATCCTCGTAATTACCCAAAATATAACAACAACCACAAAACTTTCCAAATTATTCAATCGTTTCGCGTCGCACGACGCTTTATGATTTTCAGGTTTTCAAATAGTCAAAAGATGCATATAATGGATATTTAAGGGCATGGTAAATGGTTAGTATTACTATTTCCTCAAAAATATTATAACAAAAACGAAAATTTGCGAATCTGAAACAACTTTTTAAATTTTGTCAATTTAACAATCTGTTGGACGGCCCCTTTAATAAATTCAACTTCATTCCTCATAATTTAACTGCCTCTTTAGAAGTTTTATTTGGAGTGTTAGCTTTTCTTCTTTGAGTTTTTGAACTCTAGTATGGCAACCGCAATTGCAGCAGACAGTTTCTATTGTTGCATTACTGTAATAAAAATCAGAACAAGTGCCTGAGGGATTTCATTAAATTTTAACCAGGAGAACAATTTCACAATGTTTTGTTGTTTTCGAATATAGGGGACAAAATTAAAATATCTATGGTAAAGTTATTGTGTCTTAGAGCTTGATTAATGTTTTGGAATAGTTTGTTAAGCATAATGATTGTTAAAACTAGTTTTAAAAGCATTATTACTAGCAATTTATAGGTGTGACAGACTTATAGAACTTGTCATTCCAAACACATCTTTGTCAGACTGACTAAGCAAAAAGAAAGAAAAGTCAAACACTATAATATTGAGAATCTATAAAGATGTATTGTATTGTTCATTTTACTTTATATAGTGAATTATGTTTTGTTTATGCACATTAACATTAATACAACAACTGATATATTGGCATCATATTAGCTTTCAGTCAATCTGTGGCACTTCTGTCCTATTGTTATCTATTGGTTCTCAAATTTCGTTTTTAGTCGCGTTGTGTAATTTTTTGTTTTGACTTAAATGTCCCAGGTTTGTAAACTACTCATCAGTTTGCAAAATAAGGCAACAAGTCTTTTTCTAAAATACGCCAACTTTTATTCTTGATTAAATGTTCGTATATATATTGTATTGTAAAGGTATATTATTCCTAGTTGTATTGTAATTGTATATAATTCTTATTAAGAAATTGCAACAAGAATAAAGAATAGAAATAAACGAGATACTCCAACACAAATATAATCCGTCCAGAAAAACAAATGTCCGTCTCAAGCACTTTCCAGTGAAGCCAGAAATTGGGAAGTATATTGTGCGATTCTCTATCGACAGTGGCTCGGCTCGAGGTTCTAACACGGTCCGTTTTATACAAAAATGGTAACCTTGGCGTCGACCCACTAGTTTTAAGGAGTAAACAGCCTTATCCATCACTTTGACATAAACTTATAACCATAAAAAATATAACTATAAACGGGTTATAAAAATGTCCATCACTTTCTGGTCGTTAAATTATTTCTTACTATTTAGGCTTATTTAACCTGTTTATATAAGCTGTTTATATAAGCAGTTTGTGTATAATTAACACTATTTTGACCGCCAGATATGGTCGAATGTACGTCATTGTTGTCAACAATGTATTTCGCCAGTGACCATGTATCTCTAGTTACTAGGACAGTGATGACTAAACAGAAAAAGTGTTACAAATCCAGGAACATATGAAAACATCGCTGTCAATCACACTGATTATCTCTCTGCTTGTCAGTCATGCACATAATTTGTCAGTCATGATTGAAGGGATTACCATTTTCGTGAACACTGGTAGAATAACTTTTATCCCATCATCAGACGTGAATTGTCGAAATAAACCACTGTGAAATAAATTTACCTTTATTTCAGCAGTGCTGAAATATAGCTGTCACGCGCGGCGAAGAATGTTCATATTACTCGGAATCAACTATAAAGTAATCATTTTTAGTAAAATCGAATCAGATTCAACAAAACAAACAATTTGATACCAAGATGTAATATAGTTTTTACACATAATGCAACTCAAAAAGCAAATAAACATTATTTACAAATATTAAGTGCGCGTACTCGTGACGTCATTATTAATACGTCATACGACACAATGCATGTTGTTTCACGCTAAAGATGCAGTTGTTTAGTGTCTTTTTTTCCATTATTTCTTAAAAATCGGGGACGTAGAGGTATGATAAACGAAAAACAGGTTGGTTACTGATCTTTTTGTAATGTATTAGGCTCGACACGATTAAAATAATGAAACAATGTTTGCTTAAAATATCTTTGGGATTTTCCGTCTAGTTCGATTTTCCTATTCTATGTTTAAAGAAATAATTTACGTCTAAGAAAATTGATGGGATAAATCGAATACTAGGTCGGTGCCGAATAAAGCAAAATTTATCTTGCTCGGCACGAAAATCTGAACCACTCGCAAAGGCTCGTGGTTCAGATTTTCTAAGCCTCGCAAAATAAACTTTGCTTTATTCGGCACCGACCTAGTATTCTCTATTTCATTAATCTCTTGACATTTCAAAGTTTGGTTATGCAAAACATATGTTAAACTAATTCAAGGCTATTTTTGCTGGAATTTATTATAGAATTTTTATGCCCCAGGATCGATAGATCGGGGGTATATTGTTGTTGTCCTGTCTGTCATGTCTGTCTGCCTGCCTGTCTGTCATTATGTCCCAAAACTTTAACCTTGGTTAACGTTTGATAACTTTTGCAATATTGAAGATAGCAATTCCATATTTGGCATGCATGTCTATCTCATGGAGCTGCACATTTTGAGTGGTGAAAAGTAAAGGTCAAGGTCATCCTTTAAGGTCAAAGTTCAAATATCATTGCATTTTTACGCTCCTGGTAGGGTGGTTTATAGCAGTTGAACCGTCTGTCAGTCAGTCTGTCCGAAAATTTTAATGGCCATAACTTTTTCAATATTGAACATAGCAACTTGATATTTGGCATGCATGTGCATGTCATGGAGCTGCAAATTTTGAGTGGTGAAAGGACAAGGTCATCCTTCAAGGTCAAAGGTCAAATATATGGCTTCAAAGCTGCGCAATAGGGGGAATTGTGTTTCTGACAAACACATATCTTGTTTATTTGATGTCATCAAAATGCACGAGTGTGTTTTAATTGAAACCTGTTAAATTTAAATCCTGTTTAATTAAAGTACATGTATCCATTTTGTTTGGTTGATCATTATTTTATATATTTTTTTAAACAAATTTTTGTGCACCAATATATACCCATAATGTGTACAAGATAAGTACCTTGTGGCATCATTGGCAATTGCAGCCGGTCCACTACCAGTAACTGGCAAAGCACGATTGAACCTGTTTGGTGCTGCAGTCGGCAGATGGACTGCAGTAGCGGTTTGAGGTCCTTGTGATGCCCCAGGGCTTTGATTGACCAATTTAGAAAAAAATAATTATAATTAATTGCTTTGTCAACATACTGCATATAAACAATCAGGCATTTTTGTCTCTTTTGGGGGGGGGAAGAACCTAGGTGCATAAGGGATTGTTAATGTTATTCAATTTGTATTGTATACTAGGGTAATTATATAGTAAAAATAATTATGTATTACACAATAATAGATATGATCTCAGAAAGTATCTGTTTAATCTTTTTGGATATGATGGAGACTGAAGAATAGTGTTGTTTATGAATTGTGTGCTATTATTCTAGAATTGGGATTTTTTTAACAAATTGGAAAAAAATGGGAATGGGTTAGATATTCTAACATGCAGAAACTGTAGAAAAAAGTCTGACAAAATGAAATTGAATAACTATTACCCCCCCCCCCCCCCTCAATTTTTAAAGAAATACATTACCTATCGCCAAATGCATCAAATGCATCAAGCTGTAGAAACCCGCTGTCAAATGTTGTTTCAACTATTCCGACAGTGTTGGAAGAACTTCTACCAACCACGTCCATAATTGCCTCTGTAATTGGCCCTAGCACAGTGGTGACAGCTCCACCACCTGCAGTATAGCATTTTTTTATATTGGGTGACAAATTGAGGGGTTTATGGCATATTTGATATATGTTTAAAATTTTTGAACAAATATTTGATATTTTATCAATTACACTGAAAAAAAAGTTAAATAATATAATGAATACTTAATAATAACAATAATTGAATAATTGCTCATTAGACAAATATTTTGGGTAGACAATCAGGACCAAACCATTTTTCTGTGAAAAAAATAAAAGAATTTAACTAATTTCATGTATATTACATTTACCAAACCTTGAGGAATGAAAGCTTTCCTTAAGTTCATTTAAATTTATTAATAATACAAGTGCAAACCTGTTTTGTTTTGCGCAAACAGATGGTCCTGATACTTTGACCTATGCGTTTGAATAAGGTTTTCCCATTTGTTTGTAGGATTAAAACACTCTCTAGGGTACTCTGCCCTCAGATTAAACGTTGCACTTATTTCGTCCCACAACAACTTCTTTGGTGCAGAAGTAATTGCTGAAAATATTATATTTGCATATCAAACTGTAATAGAGTTTTATTTTAAATATATGTATGTATTTAAACAAAATCAAACATGACAGTTGTGCCGATGCTTAATTTCTTTAGTGAGACAATTTCAGGTAAGTCCCGATTTCGACTTTGTTTGCTACAATATAGTGCAACAGATTGAAGCTGTACAAATATTAAATAACTTTTTACAATATTAAGAGCCAAAGAATGTAGTCCTATATAAAAAGTAACTCTAAATTCTTACCTTGTCCTATGAATAAGACTATTGTCAAGTGCCCTTAAATGACGCTGTCCTATTTTGACGCCTTGTTTGTTTTTCTCTTTTTTTCAGATACAGAGCATTCTGAGATCTATTATCAAACACACTTAAAAAAATTGGCTAACAAGAAATAAACTTGAGGCTAGGCTAGAAAATATGAAATTAAACTAACAAAACCAGGAATAAATATAATTTAGTAATGCTAAAAAAATTGCTAACATTTGTCAACTTAATTCCACAATATGCCTGTAAGCAAAACTGTTCTGTGTTTGTCTGTCATAAACATTTACTACTTTCATCTGTCAAATAACATTACTGTAACAGATTTTAGTTAACCAGTTTCAAAATCTATTTTTATAATGTGTATATTTTATATAAAAAGTAAGTGTAAATGCATGATCGTGTCAAATTTATTAACTATGTCGACTTGAAAAAATATGTGTACAAAACAAGAGCGCAAATATGTCAAATACTTCACACTGTGATAGCTACACCATAACGAATAATGATAAATAACATTTGTTAATACTTACATGGGTTGAATCTGATTTTCAGGTAAGCATAGCGAGTCAAAATAGACCCTTCTTAAGCCGGCTCATTCATAATATGAGCCAGCAACAAGCAGTCATTAGCACTGAAATTTGCCGATCGCTTCTTATCGATGTCGGCCATATTTGTTGTCTGGCAACAAATGTTTCCGCATGCGCATATGAAACTTCCGTTACTTTATTTAGAACGGTAAAAACCGAAAATTTATGGAAATTAGCATTCGTTCCGCTTAAGGATAAAAATAGATTAAGGCAAATCTTAATAAAGATAAACTTAAGATTTTCCTCGGAATACCACTTAATCTCTCAATTTTATCCTTAGTTAAGAAAAAATAAAGAGATAAGATTATTTCTTATCCTCATCTTTTAAGAAGCTACTGGAATACCACCCCTGGCAGGAGAGGAGCAAGCGTGGGATGATTTTTTTGCACTGGAAAAATCCGTGGTCTGAGCGAGATTTGAACCAGGGACCTTCCGGTTTCTAGACCAGAAGAACACTTATATATTTTATAAATTATTCGTTTTCACACGAGATAGCGAAATTTAAAGTAACTCTGTATATAATATCCATATCGGGTGAGCATGCAATGTTGTTCCGCTCCAATGATATTTTCAGGAATTAATACGCCTTTT
This sequence comes from Dreissena polymorpha, assembly GCF_020536995.1. Taxonomy (NCBI): domain Eukaryota; kingdom Metazoa; phylum Mollusca; class Bivalvia; order Myida; family Dreissenidae; genus Dreissena; species Dreissena polymorpha. The sequence continues at coordinate 59,016,473 of NC_068362.1, forward strand.
ACGTCAAATCGGATTTACTTGCATTTAGTTGTGCACTTAGAACCGGTGACTAGCGAACTTAGGAAAGATGCGAGTTAGTAAACCAGCGCCAAGACATAACTGTTGTAAACGGCAAAACAGCCATCTTAATAAACAAACAAACACATATGATATTTTAAACGAACTTTACTTTTTATGCTCGGAATCAATAGAAGTTAAGATCAAAATCTCACGAAACTTCATAAACAGTATCATTAACGCGTTAAACTGAGCACAAATATAAGCCGTTTTTCTCTCGAGTTTTCGGAGAGGGTATTGATAAGTCATAACAATTTTGATATGTGTATGCAAGATATCTTGAACTCAGTAGCACACTTTAATCACAAACAATTCAAAAGCTTCCTTAAAAAGATGCAATTCAAAAATTGTAAGGCTGTTCTCTTTTTTTATCTTCCTTAGAGTCATTGTCGTATACTTGTTCTTATGCTTTTAATTAAGAATTAACCCATATATTGGCAAAGCAAATTATTGGGCGGTATCCATCAGTTTGACTGATTGTTTAGTTAATGTTTATCCTGTTTTAGTCTTTGTGATTTAAATTGTGTAATCAGACTTTTCTTTAAATGACATCACCTAAACCCCGAGACCGAAAATGCTAAACACGATTAACAGTGTTAACATTTTGAGTGATATATTCTCATTGAAAACCTGTTGTTGCCGGATGTGACACTTATGAAGATTATATGGTCCTTTGGGTAAGTTATTAAAATAAGCCTAGTATTAATTAAAGCGGACATTTTTATGTGACTATTTCGAAAGTTAACATATTTATTACAAAAAATCGATATACACGGAAGCCAGAAACACAGGCTTATTTTTGTCAATATGTCATTAGAAAATACATAATGGTTGCTTTATTTTAAAAAGATTTTAATTTATTTGCGTCAATATGTTCAAGTAAATTAATTTTCGATCTGAATACATTCTGACTTAGGTAGGTAATCAATAGCAGTGACCGAAATATTGTATAATAAGTTATCAATGGAGAAAGTATTTGACATTAAATTTTCGTCATCCTGTGAGCATATATATATTTAGGCTGAATAAATGCAAAGTAACCCTTTTTTAATTTGTATGACATTTATTATTCGCTCTTCCTGTTTGGGCGTTCGCACGTGTATTTGTGTGGGTAGAAATTTTGAATTAAATTGGCACATTTGATCACGATAAGGTTTTGCGTGCAAATTATGTAAATACTGTGAAACCATTATTAATCGTCAGGCATTAATTTTCATAAATTTCGTCAGTCGACCGATCGGCGAATTTAAGATCCTAACGAACAATCATGCTCTATGTTTGAACAAAAACAAACACTACGTTGAACAATATTTTAAAACTTTACCGTATACATTAGGCATTAAATTCCAACATAATCCATGCACACATTCACTGCTGTTTCGTAATCAAGATTAATCCGGTTTTGACACAAAGGGATGTAGATTACACAAGGTACTTAACTGACACGTTACACTTCTTTAAAACGCGTGTGCAGTACAGCTGTATCGAATGCGTTGACTTCGTTTATGTAGAATGGTAATGAATTAGCGCTAATTGTTTATAGCTTTATTACCCATTAGATGCATTGTGTTTTTCAGGGGTGTTGCATATTAGCCATCACGCAGCGAATGCCGATGAAAGACAATAAACCAAATGAAAAGATGACGATGTGTGATCAACATGCGTATTTATCACAAATTAATAAAGGATATTTTAATTGCTGTTTGTTGTTTGATTGTTTGCCCATAACCACACTTATTACTATTTTATATGTATCAATTTATTTATTTTTAAATTATTGACATTATAGATTTATATACCGGTAGTTTACTTTTTAAGAACAAACACACACATAGAGTTTATAATTTTAATGTTGATATCAGAATAAAAAAGCATTTTATTTGGGAAAAAACAGTGACATTTGAGACCAATTACTGTTCTTAAAATTATCAAAAATGTACGATGCAAAACGCTTGAAACTTAATTGAAAAGTAACAAAATAATTTCCTAATACTAGTTATAACCCATATTGTTCGCACCTTCCCTAATTGGTGCCGATAAAGGTACGATTGTTATCAGTATGGCAATTATAATAATAGAATAAGACTAATTGGCAATTGGCTTCGTTGTTACAAACACTCGTTAACGGTTATTCGATCCCACTTGTCCGCTAATCATAACAATGAAAGTGTGAATGAAATACATTAAGAGGGTCCATTACTGTCCCTTGAAAACAAAACTAGTTAATTGGCATGTGACAAACAGGCCCCACCTCCTGCTCAAGTGTGCTCCCGCATTCGTACCACGATTTTTCGCAACTGCGATTGATCGCGAATATGTATTACACACAAATCGGATATTGACTGACGCATTTTTTTTTATTCAAAATCAGAAATCGGCGATTTTAAATGCTGACGAATGCTCATCCGACTGAGCTAACCGGGTCGCTCCCCCCTGCTAAGTTAGAATTTGCGCAACTGAACAAGTCGAACCCACGGGCAGTTTCCATGGAGAACTGCAAGCGCCACGGCCCCGCTGGGCGCCATTGTCGCCGGGTGGTGAAATGTATGCAGCTAGTCCGGGACTTGAACCCCGGATCTTCCGCTAACAACGCGAGTGCTCTACCGAGTGAGCTAACCGGGTCGCTCATACAGCGTATCACCAATCTCGCTTAAGTTCGGTTCCGTGACAATTGAAAGTAAAAGTGGACATGCGAAAATGTGTCGGTGTTTGCAAGTGTTATGCCGCCTGATATTTCATGGCATTTGTGTTGTTTTATTTTGAAATAACGAGTTGTATTTTAACCTACGACCTTATATTTACCTTACTGGCACTCTGCGACCCTACTCAACGACGGTAAAGGTCATGAAACTTCATGAAATATGGTATCAAAATGTTTTTCTTGGATAATGCCGGCTCAGGACTTTTATTGCTAAAGTTAAATGATGATACAGCCCAATACATTATTTGGTTACCATTCGTATTAATTATACTTAGGCGTGGGTTAGTCGTCGAGTGTGATTTAATCAAGGTCATTACACAACTTGTAAATTTGGACAAAAAAAATGAACATCCGAATGCAGCTAATGAAACTTCCGAAATGGATCTTAAAGTCTTGATGGCTCTTAGAATCTAAAATAAAGAAAAAAACGTAAGCACCATAAGGTTAATAGCAAAATACACGTATATGAGTGTGCTTCTCTCGTAATCATGATATACGCAATCAGTATTTTGATTATTTAAGCAACGCGTGCTGTTATTCGTCTTGAGGGACCAGGTTCAACAGAAGTTCAGGGCAGAGTTGAAATTTCAACTGATCATAGTGTTACATGGAGTACTGTTTGCTCTGACAATTTCAATTCATCAGAGGCAAAAGTAATATGTCGAATGCTTGGATTTTCAACGTAAGTTCCAAAGTCATAACAAGATAATATATATCTGCTTACAAGATGTATGAGTAACACACTTAAAATATTATTATTGTTTATGAATTCAATGGCTACGTATTATTGTGCTTCAGATTTAATGTTACATACTGGGCAAATGCCTTCTTTGGCGAAGGACAGGCAAATATGTCAAGCAAATCATTCGACTGCTATGGAACGGAAACATCTGTTCTGAACTGCAACAATTCTGGATCATGCCCACATTCGAAGGACGTGGGCGTTCGTTGCACCAAAGGTACTTCCTTATTGATGGAAAGTTAGTCATAGCAATTTAATTTATTGTGTATATATACTAATGTGCGATGTGATCTTTTAGTTGATCAACAAGTGCGTTTAGTCAACGGCAACAACTTGTCGGAAAAACGCATTGAACTTTCCCTTGATAATGGTGTGAATTGGGGAACGGTGTGTGATGATGCGTTTGACAATCTAGATGCAGCGGTTGTGTGCAATATGCTTGGATACGGAAGGTCATAACAGTTAGTGGTATTTCATCGATCTTAAGTAACGAGATCCAATAATGTGGCAGTATTCAACGGCAAGCAATTACTAACGAGCTGTGATCCAATATAACGTGGGTATGTCTGGGACGAACCTTATTTATTTGCGACATCAACATCATATGGAACCAGTTTCTTGTATGGTGAAACGTGTATGTGTCCACTAGCAATCATGTAGGGAAGTACACATCCGCTTATCGTTCAAGTATTCAATACTATAATGGTATTAATTAGATGAATTCATATTGGTTTGCGGCCTCAGGTCAATACGACTGTCTCCAGCTCAATAACAAAACAAATATGAATTCAACTAGTTAATGACAATTTTATTCATTAATGTTATAATATTATTCAGCACGAAAAGCTTGAATTTCACTTTCAAATTACAGGTTTTTGCTTTTGAATTAAGTATGAAGTTTTGCAAAATAGCAAAATTTCTGTTCTATAAAACTTTTTCCCTGTTTATATCCCTTGCAAAATGCTTTGAACATGTTATATACACCATAATACCTTTTGGGACGAATGAACTTAACCGGTACGAAAAAAAGAATGGAAAAGCGTATAATTTTATTGTTGCTAAGCGCGCAACAGTTAACGCAATCCCTAATTATCCATTTTATCCTATATATTTCTTGAGTATCAGGGGCTACCGCCCCCAAACCCCCGCTTTGTCGATAGTGGTCAACAACTGCGTACCGGTAAAGTTCAATCTAGCCTACCTTTTCATAGATATCTTGTTAATTTAAAACAAAACTTGAATATTGTTGCAGAGGAAACAAATGTTTCATGCATTTAATTTCAGAAGAGTAATTATAATTACATTAATATTGTGATATGAAGTCGATATAACTGATACAGAATAGAAACAATAGCATTTAAACTTAGAATATGACGAAAGATGCTTTCTTGACATTACATGATGCAGGAACACAATTTCTGAATTTGACAGGTTGCGAAATTATGCAAAATTTACCTGAATAACATTCCAGACACACTAGATCCACTACCGTTGTATTTAATACAACTCAGAGAGGCTATAAGGATTGAAAACTTACTTATTGCCATTAGGAGTCAAGAGCGCATGCGCAAGTAACTGGTTATAGAAATTTATCGCTCTGAGTTTTCTTGAAGAAAATCATAGTTATGTTGGATAATATGTGATATAATATATACATTTGTGTGTGCGAATATATGGAGTATGTGATTGTGAAACTCTCAATTGGAAATATACTGAGTTTTGAGAGAGAAATGCTTTTTTGTATCTTTTCTTTGTGTGAATATTGACTCAGGATTACATATATAAAGTGCAAGGGATTAGCAATCAGTTAGCAATCAGTGAAAAGTGTAATGTCCACATTGAATAGTAACGTTGATTCCAATGATCAATTACTGGATTTACTCGCTTGGACAAAAGGAATCAGGGGAAACACTGAAATCCACAACCCCTGATGGTATTCCAGATGACCAACCTGGAATAGTGAACGATAATGATGACGTCAGGGCTCGCACGGAGTCTCTTGACCTACTTACTCCAGCGCAGCTACCTGTGACGGAATTAAATGCAGTCAATATTCCCACATAAACATCACGTGATTGAGATGATGATGAATACCTGTCATGTGACCGGTCATGTGACGGAAACAGTGACCAAAATGACGGCGAAGAGCGTTTGATGGATGACATAGACTTCCGGTCAGTTATCGAGTATATGAAATTGGTGAAGATATACCGGGAGCACCCAAAAGACAAGTGTGTTAAAATGATTCTAAGAGAATATGCATCGGATGAAACGAGGTTAGACCAATTGCGCTGTGAGTATTTCGAACATTTAAAACAAGTAAATGACGATTTTCCTTTTGATCATGACATTGAACTCAAACGTCGTGTGTTTACTAGATCGGGAGAGCCGGTGGCCACACGCCTTGCGAAAGACATTTTTAATATTATAGCCGTAACAGAGAGTGGGGACTTTAGTCTATTACGGGAAATGTTAAGCACCGGAAAACACGGCGACGGCAACAAACCGTTGTCAAGGATATTGTTACTCCTGAAAAATGTCAGTGTGCGACGGAACTTTCAATATTAAAGGAAACTATCGCTTCTATACAGGCCAGTGTACTGTAACTAAAGCAATCTGTTCATGCTAGTGAGATGATGAGAACTCAACAAATAAATCAGATAAAGTCGACACATCTAGGTATAAAAAGTGATATTGTGGAATGTACAAGGACGGTACATAACGTTACATCATCTGAAGTACAAGGTATGGGTAACATCTCACGCCAAGCCATGTCGAGGGTCACAGAATTAGAAGACAGAATTAGATTTGCTGAAGTATGTCTTGAGACCAAGACTAATACTACGCCCCAAAGACCTGGGTACTGCGGCCCATATCCACTGAGATATGATGCTCCATACATGGCAAAACGGATATCAAATGTAGATGTGTCACCCACTATGAATAGTAAGGCAGCTATGACTTCATATTCATTAACGCCTTCGAGTGTATGTGGTGGTACCCCCTTACAGACATGTGCTGCGACTCCGCTGGAGAGGCGACCTGACGTCGACGGACGCTCCACCCCTCTGTCAACCGGTGTCGAGCCCCCGCTACAGATGCATGCGGATGCAGACGGACATCTTCCCCCTTCACAGAGACGTACTTCGCCTCCATAAGAGAGGTGCCCGGATAACCGCGGACACTTCGCTCCGCCGCAGACCCGTTCCGCGCCATCGCTGGAGAGGCGACCGGATATCGACGGGCGCTCCCCCCCCCCCTCTGCTTACCAGCGCCGCGCCCCCGGTAGAGCGGCGTCCGGATGGACAGAGTAAGGCATTTGAAATTCAAATTCCGGCAATGTCAGAAGAACACTCTCCGCTATTCCCTCCTGGACCCCATCGTATATTCCAACCCGGATTTCATCGAGACAGTGTAAGTCGGTTGATGGTGACGCTTGGTGCAACGAAGAGTTTCATCTAGTACAGAGTCGCCGTGTCGAGCGATTTTGCTTACTTGGACTTAGTTCGAGACTAAATACTAGGTTGCTTAGAGAGGAAGTGGAAAGTCACGGCCTTCTGTGAAATCAGTGCGTGTGTTTCCGTTACGACGAAATTGGAGGCAGGTGCTTGTGAAACTGACTCTAGTGGCAAACGGTGACACCGGCATCGTGCTGTCTAATGAATTTAGGCCCGAATACGTCACTTGTTTCCCATGGAAACACCGTGAGTCGCGTATACAGCACAACCGTGATCGGGTAGGGGAACCGGCTGGTCGATCTGACGACAAGAGGTCAACAAAGCGTGGTGCATGGACAACTGGATACCCAAACCAACAGCAACGAACTAGAGTTCCGCCACGATTCAAGAAAGTAATGCAACAACAGACCGATAAAGAACGCGACGACTGGACAAGTCGTGAACTATACTACCATACTTGATATGAAGGACTTGCTAGTGAAATTGATTAATCATTCTATCATGGCTCTTATAGGGTTGAACATAGTGACTTGTAACATAACTGGGATTATGTCGAGTGCCGCATACCTATCAAATGTACTAAGTGATGGCAACATCGACATTTGCGGTATATCAGAACACTGGCTACTGCCGTGCAATGTTCATTTTATGGACACGATTTTAACAGATTATAACCATTTCACTATCTGTAGTAATACCGAAGTCTTCACGCGCAACAGGTAAAGGGGGCGTGGCTATCATATGGAAAAACAAGTTCAACAACTTGATTACACCACTTACCATTGAAAGTGATTACGTTGCAGGAATACAAATGCAAATTGCTCCGAGGAAATACATTTACATATTTCAAGTTTATTTATCATGTGTTAATCATTCTAATCAGATATAGTGTGAATGTTTAAACAACCTTTATGACCTTTATAATACGTATTGTGAGCAAGGTGAAACAATATTTCTAGGAGATTTCAATGCAGACATTATATCTTCTAAAAATAGCTTTAAAAAACAGGTTATTAAGTCGATTTGCTTACGACTGAAATTTGTATGCCGTTAATACTCATGAATCATGTATTGGTCCATCTAATTCATATGTTTCCTATGATGATAGATATTCCTCATTGATTGACTATGTTTTTGTACCAACTGAATTATTGTATTTTGTGACACATTGTGAAAATGCTGATGATGTTTGTCTAAATGTTTCTAGACAAAGACCAATTTTATGTTGCTTGAATTTTGAGATTCATGTTGATGACAATATCAGTGATTTAAAAAAATGCATTAACTGGAAAGCTGCTAACAGTGATAATGTTTTGCAATATTGTGACACTCTGTGTGAAACATTATATAAAGTTGATACAAATAGAGCTATAGATGCAAATGAATTGTATTCGGTGTTGTGTAGCAGTATGCGTGATTGTGCCAATACATGTTTCCCCCACGGAACGTAAAAGGCGTCATTTGAAACTGTTCTGGACAAATGAGCTCACGGAACTACATGCACATATGAGCTCGTCACGTGCCGGAGGGCCATGCGGCGGTGCGGTGAACAATTTATGACAGAACTTGACCATAAACTCGAATATGACTCTGTACACGACAGTGTGAGTTTCTGGCGGACAGTAAACTTAAGAAAACGGGGATCCGGTGCCGACATAGGAGGTGGCATCAACTTCGATGGGAAGATGTATAGAAGCCGGGAGGAAATAACGGAGCAACGGGCGAAATACTTTAAAGACCTGTACACCCCTTCAAGCTCCCCGGACTTCGATTCACACTGGGAGTATGTTGTTAGACAGGAAATGGAGCAGGCATTGATTAACCTGTCACCGTCTCAAGATGTTTTTGTTTCACCTGAAATGGTTGAGACTAGTATAACTCAACTATCTAAAGGAAAGACCTGTGGTCCCGATGAAATCTATCATGAGCACATGCTGTATGGCAAGAACATTATCGCTGTACCCTTATCACGCTTATATACAGTTATGCTGCGCAGCGGTAATGTACTTGACAAAATGAAGGAAGGTGAGATTATTACACTATTTAAAGGCGGGCGAAAGCGGCGAGACCAGCCTAATAATTACCGAGCAATTACACTATCGTCAACGCTGCTAAAGCTTTATGAATCGATTTTATTTAGCCGGTGCAAGGACGGTATACTCGCTTCTATAAGAAAGTTACAAGGTGGATTTCAGGACGGGCTTGGGTGCATAATGACTAGCTTAAGTCTCCGCGAATGCCTATACTATGCAAAGGAGCTGGGATCAAGTGTATATCTATGTTTCCTGGACGCTCGTCAGGCCTTTGACAGGGTATGGCACGATGGACCATTTCACAAATTCTTATCAATATCCGGTGTTTATGATCCTGATCCAGTCATTTATACTAACACCCTTCTCGCACTTCGTGAAATGTATCAAAACTCAACAAGCCGCGTTCGCCATCGAGGATTGATCTCGGAACCACTACCGATCGGGCAAGGAACCCGCCAGGGAGGCAAAAGTTCGCCGCTGCTGTACCTTATCTACATAAATGGCCTGATAGAGAAACTTGAAGAGAGTGGTGATGGCCTGTGCATTTATGACATAAATATGGCTTCGCCTACTGTGGCCGATGATATGGTTCTAGTATCATACTCTCAAAATGGACTCGAGAGGATGCTTAAAATTTTGCTATGAATATGCAAACAGGTGGAGGTTTCTTTATAACGCATCGAAGTGCTCAGACTAGTCTATAATAAGAAGACAGAAGATACTTCAACCTTCTATCTAGGACATGATCGTCTGCCCACTAGCGACAAGTATACCCATTTTAGTATTGAATGCAACTCTCTTCTGACCACTAATAATGCGATTCATGATGCATGCGTGCGACTGCGAGGAACATACATGAGCTTGTGCTCAAAAGGGGTAGCACCTGAAAGACTGAGTCTACCAACTCTCTTAACGATATTCAACTCATCTGTTACCCCAAAGGCCCTATATGGCTGTAAGCTATGGAACAACAACTCGCAAAGTGATCTTGTTCAGCTTTCTATTGCATTGCACATAACTTTTGCCTGAAACACATGCAAGGGTATGACAGAAACATCTCAACAGATTCTTGCCTGTCAACCGTTAATACCGTTCCGATAGTGAATGAACTGGAAATCAGAAAACTAACATTTTTCGGCCAAATATGCAGATTGAATCCTAAATACCTAGCGAAAGATATCTTCAATAATAGACTTATACGTCACATTGAATAAGAAGGCCAATGCATCAGATATATCCCTGATGCATACAGGATACTACAAAAGTACGACTTAATGAACGTCTTACGATCATACGTCCAGGATGGACATTTCCCCACAAAGCGACAATGGAAAATCCAAGTACTGACAGTACTGGTGTGACGATGCTTTTGAGAGGATGGATATAAAAGCATCAAGTTAAGTTTATCTACATCATCACAATCACCACAATTGTGTATGTTTGTGCGAAAACAATTTGGGTATGAAAAAAAATTTGGGTACGAAAAAATATTTGGGAACAAAAAAATTGGGACCGAAAAAAATTTGGGTACGAACAAAAAATAGGGGATGAAAAAAAATTGGGTTCGAAAAAAAAATTGGGTGCCAAAAAAAAAAATGGGTACGAAAAATTGTAGGTACGGAAAAAAAATTGGGGGAACGGGAAAGTAGTACCTGTGGGGAACTTGACCCACACTCGCACATTTTCGGCCCTTTCCGTCAAACATCAGATAAGTTCCTCGAAGGCAATAGTATGAATACACATTTCGGAAGCGGTAATGCGATCCTACCTACGCGCGTCAAAATGTAAGCGAAATATGTACACAAGTCTGTCAGAAATGATTGAATTAACGAAGAAAATCGTGTATTGATGTAAGTTTTTTGAAGAAATGTGCAGAAAATATATTAAACAAGAGCTGTGTTTGTGAAACACAATGCCCCCTGCTGCGCAGCTTTGAAGCCATATATTTTACCTTTGACCTTGAAGGATGACCTTGACCTTTCACCTCTCAAAATGTGCAGCTCAATGACATACACATGCATGCCGAATATGGAGTTGCTATCTTCAAAATTGCAAAATTTGACCTTTGACCTTGACCTTGAAGGATGACCTTGACCTTTCACCAATAAATATGTGCAGCTCTATGAGATACGCATGCACGCCAATATTGAAAAAGTTATGGCCAATGTTAAAGTTTTCGGACAGACAGACAGACGCTTTATATTTGACATTTGACCTTGAAGGATGACCTTCACCTTCACCTTTCACAACTGAAAATGTGCAGCTCTATGAGATGCACATGTATGCCAAATATCAAGTTGCTATGTTCAATATTCAAAAAGTCATGGCCATTAAAGTTTTCGGACGGACGGACAGACTGACACACTGACTGACTGACAGACAGTTCAACTGATATAGCCCACCCTACCGGGGGCATAAAAAGCAATGGCGATATTTTTCTCAGCCACATAATTGTTAATAGTTTGATATCACAAAATGAAAGTGAAAGTAGAACTGTCAAAAATGACAACCTGTCAACGTGTTGTTTTTGCTGGCACGAGAGGGCAATTACACTCAATGTGTTCACATTTTGACCATAGGCTTTGTCAATGATCTTTATAGTATGGGTAGCTTTGATATTATTTATTGCAATCATGTAAGTGCATGATTGTGTATATGTTTACAATACACAGAGCATAAATAATGATATAAATATACTGATTGAGCTTATAATAATCTGAGAACTATAGCCAGGTCAATTAAGTACTTAAAATACAATTTTGTGTCCTGATTTCATGAAGAAAAAATGACCATGCATGTCCTAGATTTCAAATTCAAGGCCCTGGTGTGACACATTGGTAGCATTACCGTTAAACTGTTACCAGGCTTATGAAATTAGTTTTTATTGAACTATCTTAGGAAATCTAAATCAGGCACTGATTTTTCTTGTTTTAAATTAAAACTTTTAATACAGTCATAGATCAGTTGTGGCCTCTGGGTAATGACCAATTTTTGCTTACTTGTCGCACCCTTAAAACTTTTCACACGTCTATAATAGCAAATCTGGATTTAGGTGATCTTCAATGGTACATTTAAACTTTAGCTCTGTTACAAGAGTGCTGGTTAAGTCCAGTCACATATTTAAATCTAGGCCATGTCAAAAAAAAAGTCAAAGACAAATCAAAGATGCGTTCATTAATTATTGTCCAATTGTTTACTACTGCTGTAAGTTTTTATATAATATGACTGATGAACATCATGTGAGAGAAAATTCACATTATCATTGTATATCAGGTTTAGCAGCCTTTTAGATAACAAAGTATGCTAGTTTTCAATGTCGCTTCTGGGGATCAAACCCGTAGGGCTTTTAGGAAGATTCTGAAATGTTCGATCCCTCGAGAGCAACCAAACCAAAAATTAAGTCAAATATTGCCGACTCGGTTTTTTGAGTCGGTTCATGAGGGATAATGGAGCTTGATTGGTCATTGTCGGCTCTGGTACTACTTACATGTACCCCGGGTACTCTTAAGTATACTTACATGAACCCTGGGTACTCTAAGTATACTTACATGTACCCCAGGTACGGTAAATAAACGTAATTGTACTCGGTCCATATTAGACTGTACCCGAGTTGTATTCGCGCCAAAAATCCGATGTCGAAAAACGCGCAACCGATTATCTTAAACACACTTCTCTTCAAAAAACACTGCATCAACATGCTTTTTGAGTATGTGTTCCGATAATATAGAGACCATTCTACAGAAAATTGACATAAATGTGTATATATAATTATTACAAAAAAATAGTCGACAACGACTGATTTAGGGTTAAATTTCCCGGGTACAATTTAGTATATTTACCGTACCCGGGATACATGTAAGTATACTTAAGAGTATCCGGGGTACACGTACGTAGTACCCGAGCCGACAATGAACAATCGAGCGATACTGGAAGGTGCAACATCTCTCACGCCCCCTAGCATCGCCTTTAGCAGTATTCAATTCTCAACAGGAAAGTGCTGGAGTCATTGATCCCGAGGGACAAGAAAAACAATTGATTAATGTTCAAAATAAAGAATTTGATTAATGACAATTCTATTATTTGAGCCAGGTCACAGGAAAAGCGCAGTCAAATCAGTATCCAATTAAATTATTGTTATTGTCAGAAAAACGCTTTTACGCAAGCGACTGCAGGCTGATCTAGATCCAAACTGGCCACAATCGCCTTAATGTCTCTTTTACTGTGACACAGTTCATTTAACTCTAAAATGATAAAACGTACTAACACTAAGAAAGAGTACAAACCAGTAAAGAGTTTGAAATCAATGTTCAATTTCAGGACAGCTTGGTGATCTGCAAATCCCCGATGAAATGTTGATATCGGGTATCATAGTCATTCAATAAGTCGCAAAATGCTCGAATACAATTTATAAAGCACAATGTGACTTATATTGATAACTAAAAATACCAGTATGCCAGTTTTGCCGTGTCAAGCTGTTTCGATCCAGAAAGTCCTTCATTCACATCGAGTATATATCCTTCGAATTTCAACTATTGTTGTCATAATCGGAGATTTAGTGAATAAATAATTCATATATTCTAAATGACAGATTCTAAATAGCGAAACAAGCCAATTTTTGCAGTAAGAAAGTTTTGAATCGAGACTCTCAAGGGGGCGGCAATTGTTGAATGTTGAAACACGAACGACAACTCTGCTAGGAGAATGTTATCAATGACGAGCAATCTCCTACGCAGTGGCGAATGCAAAAGGGAAGTAACTGAAAAATCGAGTTATCTCAATCGGACTGGCTCGGTCTTTTACATAGGTCGCCATTGTGAATTGTTTTTTGATGGTTATCATACCTTGGACGATGCTGTTCCATCATCGTCAAAAATAGTTGAGCGAAAAGTCGTTATGAACATTACGAATGAAATACAGAGTCGCATCAAAGGCAACGATCAATGGGGAGTAACTGTGCATGTAATAGACTCCTATAATTACTCCCCTTTATGGAGAGTAGCAAAAAACAACCCAAGAATAATTAACGTGTGTAAAACTATATTGAATAGCATAGGTATGTTAGTGTCGAGACAGATTGTACGAGAATGCAGACATTGTTGCCTGAAAACCGTTAATCTCGTAATTCATAAGTTGTGTTATTGCCACCTGTTAGAGGATAATCGAAAACATTTATGGACAACTCTAATTGAATGCATCGGTATAACGGAATTTTCGCGCTTCATCCACTTAAGTGGCTTAGAACAAAGTGCATCGTTGCTGAAAATGATATCTGAAACTGTTGACTCATATTTTGTGCATTTTAAATTGTGCAAAGCTGCTGTTAGCATCCTGAACTAGTGTTAGACGCTCTGAGCCAGGTTTTGTGTGTTTTTGTTTTTGTTTTTTTTACACATATGTTGACATGTCTATCCAATCTATATTAGTGTATCTTAACACTATATAGCAGCCTTCCGTGGAAGGCAAAACCTATGACACATGTTAAGTATATGCGTCTATTATGTCTTTATTTTCGGTTTCGCTTTAAGACATATCTTCGGCGAATAAGTTACACTGAACAAAATAATATGATTTTAATTATTATTTCAATGTGATTATTTTCCTTAGGAATTAACAATTATTTATCATCTACATAGCTATGTTATAATTATCTTTGTAAATAATCTAATTGAATGTATTGAGTTGTTTCATTTACGATCTCATGTGTGTGTATATACTGGATTGTACTTCCTTGCTTGTATTATATGTTATGCTCTTCATGAATGGAGGAAAATAAAAGTCTATCTATCTATCTATCTATCTATCTATCTATCTATCTATCTATCTATCTATCTATCTATCTATCTATCTATCTATCTATCTATCTATCTATCTATCTATCTATCTATCTATCTATCTATCTATCTATCTATCTATCTATCTATCTATCTATCTATCTATCTATCCTATCTATCTATCTATCTATCTATCTATCTATCTATCTATCTATCTATATATATATCTATCTATCTATCTATCTATCTATCTATCTATCTATCTATCTATCTATCTATCTATCTATCTATTTATCTATCTATCTATCTATCTATCTATCTATCTATCTATCTATCTACTAGTATCTATCATTTGTAATTAGTTTTGCTCTCGGCGCTAATTGTAGCTTGAAAATGTTCAAAGTTGTTATTTATGTACGCTCAAATATTGAACCTTACTGTTGTAGTTACATTGCACTATTGTTATTGTCGAAAAAGGGAGCTGAAAATATTAGGGGCTGAGTACTTTAAGTATATTTTTAAAGGTTTAAACATTTGCACTAAAACTAAGCATACAACTTCAAAATTGCGTCCACAATTGTCGAAATTTTAGATTCTCATATAAGGCCGAGTTTTTCCTGGTTTCTGATTGGCTGAATCTCGTATTGGCCGACCTTTTTCGTATTGTCGTGTTTTTTCACATTGGCCGCTTTTTTTCTCGTATAAAGCGAGTTTCGAGCTTTATTGGCGAGGCTTAACTTGTAATTGGCGAACAAACGGAACACATTCTCGTCTAATATTATAAAGTTAATTAATAATCATGCATATCACATTGAATTGCACTATGCCATTAATAAGATTACTAAATCTCATGCATATTAACATATTTTACAAGGAAACCCCGCAAAATAGATGCGTTAAAACGAAAGCACACTGCACAGATTGTGGTGATATTATCATGAAAAGTTCAAAGTTCGTAATATTCATTACGTTTTTAGTGTACTCGATATAAGTGACTAAAGAACCAAATGTATTGAGACATGTGTAAACACGGGCGTGCATTGTTTCAAAATATCGCATACACAAATTAATAATTGTATTAATTGATCTTATTGCATTCAACGTGTATTGCGAATTCACACAAATGTCGAAGCTTTACCGGATTAGAAATAAAAGGTTTCTTCACAAATAATAACGTTTCGTAAAGAGGTATTTTGAACAAGCTATTAAAAGTTGATAGTTGACCGATAAACAAAGTTACAATTAAAGAAAATCTTGTTTAAGATCCTTAAAAAAAGGTTTAATGAAATAAAAATGACCTTAATGATTACACGCATTATCTTTAGTCAATTATAATGCGTATGTATATGGTTTTCATCTATTCGTAATTCCATTTTGATCTTTGGTACGTAAGCTATTGAAAGTGCGAATGACCTAAACGGCGTGGTACGAGTACTAGCCTTTCACGAAGACCACACAAATTAAATCACCATGTGCGCTCATAATGTTTTTGCTGTTGTTATAAATACGGTCTACATAAAATAATTCAGCAAAAAATTAGTTTCACAACGAAAGCTTTTACATTGATGCATAACCTGTGTTAAGCATAATCTTCGTTTTAATTTAAATCTTATCAATACATGACTATTTTCAAATCTCAAGTTTAGAACAAACGTCAAATATACTAAGAGATATATCTTGTATAACATATGCATGTATTGAAATAAAACAAAGCCCAGAGTTATGCAAGTACATTTTGTTATCAATTAAAAGCATGATACAATATATTCTAAGGCTGATTCCAAGTGAGTGTTTGCCGAAAAATAAAAATGTAGATATCGTATTGTGTTTTGTGACTTTGAAAACGTTTGAAATTAATATTAATGAAAATTCAGTTCCGCGTTGATGCGACTGATTTTCTGTATTGACAGATGTCGTGGCTAAAACTATATTTCAGTGGTGAGGTCAATTGTATATTGTTATGTATGTTCTCACCGAGTTATACTTCAGATGTTTGTCAATTGTGGAATCCAAATATATCGAGTGCTGGAGAATTTTAATTGAAATACCACTAATATAATGCATATGTGGTAATGCTTTGCACTTCATTAAGTTCTCTGTATAATAAATATTACAATGTCAGGGTAGAGGATCAGGTGACTTTGCGGTATTCTTAATTAAATGTTAATGGATGTAAACACATCGGTTAGTGGTGCATTTTTTTTCAAATAACTTTTGAAAACAATTTTTCTTAGGAAGTTCAACTAGTGCATTAAAGTCAGATTTTTTTGCTGCTTATGGCAGTGTGAAATGTGCACTTTTTTTTTCTGTCCCGACTCTTTTTGTTACATCACTAATCTCTTGGTGTCCTAATTGATTGCATTAAATTGATACATTTTTATTGCCGTGTCAAGCTCACACCAATTGCTTACATTATCAGAAAGACGAAGACAAACTTTATAGTAGTTTTGACAAAATATGCGAGTTTATATTCACATAAATTAGTAATGTAACACTGGAAGGCACACTGAAAACAAGGTTGTTTACAACGGGATTTAAATTATTTACGTTTAGGTCCTGCGAGTACGTTGAGAGTGAAAGAGGCGATACGAAGAAAAATCCGCAAATCAAAATAAATATGATTGCAATGTCAATGAACATTTGCTTTTCATAAGAGCTTGCACATACTTAGATAAAGGCTTTTACATAACGAATATCTTTAACGTTATTGTAATATAACTTATTTAATATTGTAGTAAAGACTAGCATAAAAACGAGCAAATTTACGTTGCAAAGTTAATTTAAACATATGATTCATTGTTTATTAGTGTTAAAAATGCAGGTGTATCAATAAAGTTTCTGTAATTATCAATCAATAACTTCGTTCTTCTACGTTGGCTTGGATGTTAATTTCAATAAAATGTTTCTGTGTAAGTATTTTAATGATATATGCGTCGTAAACCCTTTTTATTTTGCACGTACGTGTTTTCACATGTGCGCATGAAGTCGTTTATGCGAGAAAGCTTCAACTCTTCCAAGTGGTTTTAATTTTGAAATGGAACTATCAATGTGTCGAAATTCCAAATCATAGATATGAGGTATATTGTTTAATCCAGCCATTTAAGATCTGTGTTGAAATTTGGATAACGTTACGTGTCGACATTTATTTTCGGCAAGGCAATATAAGATTTGTTCCAGAGTACTTTAAAGACGACACGTTTATGTTAAGAACGCATTTAAAAGATATGACTGACTCTTTCAATAATGAAAAAGCGGGTTTATATTGCGTAGCTCTTAATTGTCGGTTTGTAGGTCGGTCGTTTAGTCCGTAAATCGTTCGATTTCGCGATATACCTAACGAACAATGCAGATTAGTATGGTGGATTTTTATGACGATAAAGATACGCCTTTCGATATTTATATAAACAAATCAGGGGCAATAGTAAGGGGCCTGGTACAATTCTTTGCATTTATCGTTTTTAGTCGTTAATCCTAGTTTGAATCATTATACTTTGTTATTCGTTGACTCAGGTTATCTCGAGGATGCTTTTACCTAAGATCATGCAAATTGAGAGGAAGGAAATATGTCTATTAATCTTGATATCATCGGACCAATGACAAGCTCGAGGGGGCTTGTGACGGTGAAATTAGCATTCTCACTTTATTTTGAGAACGATCGTGCTTTCCTTTATGTGAACTCATACCGTAGTATAGCGTTTGATCCGGGTTAAAACTTATATTAAGATAGAATCTATTGGCAATACCTTAAGTTCTTATCTACTAATTAAAAAATTATAAATAATTATTAAGTACGCTCCTCCGTATACATTCTAAATACATAGTAGATAGTTACGAAATGATAAGTAGGTTCTCATCAAATGATGACTTTGAGCCGTTCAGCGGTGATGCTATAAGCACGAATTCGCATCATTAAGTTGATATCTTCTGACTTGCGTCAGATAGAGGTCGTATGTTGAATTTTGTTTGCATCGTATAATAATAAAGATATTATTATCGAGATGGATAGTATTACTTTTGTTTTTAGGTAAACTACATGCATAACAAGCTTGTAATTAC
This sequence comes from Dreissena polymorpha, assembly GCF_020536995.1. Taxonomy (NCBI): domain Eukaryota; kingdom Metazoa; phylum Mollusca; class Bivalvia; order Myida; family Dreissenidae; genus Dreissena; species Dreissena polymorpha. The sequence continues at coordinate 59,035,291 of NC_068362.1, forward strand.
ATTTGATTCCAGTCGGGTCAAGGTCACAGAAACCTCCACGTTGACTCGCATTTCGTTGTCAACCGAACTATGATGCTGATCAGTTTATGTTCGACCTCCAACCGCGATCTTGAGTTTCACCCTAGGATTCTTGCACTAAAAACACCGTTCCACTATGCTTAATATTTCAGTTGAATAATCCTGTAATACGAGAAAGGTAATGTGCAAATATAATCCGAAAACCATTTCATACGTTCACGTGAACAAAGTATTCCTCTGATAAGTTGTCGAGGCATTTTACAAAGCTGAAGTTGTTGTTATTGTGATGCACATCTTTGTAGGTCTCAAACGCACAATACGCGGTAATAAATAAGTCGAATCCAGGATAAGTTTAAATCGAGTTGCATGTGTTTCGACGAAATTATATCGCTACCCACATGGCTAGTATATAATCTTTGAACAATCGATCGGTGTTATTGTCCGTTTTAATTATTAACTCGCGATTGTTTATTTTCTGAAAAGTTCATCGTATTCATTGTGTTGCAAACGGTTATTCTTTTAATAGAAACTGATCTTATGTATATTCTCTATACAGTATATAGTAAACTAATCGCTTCATCGGTGGTTAAATTGTCTGGTAAAATTACATCTGAGCGGCATAAACGTCAACGATAATTAAACGATTCCTTTAATAACAATCATGTTAATTGCTGTATTTGATAAACTTCTGTTGCCACAAAGGAACTTTTAACTGTTGGCGTAAAACTTGTATGTCAGTTTCGGTTACTGTTTCATCATTGTCCAACGAAAAAGAGTTGATATTTACGCCTTTTTTAAGATGTTCTTTTGCTGCCGCCAAATGTAAAGAAGCGCCGTTATGTTTTTCAAAACACAATATACCAGTTGACGAGTGACGTCACGCGCACCTGCAAAGTTTAGACTCCGCCCACTGGTTGGCAAAAAGAGGTGGAATTCATATAAGCGCATATAGAGAAGGTTGACAAAATCATCGTTTTTAATGATAATCATGCACAATATCAAATATAATTTTACTAATTATGTCTATATAAAACATTAGCATGCAAGGGAATGCATCTTTGGAACGGTTATATTGTTGTTATTATTCGTTTTTACTCACAACGAACTCGAGAGTGGAACACAATCTAAGAGCTCGATATGTGGTTACCACAAAAATGTCTCTACTTGGCATTCTTCGCGACCATTTTTAGTTTAAAAAAAATCTCAGACATTGAAATTCTTTCAGAATAAATTAAATTTAATGAACGAAAACAAATAAGGATGAAAACAAAAAACCATGCAATAGGTCCATTTTCTGTACCCAACATAGGGTAACTGATTTGAACCTTTGTGTCTGAAAAAACTTACCTTGTTAGACATTAAATAAATTCTCTTGACTAATGTAATTGTTTGATTTAATTGTTCACACTAATTTTGACACTCTTAGTTGCAGCTTTTATATCCCGGTGTTTAATTGCACCTCTGTTCATCACAAACCGATTATCTCGTTATGATCGGATACTGTCCAGACAATTACAAAGAAAACATGGTGTCATAAAGTAAACCCAGGGACCTAAACTTGGGTCCTTGAATAAACCACATGTGGCAGACGAGTGTCCGGTCATTAAACACAAGTTACGATACCTCCATGTCATCTTTTGTCATACTGAGCAGTCATTTAAGCCAAATTTTAAAGCAAAAATACTGAACAGTTGTTTCAATAAAATATTTTAATATTAAAAAAATGAAGACATTTGTCGGAAATGGATTAACATTTATATGTGTGTATTATTATGATTAAAATGCCTAAGGGTTAGGGTTAGGGTCATTATGATTAGGCATTTTATTCATAATAATACATTGTTTAATAACTATACATTTAAAGTATTGTGCAATTTTACTGCTACGCAAGTAAGGTATTTAACGGCCGGGTACCGACAAAAGTAAACTCAGCTATTCCGTGTAAAGATTGTACATTACTGCAGTGTAAGAAACACCATCATGAACAAAAGCAATCACAATAGGATAAAACATAATTGCGTTAAATAAATTAAATATATGCATTTATCATAAAATGCTATATTTTTATCAGTCCCTATTACTTGTAAAGAGATTTCAATATACATACAAAGACAGTTCAATTTGCATAATATGCAGGGTTTTTCCGTTTGTATGCTCAATTGTATTAATACTGTCATTTAATGTAAAAGAAAATCCCCACAATATTAAAAAATAAAATTAATGTATTACGCTTTTAGGGCTTTCTTTTATAATTGATTAAATGCACCTCTGACATTATCGATCGCTGATGAAAAATTTAACACTATCCACACACACCACTTACAATTATTATGAAATTAATACATTTTTGTTATTGTTGAAATATAATTTAGTTCAGTCTTACTTTCAGAAAGAATACGACTAATTTATTGTTTTGTTTTGTGGAATTGTCAGTATTTAGTCTTCCGATCACGTTTACTTTATGCTTATAACTACTTCGTATTTTTATGACGAGGAAATTTGATTTGTGAATATACATCTATTTGGTACTAAATATGATATATTTGCACAATATTTTAAGAGTTTTAATGTTTATTTCGGTCTTATTACCAATTTATTGACTAAACAAGAGCCCTTTATACATGTTTTATATTACTGTAACCAGTGTTTTTGCCAACCAGTGAGTGCGCATGCGCTGAAAATCCCGAATGTAAACAATAACATTCAACTGGTCTATAACGTCAAACGTTAATTATAAAATAGTGGTACGGCCGTGAAAATATATGTATTTAATTCATACGCAGAGAGGTCATCCATTAATTAAAAACTGATCACTTTGCCGAATAACAAATCAGAAGGCAGTACATGTTCTTGATCTATATGCAATGTCATAAAGAGTCAAACAAATGGTTCGCCTGTGGCATATTGGCATATTTTAACTAAAATTAGACGGGACTGATAGTTGGCGTCTGTAAAATGTAAATGCACGTTCAGCTGCGTCGAACATAACCTGTATTAGTTAAGGTAATAAGACTTAATTAGAATAACACATATTATAAAAACGCTTCTCAGACAGTAGCAAAATTCTATTTCAGTAAATATTTTATTAAATTTAAAAATGTGTTTAAACATCAACATGATACATACCATATGTGTATAACTTTAATTATCTCGTCATTTAGATCACGTGAATATATACCGAGAGCGAGCAAATTGAACATCACTTAGGGAGAGTTATATATTAATGGGATTGTAAAATATATAGGATATTTAAAAAATAAAAATGGTAAACTTATAAACAATAGAATGGTGTTATTCAAGGTAAATAATTCAGCAATTTAATTGCTATTGACATAAAGTACACACTAAGCCAATGTATCAACCATTCTGCATCAATATACGTGTTTGAACTTATAAATGAATATTGCTTCCTATATTGTTACAGGTGCATAAGAGTTATTAAGCACAATATATTCAGATGACAACACATCGGGCCGGGCCGGCTAGCTCAATTTATAAATCAAAGGATCGCGGACTTAAGTCTTTGTATAACACAAAGTTCAGCAATTATTCTTTTTTTTTTAATAAAATCAATAAATTATGAAAAGACATGATAAAATGTAAAGAAGACAATAAAGTCAGTCTGCACGTTAATTTGAAATCAAGTTAAAACTCTCACAAATATTCAAAGGAAGAAGCTTTAGATCTGGATACTTCCCAAGTACAAAGAAGTTAATGTAAAACACGATGGATAAACTTTTGCATCATACGTAACAAAAAGGTATAACCATATCTTTACTGTGTTTAATGACACTTTGAAATAAAATTGTCTTGTATGATCTTTATAACAAGGTTACCTGTCAAGCGCAAGCATTGTGAGGAAGTCTTTAAGGTCAAGGTAATAGCCGGTTTAAGCTAGAGTAGGATGTTTCTGTGGGCAATCGGTGCTTTTGCATTAAGTTGGTTCACCAGGATGTGATAGACAGGTTCCGTCGCACATAAATAAATAGGAATGCAGCTATAATTTAAAAGTACAAAAGATGCAATTATTTATGAATGCATGTGCTTTTCTCATAAGGTTTTACCTGGAAGCGCTCTATCGTCAATAAAATGAACATGCTTCAAATTAAATTTTGCATTAAGTTAAAAACGAAACTTGTACCGTAATCATCACCCAAATGAAATCGGATTCGTAATGCCTTGACTTAAGCTGTATTTATATTTTTCACTTATAGATGTCGTTGTTTATTTCACCTACGTGAACAAGGAAGTGATCCAAATTTACCGCGTTATGGCTCAGAAGATACGAATACAATGATAAATTGGCTATAAATTTAACTTTCGTGCTAAGTCACAAGCCCATTATGTGATATACGAGTACATTTTTAGTTAACAGACAAAGAACATTACCATTTATCCCATTTTCACCGCGACATTGACGGTATAACACGTTGTGGGATATACTTGCTTGTATTCAACACTGTGGAATATACCTGTCGCGTGCACGGACTACTTTTTAAATGACGTCATGCGATATGCGCTAAAATTAGGTCGATATTGTTTGGTTCATTGATCGAATTTTAAGGTCACCCATTAGAAGAAAATGTGCACATTTTGCAGAAAAACATATATCTGACATATTCACCAAAAGAAATGTTGAAATAAAATATGAAATTACACGATTTTTGTTTTGTTATTTTTTTATTTATAACAAAGTCGACAAAACTTAAGCTTCAAAATTATACGACCTTCAACCTTTAAAACTAGTCATATGACATAATTTTTCGCCATCCGTATAATGAATCAGCTGATTGATGGCGTCATAAAATGGCATACTTGTTGCGTCATTTTCCTCATTTTTTTGACGATTTATTATAAACGCGACTTATTTCACATTTTTTCTACATGTACTGTATGTCGACATATCTGAATTGTCAATTGATCACATTTTCCTTATTTCGTGTAATGTGCATTGCTTATAACCAAAGCATATACTTTTGACATTTAACTTAAATATTAAGAATGTACAACAAGCCATACACATATCGCACAGTTCATGAATAATCTGCTATGTTTGCTTTCCTATTTAATTCACGTTAGGCATAGAGCTGTGTAAAGTATAAGATGGTAAAAATAGCACCACACTGGAATTGGGAACGTCCCATTTTGTACACGGGTATTTTCTACTTATTTATCTGTTGTGTACTGGAATGTTTTCCATTCTTTGTGTATTTGTATATTAAATTATTTTCTCGTACAATAAGGGCATTTACCATAGATAAATAAAACATTGTGCAAGTTTAAACATAATTATGTTTGTATGCAGAAATCTGCAAATGCAACCGAGTTTACCAACGGCTATTATTAGATAAACTGCTCCGGTTCATTTGAACAGCAGTAATGTAGAGTACATGACGTAGCGTGTGACGAAGAAGAAAGTTTATCGCGTTCATAAACTCATTTGAATAAAGTGATAGAATGGCATAAGGGTCTTTATTTAACTATGCTAAAATAATTATTAAAGACCCTAGATGCAAAATCGTCAATTATTGAGTTAAATGGATTATTAGATGGATTTTAAAGGATAATTAAAGGTAAGATACTAGTTCTTACGTGTTTTGATTTTTGTTTGTACTTTTGTCGTTCCCTGTTCTCGGGGAAATGATTTTAACATGGGCGCCATTGATGCATCGGATCACACACGGCATACCCATAACATTTTATAAAAAACACGTTCTGCGCGTCCTTAAATTCGTCCGAAGTCGGAAAACGTATTGCCCTGTATATTTTGTCAAATAAAGTGTCAGTCGCTGCAATTGTCTGTTTACTCGTCAAAATTGTCAAGGTCTTCGATAGCTAAAGAAACTTCAGCGTACAGTTTATTTAGTATTGAAAGACCTGTACAAAGTCGCGCCAGTCAAAAATCATAAAAAGCGACATAAAGTTATGGTAGCCAGAACTAGGTCGTCGATGGTGTACATGTATGTTGACATCGACAGCATTTTGTCAGGAGCAATCGCCGCCATATTGGATTTGATCATTTTCTTTCGAAAATAAAATGAATTATAGTAAAGTAAAATCTTCTTTTCGCGGTCGTAATGTGTTAAAATTCGCATACTGCGTAAAATTGAATGTAGGCATATGGTGATATTTTTTACTTGTTTTACAGTTTGTGTGTGAATTTTTTAAAGACTATTTTGCGTACCAGAACAAATACATGTATATCACTACGCATGGTTACATTTGTTAGATTTTAAGCGCTTTTATGACTGAATTAAAATTATTGTTAAGGTTATTAGATCTATTTATGTTAAATGTCACGTTGAACAAATCAAATGGGATAAATAGAATACTAGGATTAGCGTTGAATACAGAGAAGTTTATGTTGCTCGGCTCGAACACCGAAAGCGCTCGCCAAGGCTCGCGCTTCCGGCGTTCTAAGCCTCGCAACATAAACTTCTCTGTATTCAACGCTAACCTAGTATTCTCTATATATCTACCACAGGTTATTTCATATTTAATGAATATTAAAACAAATATTTCGCAAGTGACAATGTCGTTTTAATGTCCACTTAATATATATATATATATATATATATATATATATATATATATATATATATATATATATATACCTCTAAGTTCGTATATAACTGGCATGAAACGACACGAAGAACTATTTCTTTTATCATTCTTTTAGATATGGCATTGACAACTTCATAAAATGCAAATGTAGCATAGAAAAACCAACTTAAAAAAAGACGATCGGGAAGGACTATCGTTCTGAACCAATTTTTAGAAAATAACACGACAAATCGGGAAGGTATTTTGTTGTAAACCAATTTTCAGAAATTACACGACAATCGGGAAGGTCTTTCTTCCTGTTAAAACTTTCCAATTTGACACCTCAACACCTCGACAAAAGATCGCCCGTTGAGCCGCCAAACCGTGAATTTTTAAGAAAGAAAATCGGAAATATAATCGGGGCGACTTAACATTGCCACAATAGCGCTTCCTTTTAAAAGCACATAGAGAGAAATTGGGGGTGCATAGTTTTCCAAAGCAGTGAGCAAAGGTTTGTGTCATTTTTTTCTTTTTTAATTACTCTTTTCAATGTTTTTTTATTATATACATAGCTCATTTTTAGAAACAAACAAAGTACTAGCCGTGAAACACCCGTCATAAACTGAATGTACATGTTTCTCTTTCACATTTTTTCTGTCATAATCTTAAATATAAAACAGCATTTTGTTAAAATACGTATTGTTTCTATTATATAATAATGCTGTGCGTTTATTGTTTTGATATTCTCATACATTTTTGTCACATTAGTAGGTGTCTTACGATGCTCAAAATAAATAGCATGACACTAACTTATTTGCGCTTACCTGTATGCATAATGAAACGATATCACATAATAAAATTGTTGTATTTTGATTTTACCTGATATATATATAGGATACTAGTCTTACAAATAGCAGCCGGGAGAGCAGAAAAGTTCATTCTTCTGACATTCTTCTGACATTCTTTTGAGTGTAAGAACTACGCTTAAGGGACTTATTGCGCTTATTGATAAAATAAGTAAATATTATTATTTCGGCTAACACTATATGTGGTTAATCAGCGGGAAAAGTGACTTGTTTTAAAATAAAATATTTATTAGGCTGATGTGTTTGTTCAAATGTTCAAACTTTGCGGAAGTCTAAATATTCATCAGACTTCCAGATTTCATTTAATTACTGGTATACCTCAGACGTCCTGGTTTTATTGAATTCCAAGTATACCTCAGACTTCCTGATTTCATTGAATGCCGAGTATACCTCAGACTTCCTGGTTTCATTGAATGCCGAGTATACCTCAGACGTCATGGTTTCATTGAATTCCGAGTATACCTCAGACTTCCTGGTTTCATTGAATGCCGAGTATACCTCAGACGTCCTGGTTTCATTGAATGCCGAGTATACCTCAGACGTCCTGATTTCATTGAAGTCCGAGTATACCTCAGACGTCCTGATTTCATTGAATTCCGAGTATACCTCAGACGTCCTGGTTTCATTGAATGCCGCGTATACCTCAGACGTCCTGGTTTCATTGAATGCCGCGTATACCTCAGACGTCCTGATTTCATTGAATGCCGAGTATACCTCAGACTTCCTGGTTTCATTAAATTTCGAGTATACCTCAGATGTTCTGGTTTCATTAAATTCCAAATAATATATTTAATAAACATTTCTTTGTCATTTGAAGATGTAAACAATATACAATTGTTTATCCAATTACCAAATATTAATATCAAACTCATCGAATATATATTAAAACTTCTATTACAGTTATGGGCGATAGAACACACCTTAATATTTACATTAAACAGTCCATATATATTAAGAAAATTATTCCGATTGAAGATTTTCATATGAATAATCATACATTATGAATAATAATAATAAAGTTCATCAACACCCACTATGATTATAACAGTGTCATGTATTGTAAGTATTTAAACAAATTCATAAAGAATTTGTGTATCTGCATCTCAAATCTTGCTAAACCAGTTGTTCGTTTCCAGTAATGCTACAGTGTAGTGTTATCGGATATATAATATACCATTCATTTGAAGCACGATTGCTCAAAATACTGCAGCATGAGTCGGCTATTAGTGCACTATCAATAAAGTAATATTTGTGTCCTTCTTGATATAAAACTAATGAATTCAAGTATTTGGTTTCAAATTATGAATGGAAATAAAACAATTATTAGTCTGTGTGCGCTATAAAATATCAATAATCATAATCATATTATTATGATAAGAATAATATGTTTTCAAAAGTATTCTCCATTAAAATGTATCTAAACATTTGGATTACATGTTTTTAAGTTGTAATAATTATACTATATTTATAATTACAAGAAATATGCATTTATTCAAATGTTAAGGATATAAAGGTGAAATGTTAAGGATATTAAGGTGTTATTATAAATGTCATGTTGTTTAAAAGTTGGTTGCATCATACATGTACAACAATTGCATACAATTAAATTTGAAAATTATCGAATAGTCCTACTATTACTAGGGCGGACAGTTAGTATCGTCTCTTAAACATAAGCTTAATACGATTTTGCAATGATTGGCTTTGTTTACAAGTGAAGTAAACATCTATTAATATCAATATTTGATTTGCTGTAAAACACAGCTGATTATCGGATTTTCTTGCGTACACAAACAATGTTTTAAGTAATCTCGTAACTTTTCTTTAAAAAGCTCTACACAGAGTATTCTGTCTACGTGTAATAAAGAGAAATCTGACGGCTGTTTATCTAGCACAACGTAAGTTAACTTGAAGCAGAGGCTTTTAAGCTTGATTTCCATATGGATGGTTCGATGTGTCTAACCCTATATCGATTTCAACGGTTATTTTGTAAGAAATTTAAAATAGAAAATGATTGTTTGGAAAAGCGCCCTTTTATCGGTCTTTTGTATAATCTTAGATGACAAAACGTGACATTAAAACGACAGAATTATCTATTTGCTAATTATGTAAGTTGTTCATTGCAGATGCCTACAATCGGTGTAATCACGAGAATTCTTGTTCTATCTCTGGTAACCATAGGTAAGGAATTAACATTACATTTTCAATAAAATTAATATAACATTTCACTATTAAATATTAATAATTAACGATACTAGCAGTGGACATGCTGTCAATCTGTTTTATAACGTCTTTTTGTTTTAAAGGTATATGCGGTTATCCGGTCCAAAATCAAGGTCCCACAACGAGTACTGCTGCTCCTAAGTAAGACTTTGTATGACTAGTATGACATTATGTTGATAATCTATTATGTATCTTTACGACTGAAAAATATTAACTTCATGAAATAATTAATCGATTAAATAATTTACATGATTGTACTGTTCTTCCTCTGTTTCAGCATAATAGCACCGGCCGTGGCTTGCAACGCAAAATTACAAGAAGAAGAATGATGACTTTTTCCGGAATCTTCTTTGCTAGAGATTTTTTCACAACGCACTTACATGTTACAAGTACAACGGGTTGAGCTTGTTTTGAAGACCACATTTAATGTATCGATTTTATTTAAATATGTAGTAAATGCGGATTTAAACCTCGTTCATATTATACTGCATATTAGAATAGACGAATAAAGCTTATCCATTTAAATACGTATTCAAAATGAATGGCATACTTAGATCTTCATTCAACGTGTCAAATCGATAATAGGTTTATACGCATCATTGTTGTAATGTACGCGTCAATTTGAAGAGAAAGAAAATATTTTGATCTGTATACATTGCATACATTTTTTATATTAAATCGGCGTTCGTTTGTTAATGTATGGTTGTACTGTTATATCATACTCACTTTATGAGTAGCGAACACGACATTATGATGAACGTCCTTTTGCTTACTGTTCACACATGCGGGCTTGTAAATGAGAGTTAGTAAATGTCTGAAATCGCTATATTTAAACTTCGTGCATTTTGATTTCCATTATAATAGCAGTGCTTTATTTGAAACAAAAGGTTTGTCCCAACTAGAACCGGTGTCATATGGATAAAAAAAACTATCGCCTTCCACAGTTGGCAAACTTGTGTATAATATTCTTAACGTAAGAATTTGATACTTAAATAATTGATCTACGTATTGTTCCATTGTTGAGCGAAAGGAACAGAACGTCCTTAAATTACTTAACCATTTCGCGATCGGAAAAAAATGTGTACTGATGCAAATTTCCAATCACGATTAATTATAATCGGAAGTGTATTTTTAGTATGAATATGCGACATGATTGTAATTTCGTTCCTTGGCGTAGGTGGTCTTTTCGTTTTTAAATCTGTTTAACAAAGTCGGATTGCTGTCATGTCTAATATCAGTAAACAGTTTCATTTAACCTTATAAAGGGCACCTACCATGCCTACGTAAAAAACATAAGGCACTATATATGAGTCGTGTTTTGAGAAAACTGGGCATAATGCATGTGTGAAAAGTGTCGTCCAAGATTAGCCTGTGCAATCCGCACATGCTAATCAGGGACGATACTTTCCGCTTTAATGACATTTTTCGTTAAAATGAAGTCTCTTCTTAGCAAAAATCCAATTTAGGCGGAAAGTGTCGTCCCTGATTAGCCTGTGCGGACTGCACAGGCTTATCTGAGACGACATTTTACGCACATGCATTATGCCCAGTTTTCTCAGAACGCGACTCATATAATACAAAAGGAGGGTAGCGAGGTAAAAATCTATTTTAAAAATGCTGAAAACACGCGTATTTTGTAAGTTAATGAAATGTTTCGTTGTGTTATGTTTATTGTGGTATTCAATTTGTAAATCGGTTTCCACTAGCCCGACCGATCCCTCTATTTACACCTACTGACCTTAAATTTTGTGGTTGGTATTACAGGTTGAATTTTCACTCATTCTACTGCATACGGTCTTCAGTTTGTTCATCCACTTGTTTAATTCAAATTGTATATCTAAAATTAACTTAATATCATATTTAAGTGCAAAATATATATCATATATATCGTTAAATGCAGAACTAATTCAGTTTAGCCGAACTATCTGCATTATTGTTCTAGGATTGTATTGCAAAATCACGTGTTTTGCTCTAATAATGTTTGCATTATATATTGACTTTTCCCTCAAAACAAAATCCCAGTATGATATAATATTTCTACCACTGTAGCAACTATAAATCGCACTAATAAACTAATACAAAAGACGTGTCTCGTCGTCGAGGCTGTGAATGAAACATATACCATAACATATATCTAGCAGTTGTATTGCTGATTTAAATCACACTTAAACGTGTCACCGTATACTAGCCAATGGATACGACAAAACAGCAGTAGTCCTTCATAGGCGGTTAGTTATAACCCGTTTACAATAATTGTTTTGTGTTGATTATAAAGCTTTGCTTCGTAAGACAGCCATCTAAATTTTGAAATCATTCATGGACATCATATGTCGCGTGTTTGAGAAAGACAGACACGATAACGGATTTGTTTATTGTTGTCTCTGACTTAGTGCACAGAGACTTCGTTGTCACGCGCTTAAAATGCACCTCTCAATGTGACACATGAGCGTCAAGATTGAGTTTATAAATGTACACCGTTATACCGCTTCATCCAACTATGTTCCGCATCGCGCGTATTTTATTTTACAAACATAGTGTATTGTTCTTTTATGTCAACGTTTTGATCATGTTTCTTTAGATCCGTTATTCGTTTATATCGGTACATGTGTTGTAATTCAGTAGCATTTCCATGTTCTGCATATTACTGGTGCTCAAAACTGCTAATTTCGCAACTACAGAACAGAACAGAACAGAACAGAACAGAACAACTCTTTATTTTCACCCAAGTATACAAGGTATACAATAAGGGCAACATGACAAAAACAGGTTTTAACAATATTATCCGGTTCAAGTTGATCAGCTATAGCATGCATAATGTAAACATATGATACAATACTATTATACACAATACAAAGGGAAACTATTAAATGGAGTATTCAAACACAATCAATTTTAACTAGTTCGTTGGGAGGGGGGGAGTGGACATGTCTTTACATGTATATATACAATAGTTATATATCGAGATGACGAATCCGGCAGACAATGATGATAACAGAAAATGGGAAGTCTTTTTTAGGTATTGGGCTTTATAAGTAGATTTAATTCAATGTCAATCACTAGTAGTCGTAGTCAGGTGTAACATGAGTTTATTTTTCGAGAGAGAGAGAAAAGTCCACAGTTGCAATATTTGAATAATATGTACACTATACATAATAAACAATTAACATACACAGAGCAATGCAATACAACACAGATTTTATACTGTATATTGTCGGGAGGCATATTAGCAAAATAACATTTGCTGTGAGTAGCAATTAACACCGACATTTATGGATAGCTTTCATTTTATTTACATTAGCTATTTTTATTATGTACATTTTTATCCGATGTTGGCAAACATACAGTTTGATTCTAAGAAAAAAAGGATAACTTGAATACAGCGGCAAAAACATAAACATAGAAAGGCAGTATAGTAGCGTGTAGCCCGTTCCGGGAATAATTTATTTGTTCGTTCGCGCTTTAGAGTAACGAGTGCAAAAACAGAACACCTGAAGACGAACTCGTGACAGCAATTATCGGAGTATTTGGAGCCTGACGAGGCACAAAGTTGGTGAGCTTTTGTGAGAAGCATTTGTCCTGATTGCAACCTAACCATAGGGATAAGCTTATGGATTCGGAATGTCGAATACGAACACGAATATTACGTAATTAATTGTAAAAGGACATTGTTTCAAAGCTCAATACCAAGTCATTTACTCTACCGGATACACACTTTTCAACAACCGCACCGTTGATGGTTAGATTCCTGAACCGTCCAGATAAATCATATAGGGATTTATCGTGAAAGTAATCAAACAATTATTTAGACCCTGCCTTTTATTAAAAATGGCAGTTGTCAGTTACTGGAGTAGGCACTGGCAGTGAACGCCTTGATATGTTTGAACAACTTTTATAACGGTTTGAAATATAATAAAATACACCCACCCACATATACAAAATAAATCTCAAATTGCCATTTTGCTAATAAGAAATCTTTACTTTAATTTATTAGTTAGATTAAGAGGGAAAGGTTTGAATAATGTTTTGATGTGTCAGAATTTGTAACGCTTTAGACTACAGTTGAATTTATAACATTTAAAACGGTAAAAACCCTGCAACTATTGTATCAAGAATTATATTTCTTGTGCAATGCATAGTCCTTCAATTATTATATATACGTAATATATTTACGTAAGAAGTTTCATGTTAATTCCTCTGATATTTTCGAGAGACAATGCGATTCCAGTAAACTAAGACGGACAGTGCGTTTCCAGTGTACTTAGGGGCTCGTCAACAGAGTTCGCATTTTATAAAATGTCAATTATGAATTTATAAGAAAATATGTGATATTTGCGGTATTCAGAAAATAATTTCAACCACGAAAAAAAAAGATTAAATAACAAAACATGATGAATGCCTTCGTGTTCGAACCCGGGATCTCTAGAAGGAAAACCTAGTCGCCACTACTATTCCACGCAGGCTTATGCATTTCAATGGTAGGTTGAACGTTTCAGTCGGTAATACACATTTTTAAAATAATCGATGAAAATCGTTTCAAACAGTTTAGTATTATGATTCATGATTATCAATAAGACAACGTATAGTGTTAGTTTTCTTATTTTAATATAATGCATCCATGCATTTGCCCAACTGCGAACGAGGTCTATATGGCCGTTCCGTTTAACCATACACGTGCATTTGTGGGCTATTAACAAACTTCAATACATAGCTATGATGAGCAAATAATTAATAACGGAAAGTTAAGCTATAATCATGTACATAACATTCCCCTGCTCAGCACAAAACGACATGAGCTACTAAGTCATTTAAATAATTCCAGTATAACATGCCGTTATGTCGACATTCAGTATCAATTGAGTGTTACCGTAGGAGATTTGGTTGATATCTGACAAATATAACTGCATAGTGAAGTGAAGATTGGTACCAGCGTTATTGGTAAAAACTATCGCAAATTAATTTAAGATTTAGCTCGGGACCATGGATTTAGCAATCGTAACAAATAATATACTTTCTTGCATGTTTAGGGTGTTTTTATTCCTTGCGTAAAAAAAATATAGAGGCAAAAAGAAAAGCCTTAATAGTTCAAACAAAAGCTTGAGAGTGCTTCAATCCGCCACCCCTAATAAACAAGTTCAATTCTTTAAAGATATATATTTCACGTAATCTGTTATTATCAAACCAATTTTTGCGTTATTTTACGAAAGAGGAAAACAAATATAGACACTGTTTACATTGAATTCATTTGTTTTGTTTGTCAACATTCTTATGTAAGGCAGGAAGTGCGCGGCCATTCCCCGTCGTCGTTTGACTTATATTAGTGCCCACGAGCTCTCTAAAACTGTTCGCTCATTCAAGGATAAGCCGTAAGCAAATTATCTTTAAATGAAATAGAAAAATGAAAAAAACAGACAATAACGTCTAGTAACTATTATTTGAATGCTAGTTAAAACTCTCTAGTTTCGGAATCCCTTCAAAAAAGAGGTTATTATTAGCACTGTGGGAAAAAGTTTACATTCCGATTAAAAAAACAACAACACCGCAATGACCGTAACTTAATTGCGCATGATTGTATTTAAAAAAAACATTGACTTTCATAGTCATCAAGTCGACGAGTCGCGCGCAAGAATGGTGTCGCTCGCATTAAGGTCAAAGGTACAGTTGGTGTAAGGGAGATTATGATGTTTCTGTTATATTTGTGTTTACATTTATTTTGGGTTGGTATATTTTCATTCCGTATGTTAACCAGGGTGTGAAATACAAGTCCAGATGTATTATCTGATGAGAATACAGCGTGTAGTACGTGAAAGTACTATTTATCTGCACGAGTGTGCTTTTTTGCGTAAGCATTGACAATGAAGCACATTCAACGTCGACGAAATGCGAATTTCCCAAATGAAAAGGTGCATCAAGTTGAAATAGGGGTCATCTAAATATTTTGGCCGTCAAACAGTATACCATTTAACCAGTATGGTAACGCCTTCACTCCTGCTTCATTATCATATTTAATTCACATAAGTATTTTTTTTATCATACCTACGTATACAATGAAGGGATGGGATGATCAATCTTTGCCGTCGTTTGGCTTTTTCTGTACGACATCCTATGCAAGTGCTGCAAGTGGGCCGCAATGGTTTAATGGATATGGTTTCCAATTTGCAATCGTTTAATCGATCAAAGTGGAGTGTTTTTTGTGTTTGTCTTTGTGTGTGATCAATAAGAATGGTGAAACGCAAAAATGTTGAGATCCCTTTGACTAATCCTCAATGTTTGCATCTTATGGAAATAACCGTTGCGGTGATATTAGTCTTTTTAATTGACAGTTTTAGTTTTTATCCCACTTGACAATCGTGCGTAATCACAAACGCATTACTAAACTTAAAAATATAAAAACATGGTTTTACAAAACAAGAGCTTATTATATCACATTTACCACAATTTTACAACTTATTGCAGGACCTCTGATGAATATTTGAACATTGCGATTCGAGTAGCAAGTATATCGTTGCAATGCTTTCAAAATATACACGTCTACTTTCAATTGTGTGTATAACACGCATGCAACGATTCTTATGTATTCAGTTCTTAAAGGTATTGCATTTTCAGATTCAGAAATTATATATATAAATTATTACTTATATTCATGTATTTGGTATCTATTCAAATTTGAATTTGAACACTATGTACTTTCTTTTCAGGCGCACAGCAACAAGCATGTGTGAATAATGAGAGCTCATCCATCACATCAGTTGAACATGAATTGGTAAGATAAATAATCAAGTACACAGTATAAAGGTAGCACATTAGTTTTGTAGGTGTGTCAATGTTACAAAAAACATAAAACAATGTGTATCATAATCATAAATTAATTATGTGACATAAAGTTCGTTATTTATAAAGTTACTTGGTGACAGATACATTTCACAGTTTTAATAAATGCATTCTATCAAAATGTCTTGTCATTGAAAAAACATGTTTGCATGTTCGACAGCTCATAAAGATTGATTTCCATATTTAGTGATGCATATTCATCGTTAGATACAAGTAACTTCACAAAATACCAAAATTAAAAAATGTGTACACTTACATACATAAAGTTATTATGGTGATGTATTAATAATTATATGTTATTTAACCCATTTTTGCCTAGAGTCTAGAAAAAAGGCCTTGGCAAACAGCGTAGACCCAGATGAGATGCCGCATAATGCGGCGTCTCATCAGGGTCTTCGCTTTTGCTTAAAAGAATTTATGTAAGAAATATTCTAAATATAGAAATAAATATACTAGACACCGCTTATTGTGGAAATAAATTGATCCAATTTAGAAAAATGGGAAAGTCCACTAGGCATAAATGGGTTAAAAAAGGTTCATCAAATTTCACAATACCAATTGTACAAATCAACTGGATATTCTTTTCTTTTTTCAGAAAATCCAGTGAAGACAAAACAGATGTAAGTTCCATAAAAAATATAGATTAACTAATTAAGTTGCTTGATCATGAATTTGTAATATTGTATAAAAATAGATTTTATGCAAATAATTTTTATTTTAACATAAATTTTACAACATATTAGAAATAATGACCTCAGAATACATTTCACTGGCAAAGGGCTCGTGGTCTAATGCTAATTTGTATCCCTTATATATTTACACAAATGTATGTTTAACATGTTAAAAACAAGGGCTGTTTGTAAAACATGCATGCCCCCATATGGGCTGTCAGTTGTAGTGGCAGCCTTGTGTGAATACGTTTTTTGGCACCGTGACCTTGACCTAGTGACCTGAAAATCAATAGGGTTCATCTGCGAGTCATGATCAATGTACCTATGAAGTTTCATGATCCTAGGCGTAAGCTTTCTTGAGTTATCATCCGGAAACCATTTTACTGTGTCAAGTCACCGTGACCTTTGACCTAGTGACCTGAAAGTCAATAGGAGTTATCTGCGAGTCATGATCAATGTACCTATGAAGTTTCATGAACCTAGGCATAAGCGTTCTTGAGTTATCATCCGGAAACCATTTTACTATTTCGGGTCACCGTGAACTTTGACCTAGTGACCTGAAAATCAATAGGGGTCATCTACGAGTCATGATCACATCTACGAGTCATGATCAATGTACCTATGAAGTATCATGATCCTAGGCATAAGTGTTCTTGAGTTATCATCCAGAAACCATTTTACTATTTCCGGTCACCGTGACCTTGACATTTGACCTAGTGACCTCAAAATCAATAGGGGTCATCTGCGAGTCATGATCAATGTACCTATGAAGTCCTAGGCCTAAGCGTTATCATGAGTTATCATCCGGAAACCATCTGGTGGACGGACATACGGACGGACGGACCGACATGTGCAAAACAATATACCCCCTCTTCTTTGAAGGGGGCATACAAAATAAAAAATTAGTGTATATAAATCTCTTATTGTTAGAATGTTACTATTATTTAGCTGCACTTTGCATTACAAACTTTTTCTAACATAAAATGTATTTCATTTTCAGATAGTGTTCCACTTCATTGGTCGTTTGCTGTAGAGTTGTTGGACAAATAATGTACATGTATTGTGATGTTACAAAAATAAAAATAAAAATTATTTTCACTTTGCTACAATATAAAGGAAACATTTAATCATCATAAGCAAGGCATGACTGAGTGTAAAAATTGTGTTGTTAATAAAAACAAGAGCTGTCAGAGGACAGCGTGCTCGAATATTCGAGTGCTTGACAGTATAACGTAAGCCATTATGTGGAAATTATTCATGTTCAATTAGGTCAGGGTAATACAGTCACATTCTAAGTGGAAGAGGAACATAATTGAAACATATTGATCGCTAATGTTTTAAAGAAGTTGTTCTTTTAATATAGACGTTCTGAGTTCAGGTATATTTTCCACAATCTATTGAACATTTGTAAAGACATTAAACAAAGAAATAAGATTTTATTTCAAGTTTCATAGCAATAGCTTGGGTGGGATGGTTGGACCGTCCTTCAAAAATTAAATAAATAAACATGTGTTTGTTTTTTTACCATGTATCAAAGAAAAAAAAAATTTTTGGGTTGTGGGGTGGGGAGGGGTTATAATGTGTGGGTGTGGTCATTTTTTAGTTGATCTTTCAAAAATAAAAACAAGGAAAAAAAAAAAATTTCGGGGGGGGGGAATTCTGGAGTGGGGCGTTGGGGATGGTTTGGGTGGAGTCCATTGTGGTATGTCAGGTAAGTGTAAAGGTAAGTTTGCCAAGTCTGAAAGCAATAGCTATGATACTTTATGGGTAAAATGGACCAAAACACAAAACTTAACCAAATGTTAAATTATCTAAGTATAAAAGGGGCCATAAATTTGTCAAAATGCCAGTCAGAGTCAAATAACTTTGCTTGCACAGTCCCTTTATGACAGTTAGTAATTGTTGCAAGTATGAAAGCAATAGCTTTGATACTTTAGGAATAAAGACTTTAGGAATAAAGTGAACCTAAACACAAAACTTACAAAAAAATCTAAGTATAAAAAGGGAACATAATTCTTACAAATGCTTGATACAGTTGTCTGCTCTTGTTAACAGATTGGGGTCATGTTGGTAAAGAAGTATGCAAATGATAAAAGCAATATGACAAGGTACATAGAAAATATTTGAGGTGGTACGCAAACTTTAACATAGATTTATGAATAATATGCATATTCTTAATGGAAAGAGGGCCATAATTCTTAAAAAATGCTTGTAACAGTTGTCTGCTCTTGTTTATAGATTGGGGTAAAGAAGTATGCAAAATATGAAAGCAATATGTCAAGGGACATTGAAAATATTTGAGGGGGTACGCAAACGTAGCATAGATTTATCAATAACATGCATATTCTAAGTGAAAAAAGGGCCGTAATTCTTACAAAATGCTTGATACAGTTGTCTGCTCTTGTTTATAGGTTGGGGTCATGTTGGTTAAGAAGTAAGCAAAATATAAAAGCAATATGTCTAGGGACATAGGAAATATTTGAGGTGGTACGCAAACTTTAACATTCCGACGCTTATGCAAACGCCGGGGTGAGTAGGATAGCTCCACTATATATATTTCACATATAATAGTCGAGCTAAAAATCAACAAAAAATAATGACATAGAAATTGTCAATATTAACAATATTACAAAGATTTTGACCACACTTGAGGATAGCCTAGATATTATTAACAAAAACATTATGACCAACTTTCATCAACATAGCATCAAATGTGGATAATGCATGAAGCCGGGCATAGACAGACCACAATGGCTGACATATTACCTTTGAGATTAAATTACAATATCAAATTTATTATCAATTATGTTTATTATGCATTTTATTTAATTGATATATGTATCTTCAGTTATTTATTGAATTTAAGACTAATATGGGTAAATAATTAAATAAATAAAACAAAATTTGCAATAATCTACGGCATCCATTTTTAGCAACATATGCACGTGCATATATAAAAGCAACTTTAAAATCTGTTTCAAATGTGTTTTTTTACTAGATGTGTCTCCTCACTGAATCCCCCACTTCAGGTAGAGATACACAAACAAGTCCATCAGTCATTAAAAGAGACAAGAGTCTTCAGAACAAACAACATACGTATATACGATCAAAACTTGAAAAAAAATAATTACACATTACTTTTACAGCTACAATTCCTTTTTTAGGTCATGCATTTATGCAAAACCCACCCACAGATATACGGACAGACAAGAGTGGACATTCCGGTGCAATGCTTAAGGCTTCCCTCTTTTTACATTCACTAAATTATTATGATTTTGATGTAGATGTGATGATTACAATGCAGTGCTCCAGCTAGGATTTGAAAAGGGCAGGGGGGCTTTTTTGTCAAAAGGGCACTTTCGACGCGCAGTATTTTGTCAAAAGGGCACTTTCGACGCGCAGTATTTTGTAAAAAGGGCACGTACGAGCGAACGGGTGTTTCTGGAATGCTTCCTATTGCATGTTAATTTATATGTTATAAATAATTGTATTATTCCCATTATTATTAAACCATTTAAATATAATGTCTACAATGAGGATTAAAGTAATTACAATGTAATAAGAGATTTATGAATTATCATATGTAAAAAAAAACAACAAAAAAATAATTTTTTTTTTGTGGGGGGGGAGGGGGGGCAGGGCGGAGGTTCGGGGGCAGGGCGGAGGTTCGGGAGAGCAGGGAGCGGCGCCCTTCGATTTAGGCCTAGCTGGAGCACTGCAATGTTTCTCTAAAGAGAAAGATATTTAGCATTGCACTTGTCAATCCATATATTTTGTGGGTTAATATATGGTAAATGGTGCCATATGTTGATTAAAAAAACTGAATGTTTTTAACTGTTATAGTATGACCAAAATAAACATAGATGTTGTAAATGTAAATACCTTAATCTACTATCAGCAGTCCAAAAGCTCTCTCAATCAAAATCCAACAACTTGACTGGGCATGGTTGTACCTCACCACTGCATCTGTTGTTGTCCTAAGCAAGGGCGTTTATACATATTTTTTTTAACGAATAGCCGGAGTCGCCAAGTTGGTATGCCAGGTGGTTTTCTTCCAGGAAAGGTCTAATGAAAAATTCAAAAAAGCTAGGTTTAAGTTGGAACAATCATCAGTTAAATGGTTTATTAAGGTAGCTATAGGATGCTAATAAGCTTAACGCAATCTTAAATTAATTTCAATTATAAATTCAACATTGAGTTGCATCTTTTATGTGTAGATACAATTAATTTTACAGATATAAACTAATATAATTTAATCTTCTCTGTTTGTTAAAAGAAATTAAAATGTAAAATTATGTATGTGCATTTAACACATTATATTTAAGTAATGTGCAATGCATTGATGTAAAAACTAAAATATTTCCATGATCATTACAGTAGTATTTCACTTTTTAACAAGACTAGCCACAGTCCCTCAAATGGTATATCCATAAATGCATATTATTTATTGTCATACCTTCAAAGTTCCAACAAAAGCTGTCAAAGAGAGAGGCGTTATGTGAAGGAGATGTCGTTGGTACAGGGTATCTCCCGTTTCACCTACGTATACAGAGGTCTTACAGCGTTTGCAGTGCACAGCGTAGACCACATTGGTGGATTTGCAGGTGACCTCGTTCCACACATTGTTGGTTTTGCCGGTGGTATCGCTGAACTTCTCTGCCTCCATCATGTAAGGACAGATTGCGCATCTTTGTGCCCCACAAGGTCCGCTCCTGTTTGGAACCCGGAAGAACATTCGGTTGTGTTTTTTATGTACCAATATGTCTTCCAGGTTGCAGTCTCTTTTGAATGCTGCTAATAGGGGTTCAGGAAAAACGTTTTTCATTCGATCTAAAGTGTGGAGGGTTGGCAGGTGTTTCCGGAGGATATGACCGATATTAAGTAGCGCTCTGGAGAAAGTGATAACGAGCGGTACCCTGGAAGAACTTTTTGAAGGCACCTTCGTACGCAGCAGATCGTCTCGTTTTTTGCTATCAACTTTCTTCAGTTCTGTCTCGACGAATCGGCCATTGTATCCTCGCTTCAGTAGTTGGTATTTGATCTCATCTCTGTGTGTTTTATAGTCCGTCGCTTCCGAACATATTCGTTTTAGCCTCACTCCTAAGCCGTATGAATGGCCTTTTTTGAAGACTCGGCATGAGACGAGTCCTTGTGCAGGTAGAGGTGCCTATCTGTAGGTTTGGTGTATAAATCTGAAACCAGCCTTCCTGTTCGAATTGACGTCATAGTGTCTAGGAATTCGAGCTGCTCTGTGGAGGAGCGGAGCTCGAGCTGTAATCGTGGATGGATTTTATTTGCAAGCGCATGGAATATCTTTAGTTCCTCAAAACCATGTGTCCACAAGCCCCAAACATCATCAACGAACCGGAAGTAAGCTATGGGATGTTTATTTGATTTTGAAAATATCTCTTTCTCCCAGGCTCCCATGTAGGTCGACGCGTAGTTCATACCTAAGTGCGATCCTATGGCAGTTCCTTCATTTTGCACTTAGTGGTCTCCATTGAATGAAATGGTGTTTTTATTCAGGACAGTGTCCATTATTATGAGTATGCCGTTGGTTGCTACTTCCGGTTGTATATATACATGGAGGGCATTCAAAAAAAATGAAAACAAAGTTTAAATGTAGGTCCAGAGGGGTTAAAAACAGATTATCTGAATTTTGATTTTCCAAAAAACCAAACACATTGTTATCGTCAATTTATAGCGTGTTGCTAATCTTGTTGCCTCATGTTTTATTAATCTAGATGAATATTGGTCCGAAATTTTATCTCAGTACTATTCAGGTCAAAGTCTAAACGGTTTAAGCTGGGTTAAAAACTTCGTTACTTGGTAAAGTCGTTGAAAAGCCGTGTTTTCAGAACAAAAGATAAATTTATAACGACTTGTAAACAGTACATCGTCAGCCTTAACCATAATTAAAAATGCATATCAAAAAGGCACATGACAAGACAGTGATATTACCGTTATACATACAATTTAAGATAATACATGATAGTTGTGTGAAAACAAAAAATCTAATTTTTACAAAGTATTTTTGTGACAGTGTGGCGATAAGGTATTATGTTGTTAATAATTATGGAAAATACACCGAAATAAAAAAATGATTATCTTAAGTTTATCATGTGGATTATTAGGCTAATAGTAATAGAAAGAAATAGGCCATATATTGCATGGTTTAAATATGGCAGCAAGAATAACAATCAGACATGTCTGTGTCATATGTGTATACATATACATCTTTACCAGTAAAAGAAATACTATACTGTGTTTCACTTTAAATTTTACCTCTATAGAAGCCATATTTATGACTCAATCTTTAAGACACTTCTTCTGAATGATCAACATTTAGACCAAAATCAAATCAATTAGGGTAAACAACTAGGTCATCAACTCAAACCTTATAAAGCAGTATAAACACAACTGATGCGTTATGTTTCACCTTTTTGCGATGAAACATACACATACTATTTCTCTTGCAATTACCTAGATCAAATGTAAAATATCGTAACGACTCGAACTCCTGTTAGCGCCGTAGGGCAATCATTACGGTTTTATTTAATTTATTGGCATATTTGATTTTCACATTCCTTGAATATCGTTTGTATACATTATTGATATGTTTATCTCTTATGTTGTACATTCAAAACGAGTTATTATTTCTATATGATTATAAAAGTTTAGATAGATTATATTATTCATTTCAATAATGAAGACCTTTTGCTGTAATACATGTATATCCTGCTAGTGAAGCTAAATGCTCACGTGTTTATAAGTGCAAATATTTCTTCTTTTGAGGAACTAAATGTAGATGTACCTTCCGCTATGAATTCGGCATAAAACAGCAAAATTGAACACTAGCAAGCTAAAGTAACATGATGTATTATACACCCAATCAAACTTTGTTCAGTGTACTCCGTCGAACCGCATTCACCGTAAACCAGTTAACAAAATACTATACTTTGTTTCACTTAATAAATTTACCCTTGTGAACTTAACAGGGTAAACCAGTGTCAATCAGAAGTAGTCCATTTTTAAGTTTGTTAAAGAAATTGTCTTAAGGATTATTGCTTTCCCATTTCTGTAAAGCTGCTCTACGATCAATTATTGTTTGTTTGAATAGAAAATATCGGTTTATGGAAATTCGAGTTGAAATGTGAATGTACTATAACGTAAGTGTGTAAAGTGTTTAAAAGCCAAGGTATATTTCCGTGATGGTTTTCAAATCGATTTTTCGATGTACCAAATCTTATATAAATTGTAATGATCATTTTCACAGAATTTTGAAAATAGGAAATCATTATATGGAAAATGCTTTTTGTTATTGGTCAATTGTTTATTTATGAATAACAAACAGTTTACATAACGATACAAATAATTTATTATTTTTTTATTTTTTATTACAGATGACTACCTTCAGAAAAATCTCCAGAGTGTTTGTTATATATCTCCTAACCATAGGTAAGACAATTACAGTATACTTCATATCATATAAAATGTCAGCCAATGATGTTCGTTGAAGTGTTTTCGGTGTGTTGCCGATGGGTAATACTTCGAATCTATTGTGCTATTTAGGAAATAGTATTGACTGTAACAAATTTATTTATTTGAAATACTAAATACTTACATATTCAAAAGTGTTGAATCATTGAAAGAACTGCATCGAATGACAAATTTTTAAAACTCCATGCACGTGATCAAACATTGAAAAGTTAATATAGTGCAAGGGAAAAGGAAGGAATTGAAGTCAAGTATCAAACTGTTTTGATTAGATCTACTGAACAAATTCAATAAGAATAACCACTACGACTAAATTGAATAACCTACTGATCAATGTTTACAATAAGAAATATTTATAAAAAAAAGAACAGTTTAATCAAGTAGATTCAGAGAGTCATTATCTACATATTAGGATATTAAGTTATTCCATTTGTTTTATATTTTAAAGGAATTTGTGCTAATGAAGATGGTCTCAACTTCGACATCCAGACTCCTACTCCTAAACCGTAAGACTTAATTATCTCTTACTGCATTATGTTGGGAATATAGAATGTTGATTTTATTCAATAATTTTTTTTTTACCTTTGACCTTGAAGAATGACCTTGACCTTTCACCTCTCAAAATGTGCAGCTCCATGAGATACACATGCATGCCAAATATGAAGTTGCTATCTTTAATATTGCAAAAGTTATAGCAAAATGTTAAAGATTTTCATTTTTTTCTCAAATTCAAGGGGAGATAATTCTGGACTTATAACTCCGATATTACTCATTTTCAATAGGGTTTGACTCATCATTCAGATAAAGACACTGTGCAAGTTGGGAAATGATTGGATGAAAACTGTGGACTTTATTGCGTAAACAAACCTTATTTCACAATTTTCTCAAATTCAAGGGGAGATAATTCTGGACATTTTACTCTGATGTAACCCATTTTCAATAGGGTTCGAGTCCTAATTAATATAAAGACACTGAACAAGTTTGAAAAGAATCGGATGAAAATTGTGGACTTTATCGCGTTAACAAGAAAACGTCTAACGCACGCACGGACGGACGACGGAACCCACGCCTAAATTCTCTTCACTCTCAATGGGGTTCTGGCCCTTGATGATATAAAACATCCGTTGAAGTTTCAAAAGGATAGAACTTTATATGTAAACAAACAAGAAATGTGTTTGTCGGAAACACTTTGACCTTGAAGGATGACCTTGACCTTGACCTTTCACCACTCAAAATGTGCAGCTCCATAAGATACACATGCATGCCAAATATGAAGTTGCTATCTTCAATATTGCAAAAGTTATGGCAAAATGTTAAAGATTTTCATTTTTTTCTCAAATTCAAGGGGAGATAATTCTGGACTTATAACTCCGATATTGCTCATTTTCAATAGGGTTTGACTCATCATTCAGATTAAGACACTGTGCAAGTTAAGAAATGATTTGATGAAAACTGTGGACTTTATTGCGTAAACAAGCCTTATTTCACAATTTTCTCAAATTCAAGGGGAGATAATTCTGGACTTTTTACTCTGGTGTAACCCATTTTCAATAGGGTTCGAGTCCTCATTATTTTATAAAGACACTGCACAAGTTTGAAAAGAATCGGATGAAAACTGTGGACTTCATCGCGTAAACAAGAAAAAGTATAACGCACGCACGGACGGACGACGGAAACCACGCCATGACATAAGCTCTTCAGGCCTTCGGCCAGTAGAGCTAAAAACGAATTTTAACAAACGATTTATGTGAAAATGTATAAACAAAGCATTGACTAAACATCTCGATTTCAGATTTTGCGTCGTGAGACAAGGCGATTAGGCTAAACATACATCACTACCTTTGTTTTGATGTCTGGTTTACGAACTGTAGAATACGTCAATATTTTGAAGGTGAAGATTTATTTAAATAGTGACTTTCAATAAAAAAAAAAACTTTTTATGAATTTTCTTTGTTTTCTTATGTCATCATTACATCACGAAAATGAAACGAATTCATATACAGGGGTAAATGGGAGCTATGCCCACATTTGTTAATGATGAAATATGTTTCTTTTGTCTTTAGACAATTGGTCTCCTGCTATGTCGAGAGGTGGAGGTAGAGGAGTTTTTGAAATGTCTATAAAACATTAATGTGGACAGGCATATAATACGTTTTAAAGAAAAACGCACAAATACATTGGTTTTCAATTCCATTCCACGAACACTGAAGGTAGTCCCATGGCAGGCTTGAAACTCACTTGGGAGTATGAGCGAAACAACCCCGATCATCCCAGTTCTCACACATATGTTCAGCACATTCAATACTCTAGCATTATTCACATAACTATTGAATTTCGATTCACTCATGCAGTCCTTAAGCCGATTTTCGAATTGCCCCCAAGTATGGCCTTCAGACATGCATGCGTGATGCGGACCTTGGAATATGAGGAACCATGTGTCGATCATATTATTTGCAGTGACGTTGTAAACCTCGGTGAAGTTTGAGGTCCAGGTATCATATGTGATAAACACCGACGGCGCGCTCCATGTCATAGCGACACTGGATACGTGACCTCACGTGTTTCGTACATGGCACTATGAAGTCAGGGATTACGATGCTCGAATTCCACTCGTCCGCTTGTATTGACTATTTTTCATTGAATCGAATTACTTCTCCAAAAGCATTTCTTTTCCGAAAAAAAAAGAACTAAAACTTTTGTTTTCGCACTTTAATTTTCTATATGATCCGAAATTAATTATTGAATCAAGTTTGTTCCAATGGTTTGTATCTTCATTGTACATAACATTCATGCTTGTGTAGTGCAACAAACAATGCACCCATTTCCTCAACATCAAAGACATGATGCCAGCCGTCAATCACATTCTTCTTGATAATCATATCAGCCAATCAGCGCTCAGGCAGCCGAATACACTACGGCCCCACGTGAAGGTGTATGCAATAAAAGTACATGTAACAAATCAATACTGACATTTCTATAGATCGCAACGACTTAGATACAGCTTAAACCACTTGATTTTCATTAAGAGAATGACTTTCCACAATACACATTTTGAAACCAAAGGGGATCTGCGCAAGAAAGTTTTTAATTACAAATCAACTAT
Source organism: Dreissena polymorpha (assembly GCF_020536995.1). Lineage (NCBI taxonomy): Eukaryota > Metazoa > Mollusca > Bivalvia > Myida > Dreissenidae > Dreissena > Dreissena polymorpha. The sequence goes on from NC_068362.1 coordinate 59,063,037, forward strand.
AAAAGACCGATTTCCTCGAGGATGAATGACGTGATGGTGTACATGAAGTCTAATTTGTGCATGCTTTCCGCGATCTGACGGTACTGTAGTTTCTTGACATTTTTGAAACTTTTAAAGTCATATCAGCGCCTGGCAATTTTTATTTCACACATATTTGAAGGACGAGTGAATGTGTTTGCAGGACGAGTAAAAATTGTGAGGCGCTCGTCCTGAAGGGCTAGTACATTATTATAATATTTTTTCCCCTGTATAAGCATACTTGGCTAGAAAACCGCTATGGTCCCCTCTTTTAAATGATTGACTGTAAGGGATTTTCAGATCCAAAGAAATATTTCGGACAATTACCACACCTACTTCTAAATGTGCTTTGAAAATAGAAAGGAAAGTTAATTCTAAGAAACATAGTGCTACTGTGTTTTGTTGCTCCACCGGCTGCAATATTGTACAATGTATATATGTAAACTACTAGTCTGCCACATGGACCGCACCACTACGTCCACTGTAAAAAACATAGCTAAGTTAATAATATAATTAGATTTCTGAACGTTATGTTTCAAAGATACAACCAGGATAATGCAACGCATCAAAATCATGTCTAGGACAGAGGCCAACGCAAGACTGTCGCTGAATGTTATTCGGCTAAGGGGAAAAATGGAGGTCTTCAATAAAGACGACATGGTATACATGCAAGTTATGAGTATGTGTTGCATCTTATTGATTACCTGAAACTTCAATATATGAACATCAAAGTATTACTTATGAAGATAAGTTGAACATTTATCAAACCATAGCGGATGCCCTTCCCATCCCGAACAGCCATTTAGACCAAAATATTAACGTGTCTTATCTATGCGAACATCCACATGGTTTAAAATTTTATTAAACCTCATGTTCTGCTTATCTTGCTTGCAGTCATATCTAAATGACATTTACACTCAAGTGTATGTGCTTTAAAGAGGTAAGATAACACTAATTTCGATTACCATAGGATCACATTGTTAAACTGGCAACTTTCAAAGCTTGTTTTCTAACATTATCTATAAATTAAGTTGTGCAAACCTGAAAAGATCGATCTGTCCTCTTCAATTAATTGAAACCGAAAATACCTTCTCGCAGCTTATAGGAAAGTTAATCTGTATTTAATGGAGACCGAGGTACTTTGGTTTAGTTGAATGTTACCTAGTGTTGTATCCGATAAACTTTATGTTTTATCTCATGTTTTTTAAATCATCTGCACAACAGGTTTAAAGCACTTCATGTTCTTTCTTAAAATATATCACATTGGAAATGTCAACATGTTTTGGATGGGCAAACTACGTACATTAATGAGCCTAACATATGAATTTTAACCTTTTTTCTTTTACTTCATGCAATTTTTTGCAGTCATACGTGTGTCATGAAGAAGGAAAAACTTAATAGAATTAAATAGAATATATCTGTATTGGAAATAGTACAACAATGAGAATTATTAAGTGACACAGTACCTTGTAACTAACGTTTGATCAGATTGAAGGAGGGACGTTGTATCGCGTGGGCAGTATAAGAAAGTCAAATATTAATTGTAAACTGGCAATCATGTAGGCATCATACATGACATTGCACAAAACTGCTTCGTGTGTTCTGCTATTTTATAAATCGTTTTATTGACATAGCAGTAGGCGCTATACATGTTTTGGTGAAACCAAATACTTATAATTAATTGAAATCTGGAAAATAGGAACAGGGATTCCATGCTTACTATACGGTAATGATTACGTCAGACATGAAATCGATTGTTACCATAAACATGTATCCGTGTAACTAAGTCTACTTGAAATTCCATACAGCCACACAAGTGCGTCTAGTTAAGTTTGACGTAATGCGTGTTTAACAGCTGAACATTGCACTTGATAGTCTTAACGAGCTTCTTAATTAACATTAAAATTGAATGATTCGAATATATTGAATATTTGAATTGTGTATTCCGACGGCGCGTCGGTTGAACAGATACGATACAATTAGTGGGGGATAGACGTATTCGACCTTACTTAACATTCAAGGAATATTATCACGAACAATTATGTGGACTTTAATCTTCATCTGTGTTTTGTTGCCGACGTACAGTTCGTCTTTCTCGATAGCCAAACTGATTCCAAATCCTGCTGCTCTTGTTTTGGACGTGGCAAAATTTGCTTTCAGTATATATACCCATATTGATAACAAAAACTCTGCCTCAAAAGAGAAAGAGGAAATAATACAAACATTGTCTACCAAAATCGATTCTGCGAGTGAGTCTCTGTATACGAAGTTGTTGATCAACCTGCAGTTCAATAAAATAGAAGAAACTCAGCTGGATGTAAATAGCAGAATGATTGATTTAAAAAATTGCCTCACGGCAAGGCCTACGGAAGTTGATGGTTACAAACGCATATTTGTGGCAAATGCCTACCAAGCGGTTGCAAAGGTAAGATACCTGTCAAAACACTTGCTGGATAAATTACCAGGATCTGGTAAAAATATCATCCAGCTGGTATCCGACACTTCCCGATGTAATCGGACAATTATGGATACGATGGCAAATGAAAGTTTAGAATTAATGTCTGATGGTATGCTCATTGAAATGACTTGGTTAAGCGTGTCAAACAATTTTTCCTTGGAAATAGAGAAGACTTTCTGGGGAAATGAGCTAAAAACCGTGATGTCAGGTTTCCAACAAGAGTATAATTCTTGCTCGGCAAAAGAACGAGAGATGGCTTTAGAAGATTTGAGGAACGCTGGGGACCTCACAGTTCTTCACAACAACAATAAACAGCGATATCAATGGCCCTGGAACGATATTTTACTCATTGATAATGGAATTCCCGATCAATTTGGATACTACCAGGTTAATGAAAAAACATTCTTGATAAATAAAGGAAGCGATACAACTAAAATTGTAACTTACAGTAGATCTGAGAATTCTTTTTCAGGATTCACAGCCAAGACTCTGACCCAAATTATTAAAGACAGAATTAAAACTGGGGGTGACGATGCGGATAACATTGCGACTAAAGTTAAATCAGCCATGAATGAGAAAAACGTCAGCCATAGTGCTATGATCGTCTACTTCAATGGGGCAAAATACCAGCCATCAAAAGTAATTGATTCAGGTAAATGTTTTCATATAATTTATTTAAAACTTTGGTTTTCACTATACAAACGTCAGAACTAATCAACATGTAATCAGTCATGTAATAATAGATGATAATGAAGCTTAAATTTTATCGAAATTTTGCATTCGGATAGGATAAAATATATCGCTTCTCACCCATTCGATTGAGAGGAAAGAAATATTTGTGTATTTTAAGAAAACTAATAATAGTTAATGTTATATTTGGTATGGAGTTCTACTTAGTTTCGTCACATTATTCCCTCCTGGCCACACACACGCAACGGATTTAATAATTTATTTAGTCTAACGTATCAAACTAAGTTCATTTTTAACCGCAAGACCCAACAGCCAAGGGTTTAATGTTTAGTACATTGTATGTAAAATTGTAATCTGAATATCTTTAATTTGGTTCCAATTATGCCCCTTAATTCATAACGTTAAATTTGTTAATGTCACAAAGAACTATGTTTTACTACATTTGGCGATTGGGTATTCGTCACTTATTCAAAATGTCTTTGTTTTATAATAAAAAATAGCAATATTCTCTACAGGATCCCATGCTATTGTGGCTGATACAGACAAGCGTTATATCGCTTACTGTAAATCGTTTTGGTGTCCCATCAACTGGGACAACTGGCTGAACGTTGAAGAAACGGAACATGGATATTTCACCGTTTATGTTGTCCCTGATAACGGTTACAGCACACCATCACATTCGTTTGTATCCGACACAGCTGCGAATAATGAGTTGTCATTTTGCTTGCTTAGTGCGCTGTTCTTTGTTTTTATTGCGTTTTAGATTTACCCTTCAGGAGAAGTTTTTCACCGATTCACAGTAATAGAACCAAGGTTTAATGTATTTTTATCTGATAAATCAGATCCGCTTAGATATCTAAATTGATTTAAAGATATGCAGGGACGCTTTGTCACTGAATTCTTAACGTAACAAGAATGAAAAACACATTGTTTCAAATCGAGAAAAACTAGATCGTCAGATCGTTTCAAAACTTACTAATACAACTCGATTTCGAAGTCCATTTGTTAACAGACAATACATTCGAAATGACAAACGGTACAAGAATAAATACAGTTGTACGATAAGAGTATATACCACACACGCAGAGGATCCTTAATCAATCAGGTATTAAAGTATTTTTGTAATATACATGTCATGGCATTTAAGATTACGTAGAAGAGGATCTATACATGTAATTTAATAAAATATTTAAACAAATTATCGGTCATTATAGCGAACCAGTATCAAAGTTTTGCAAAAACGGAATTTAAATAACAAGTAACAAAATACATCACGATCAGTACTTTTATATCTCTTGAATGGATTTTCTAATATTGTGATACTTGTACTTTACATTGATACTTCATTGAATGCATTATATTGTTTTTTGAAATTGAAATCACTTTTATGTCGGCTTCATTTATATTATCTTACTAATTGTGACATAAAAGATCTATCTCTTACATGATTCATTCATATTTCAAGGATGTGATGTTAGTAAAATATCAAGGTTGTGAAGTAAAAATGTGTTTGAAAATTATATTAGCCGGTTTCTTAAAATTTATTTGAATAAAATACATTCGTGTCACCTTTTTGTCAGTATGATATTGGTTACCCGTTCTTTGTTAATATATGTTTTGTTTGCAGACAGGAGAAATTTTCTGTGCCATTATATCATATTAACCCGTTCAATGTTATTTTATTTTTTTATTTTTTTTGCAATTTTTAGACACGTTATATAAAAGTTATGTAACAACAAAACTTAACAAAAATGAAAAGCATTTTTGTTTTCAATTTGAGAAAAAACAGATATGCCTCACACGAAGATGATCCTTATTCAAACAGGTATTCAAGTAATATTTTATATTTTGTATGTCATAACATTTTAGATTACGGAGAATGCGATCAGTACATGTTGTTAAATAAAATCTTTAAACAAATTATCGGTCATTATAAAGAACCAGTATCAAAGTTTTGCATAAACGCCACTATTATAACAAGTATCCAAATACATCACGATTAGTCCTTGTTTGTCACTTGATTGAATTTTGTTGATTTCTGGAAGGGATTTTCAAATGAGTCGTTGAGTCCGGTGTTATTTGTAATATTGTGATACTTTACAGTGATGCTTCAGTGAATGCATTATATTTATTTTTGAAATTAAAATCACTGTTTTGTCGGCTTCACGAATATTATCTCACTAACTGTGACATAAAAGCTCTAACTCTTACGTGAATCATTCATATTTAGGGTTGTAATGTTAATATCCCGTTCTATGTTAATAGATGTTCAGTTTGCAGGCAGGAGAAATTTTCTGTGCCATAATATCATATTTACCGGTTCAATGTTATTTATTGTTCTTTTTTGCTTTGCAATTGTTGGACGCGTTCTATAAAAGTTCTGTGCGCAAAATCAAACGCCGACTAGATTATTGCCCTTAAAATGCTATCACTATTTAAAATAGAACATTACCTTCAATAGGTATGCGTATGATGCGTTGTCTATTAGTTCTTTGTTATATAGGCAAGTGATCATCACTTTAGATTAAACCTTCAGGAGATGTTCATCACAAACTTAGTGTATTGGAACCAATGTTTAATGTATTTGTATCTGATAAAACTGACCCTCGTAGATATCTAAATAGAGTTTATGATGTATGCAAGGACGAATCGTCCCATAATGGGAAACGTAACAAAAAGTGAAAATATTTTGGTTTTCAAATCAAGAAAAAAACAGATATTGTCAAAACTTACCAATCAAACTCGATTCCGAAGTCCATTTGTTAACAGACAATACGTTCAAAATGACAAACGGTACATAGAGAATACTAGGTCGGTGCCGAATAAAGCAAAGTTTATTTTGCGAGGCTTAGAAAATCTGAACCACGAGCCTTGGCGAGTGGTTCAGATTTTCGTGCCGAGCAAGATAAACTTTGCTTTATTCGGCACCGACCTAGTATTCGATTTATCCCATCAATTTTCTTAGTCGTAAATTATTTCTTTAAACATAGAATAGGAAAATCGAACTAGACGGAAAATCCCAAAGATATTTTAAGCAAACATTGTTTCATTATTTTAATCGTGTCGAGCCTAATACATTACAAAAAGATCAGTAACCAACCTGTTTTTCGTTTATCATACCTCTACGTCCCCGATTTTTAAGAAATAATGAAAAAAAGACACTAAACAACTGCATCTTTAGCGTGAAACAACATGCATTGTGTCGTATGACGTATTAATAATGACGTCACGAGTACGCGCAATTAATATTTGTAAATAATGTTTATTTGCTTTTTGAGTTGCATTATGTGTAAAAACTATATCACATCTTGGTATCAAATTGTTTGTTTTGTTAAATCTGATTCGATTTTACTAAAAATGATTACTTTATAGTTGATTCCGAGTAATATGAACATTCTTCGCCGCGCGTGACAGCTATATTTCAGCACTGCTGAAATAAAGGTAAATTTATTCCACAGTGGTTTATTTCGACAATGCACGTCTGATGATGGGATAAAATAATATATACAGTTGTACGTTAAGAATATATGCCTCACACGCAGAGGATCCTTAATCAATCAGGTATTAAAGTAACATTTTATATTTTGTATGTCATAAGATTTTAGATTACGGAGAATGCGATCAATACATGTAGTTTAATAAAATCTTTGAACAAATTATCGGTCATTATAATGAACCAGTATCAAAAAATTTCCATAAACGGCATTATAATAACAAGTATCCAAAAACATCACGATAAGTCCTTTTTTATCTCAAGAAGGTATTTAGTTTATTTCTAGAAGGGATTTTCTAATGAGTCGTTGAGTCCGGTGTTATTTGTATTATTGTGATTCTTTACAGTGATGCTTCATTGAATGCATTTTATTTATTTTTGAAAATGAAATCATTTTATGTCGGCTTCATTTATATTATCTCACCAACTGTGACTTAATAGCTTTAACTCTTTTACGTGATTAATTCATATTCCATGGTTATGATGTTAATATTATTTCAAGGTTGTGATGTAGAAATGTGTTTGAAAATGACATCTTTGACATTAAATTGGATAAAATACATTCATGTCACTATTTGTCAGTGTGATGTTTGTTTTCCGTTCTGTGTTGATAGACGTTCTGTTTACAGGCATGCGAAAATTTCTGCTGTGCCATTTTATCATTGTAAAATTATACCCGTTCAATGCTATTAATTATTCTTTTTTGTTTTGCAATTGTTGGACAATAAGGTATTTGCTGTGCCATTTTTATTAATGTGATATGTATACCCGTCCTACGTTGATAAATGTTCTTTTGTATTTTGCTATTTTTGGAAAATCCGATATTTGCTGCTCCTATGTGTCAGTGTGATATTCATAAAGCTTTGTATAATAGTATCTTTGCGCACAATCACACGCCGAGTAGAATATTGCCCTATAAATAAAATCAATTTTTGAAATAGTACAGATTGTTTTTTAATAGTATATACGTATGATCCATTGCCAAATATTGTTTGTAATGGAGGCAAGTGTTTTTAATTTGAATCACCTCGATAAAAAAAAAATTGCACCATTCAATCACATCTTTTTTCAACCTCACGCCTTGAAATGTTGGTAGGATGATTAAATGTGTACGAGAGCAAAATAATTCATATATTAATATTTTACCTGATTCAATCCATGTGACAGGAGCCATAGTTTTTATTTGCATAATGCGAGTGTTTTTCGATAAACATCTGTAAAATACGTATTTGTAACAAATTGCACTGAAATCTAGCTTGTAAATTCAAATCGTTGTACGCACAAGTGAATATTTTTAATGCAATTTGTAAAAATAAATATTTAATCATTTTATGTTCGTGGAATGTGTTAAACCAATGCATGTCTTGCGAGCAATGCAATTAGTTTCATGAAGTATAACGCGCATTTGCAACTGTTTGTACTGCATTCAAGCATAAAATTACGTTTGACAAGAATCTTGCTTAAGTCTTCTGAGCTTATGACGTGCATTTTTTTCGCACTGGGCTGTGTCGATGCTTTCAATGAAGCATTTCCTTTGTCTGAGCCTGTGTTTATTTTATGGACCGCCAATATCATTGCTGTAATATTACCTAGAAATTTGCCGAGGTACAAATATAACTTTTATCGAGGCTATACCCGTGCTGGACACGTCACTAATTAAACAATATTGCATGGTTACTTCATGTTAAAGAAAGTAAGTTTATTCCAAGATTGTGTAATATTGTATCATGATACGTGGCACAGAGATTCGTTTAGACCAAACTAATGACTATAATATTTTCATATCAAATAAGTATATTTTAATTTTGTATCGTCTAAATAAACGCTCTATAAAATGTTTCTAAATAATTAATAATTGTCATCCGGACTCTTAGCGGTCGAGGAAACTCTGATGAAGTAGTAAAATCGTAAATAATACAATGTTTTCGAAGCACCTATTTACACGTGTACCTATCTTACTTTAATCGGAGTTGGCTTTGTAGACTATGGTTCGAAAGAAAGAGAGAGGTGTATAAAACATTGGCGTTTCCATCTGTATAAAATTTGTACTTGCAAAATATATGCTAAAAATGAGAAAATGCGTTGCTCAATATTACTCTGCATATTTTTTGGTGGCTAACCGTCGAAATTCTACTATTGCTAGAAAACATTTATTTTTTATTAAGTAACAAACAGATCAACCAAAAGAATTTACGGAAGACTGAAAATACCACCTAAAAATAGAGCAACATATTATCAGACCAAACCGTCCTATCTTTCTTATTTTCGCCAGTGGTCCCACGTTCAATACATATCGGACTCCTACGATTGCATATGATCAAAATAGTTTTATGGTCCGATGTTATTGGTATCCCAACGAAATCATTTTTCGAAAATGTATATCAAATGCGCAGTTGTATGTCACTGGTACTATTGACTTAAACAGAAAACTAATTTACGTTTACAGATAATAATTTAGTTACTGTCATTGTTTTGCTCTGCGATCATGAATGTATAAATCGGAACAACGAAAATATCGTTTTCTGTTACGCTATCCAAGAGTTTTGATTACCAAAGAACACAATCTTAAATAAACCGGTGTCTCGTGTATTTAAATTGTGTAAAATTCGGTTTGATGTGATGCTTTTTTTAAAGTGATTGCAATTACTAATATGACATATTTGTTTGCTCTTCATAAAACCTTCTTTAAGGCTTGCACGTCATAGGTTACCAACTGCCGCATGGACTTTGAAACAATAAGTATTTTCTTCGATAAATGTGTATATCCAGCCATCTAATTAAACGTTGATGTTTGCTGTTTATAATTTAAAAAGTTTTATTTATATATTTCATTCTAAAATTCAATATAACAGACTAGAAAACTGATTAAAGCAAAAACTTTATTGTTGTTTATTAGGGAATATAAACACAATAAACTTGCACTTAAATCCTACAGTGCTTTTGTTAAAACTTTAATTTCTCTTTATTTCGTATGTCTATGATCTGTCATGTACTCATATTCTGCTTTAACAACGACGCCTTAACATTGTTAAAATGAAAAATAAATAAATGTCAACGCATTTAAGCACGATTTTCAACGCTTAATAACTGTTAACCTTTTTATATGATTGTGTTATCCCAAGCCTGTCTCTCGTGTAAGCAACGAACACAATTTCAGAACAATTGCGACACCCAAAGTAAACTTATTGAGCAGCGGAATAATGGTTTCTTCTTTAGTTTTCAGTAAAAGTGACCTTAACCTTGTTGTGAGCGGCAGCAAAAACAATCCAGAGTTGCACCTGCACTTAAACGACAAACACAACATTTCTTATGAAATATTATTGATTTTGGTTTTAGAAACTGACCCCGATCACAACCAAAATTACACTTTTCGCGATCAAGAGCTAGTTCTTCTTGTAGGCTACCCACATACAATATCAGAAACAGAAACCTTAATCTTGACCCGACTTGTCCCATATGCAAACTCACGTTCCTAATAACAAAACCAGGTTATTAAGCTGAAATCGTTTTTGTAGTTTTAGTAGCTATGACCTTGTCCTTGACTCGACTTGCCGTTTTACAACATCATAATGGGTCGATATGTAGCTTGGTCTATAGGTAGCTTGCTAAAGTGTAATTTTGATTGGACAAATCAAAATGAGATTCTTGACCGGAAGCCATCCCTGATTTCAAAATTATATAACATTCTTACAATCACACCTCAAAACGGGTAAAAGTTGTTATTTACACATTCCTTAAGTCGACAGCGGTCTTCTGTCTGCTGCGAACTTATCGCGTTTCTCGTTCGGTTTCGCTTTCATTGAACGGATTAGACGCCTAGTTAACTTTCGTGATTATTTTGGATTTAAGTTGCACACGATGTGTGTTCATCGGTACATAAAACAGGACACCAGGGTATATTTTCTTATCTAAATGCAGCGTAAACGTAAAAGTTCAAACCGATTTGACCTGATTTTGTCTATTTTAGGTAACAATAGGCATATCTATTTAATAGAACTTAAACCGGGTATGTCTGTGTAAATTATAATAATTGCTTATAGTTTGATCTTATAATATACATGTTGACATTTGTGGCTTGGATTCGTTAAAAATATTGCTAATGAATTTAAGCTAAACATTGCCCTCAAATCGATAGATAAAAATAACATATTTCTGTTATTTTGTATTATCTATTTTTAGATTCATGATAAAACATGCACAAGGAATCCCAACGTGTTATATATTTTCAATTGACAATACACTGCAGGATTTTAACTACTAACATGTAGGTTCTGCGAGCACGTTGAGAGTAAATGAAACTATACGAAGACAAGTCCGTCAATCATAGTTTTCTAAATGGCTAAATTCAATTTTGAATAAATATTTACGCAATGTAAATTAACATTTGCTTTTCATAATAACATGAACATACAATTGATAAAGCCTTTTACATACCGTTTACACATGTATACTATAAACTGTAACAATAGATGTTTGTTTAACTACTACTAATACTACTACTACTACTACTACTACTACTACTACTACTACTACTACTACTACTACTACTACTACTACTACTACTACTACTACTACTACTACTACTACTACTACTACTACTACTACTACTACTACTACTACTACTATTACTACTACTACTATTACTACTACTACTACTAGTAGTAGTAGTAGTAGTAGAAGTAGTAGTTGTAGTAGTTGTAGTAGTAGTAGTAGTAGTAGAAGTAGTGGTAGTAGTAGTAGTAGTAGTAGTAGTAGTAGTAGTAGTAGTAGAAGTAGTAAAGTAGTAGTAGTAGTAGTAGTAGTAGTAGTAGTAGTAGTAGTAGTAGTAGTAGTAGTAGTAGTAGTAGTAGTAGCAGTAGTAGTAGTAGTAGTAGTAGTAGTAGTAGTAGTAGTAGTAGTAGTAGTAGTAGTAGTAGTAGTAGTAGTAGTTATGATTTAAGGACATCGTAGTTCGTGCTGAGGTGATGGATTCCTTTCTAGTAGTAGTTGTAGTAGTAGTAGTAGTAGTAGTAGTAGTAGTAGTGGTAGTAGTAGTAGTAGTAATAGTAGTAGTAGTAGTAGTAGTAGTAGTAGAAGTAGTAGAAGTAGTAGTAGTAGTAGTAGTAGTAGTAGTAGTAGTAGTAGTAGTAGTAGTAGTGGTGGTAGTAGTAGTAGTAGTAGTAGTAGTAGTAGTAGTAGTAGTAGTAGTAGTAGTAGTAGTAGTAGTAGTAGTAGTAGTAGTAGTAGTTTATGATTTAAGGACATCGTAGTTCGTGCTGAGGTGATGGATTCCTTTCATCTATTTTCAACGGATGAATATCGTCTGTAGTTTCCATTATTGGCATTAACGAAAATACTGATGGATGACCCTTTTGTATTCAAGCTTCAAATAAAGGTGAATTACGCGATCTTTGAAGCATAATTCTCACGTAATTTACTGAATTGGATCGGTGAAGATCGCGTGTCGGGCTCTACTTGATTTACATAATAATTTTAATCTCAATGTATAGCTTACATTCTGTTGTCTTTGTAATAAATGAATTGAAAATTGTGTGATCTGATGAATTAATTAGAGTGTCATAAAAGCAACTTGGCGTTGTGTCAAGCATATTAACCATTATTCGTGTATACCAAATTTCTGACTCTTTCAAAAGAAATTGTAGTATTTTAAAAAGCGGGTGTGTATGGCTTTGTACTTACCTGTCGGTTGGTCTGTCCGTAAATTATTCGATTTCGCGATAAACCTAAAGAACCATGTAGATTAGTATGGTGCTTTCTTGGGATGACTCCTATCGATTCTGTTATAAACTAATCAGGGGCGATGTTACAAGGGACTTAATACAATTCTTTGCATTTATTGTTTTTTGTTGGTAATCCTATTTTGAATAATTATATTTTGTTCTTCTTTGTCTCATGTTATCTCGGGAATGCTTTGACCTAAGATCATGCAAATTGAAGTGGTTACTTGGGAGGAAGGAAATATGTCTATTTATCTTGATATAATCGGACCAAAGAACAAGCTCGCGAGGGCTTATGACGGTGAAATTTGTCTTCTCACTATATTTTAGAGCGATCTTACTTACAATAATGTGAACTCATAACGTAGTATAGCGCTTGATCCGGGTTCAAACTAAGATGAAGCTGGAATCTATTGATAATACCTTAAGTACCTATCAAATAAGTAACAGATAATCAAAAATTATTAAGTAGGTGCCTTCTTATATATTCTAAATAAATAGTAGATAGTTACTAAATAATAAGTTAGAACCTACCACATTCGCATCATTAAGTTGGTATATACTAACTTGCGTCAGGTAGAGGACTCTAGTTGACTTTTGTTTGCATTCTATAATTAAATTAATTTAATAAAAAGCTTATTATAGTTTAAATAGTATTACAAATTATTGTATGTTATAGGACAGAAAATATCGGATACCAGTTTACATGAGGGAAAGATAAGGCGACAAATCTGAACGAACCGTTGATATAGCTAGCTGGCATAGAGGCTGAGCTTGTATTTTGGGCTGGTCGGATTTAGGTCGATGTAACTGTACCAAAATTGAAAAAAATGAATTTTTCTTGATAACTGGCGTTTTGATGGAGATATGTAATTGAAATGTTGAGTTTATGTAGCTAATATGCAGACATAGCTTGAGATATGATGTTTGTAAGATAACTGTAACTAAAATAGAATAACAGTTTCTGTGCAATATTTGAGTTTGGGTGGAGATGTATAGTATACTTTTGTTTATAGGTAAACTACATGCATAACAAGCTTGTAATTACATTTGAGTCTAGTCGGGTCAAGGTCACAGTTACTATTATTTTAAAGCGAAAAACTGTTTTCACGCATAATCTCGAGTCTTGATCGAGGTATATCGCTGAATTTTGTGTATAGATAGCTTACATTCAGTCTTTTTTGGGGGGGATTGCACAATTCTATTAATTCAATTAATAATTAAAATCCTAACTTAATGTTAGTATGGCATTTCCTAGTTTATACTTAACCTAACAGGCATTGAAATATCTTGTAATTTCGAGACTTCTTCTTTTGATCTTATTTACCTAAGCAATTTTTTTAGTTCAATAAAAATACCCCTTTATGTAAATATGATATATATTGAACTAAATTAACGTTACACTTGGAAGTGTTTTTTTCCACAAAACACCATGTGTTATCTTACTTTAAAGTTTTCTTGTACCATATTATTTTTTTTGAATGCGTGTTAACGAGTACGGTACATTGCCGAGGCAGCCGGAAGCGTTTAAGAGACACATTATATAACATTTTTGATATTCATAATCATAGATCATATTAAAGGCAATACACTAGGACGCTTTAATATTCATCAATGCGAAACGTATGCAGACTACCTATCAGTCAGTTTTCTGACATTTGCTTCTGTTCTTTGTTTTAGATGCTCACACGCCGTGAAATGCTGTTTTTATTTTTCATCATCTCGGGTAAGAAAAAGATATTATGCAATTTATAAAAAAAACGAATTATTGTATTACAAAACATAATAATAATTGCGTGTTGTTGGTTTTTGAATGACACAAAATATGCTCTTGTGTTAAAGGTATTTATTGTGGTGTAACCTGTCACAAAGAATCATTGACAACTACTACTGGTCAGATGTAAGACGTTTTATGATTCAATATAGTACGAACTTGTGTTAATAATGTTATATGTTAAGTCAATTCTAAAATGAACATTTAAAATATATTTATTGATAAATGTTTTACTTAATGTATGTGTTCTATTTCAGGGTTGGGTCAGTCGTAGTAGGCTTCTGGGGCTTCTTGGGGTTGTTTTTGGTTGTGTATATGTATTGCTCTTCATTGGTGGGCCAAGCATAGCGAATAACCATCTTCAATCATCAAACTCCAAAGCTACTGTTCTATCTCGGAACCCGATTCGTCAAACATTGACCATTCTTTAATTCCAAGAAAAAGAATGACATTTGCTGGAATTTATATATAACAGTTATGTTCATTCCAGATTTGTTTAAAACCTACAATTCAAATAAACAATTCCTATATATTGAATTGGGTTCATGACTGATAGAGATGAGCAAAATGTGTTTTTAATTGTTTTGCTGATTGATTAATAACCTGATTTGTGCATAAATATTCGATAAGACCCTTTTGTTGTGTATGTGGGATTAAGACAACGCGAGAACACCGGTCTGTTTGATGGCTAGTTTAATACTACACAGATACAGCGATAGGCTTGCAGCAATACAACATGGTAGGCGGGGTTTATCATGACTGACGGGATCATTATACATAACAATTCTCCCGTTTTAATGCATAATGCATTTAAAAAATAATATGAATAATCATTTTCAAACATAACATTTCTTGTTCAAATATCAACTCAGTCAGTGTTCTTATCTAATTACTGTGAAATTACGCATTAATTGTCCATTGTTATATATCGTTACTACACAATGATATAAAATCCTCAGAGCTCATTAGCATTCACAAGTACAAAAATGTCCGAGGAAAAGTACTGCAGCAATTAATCTGATTAGTTACAAATTACTACTGATAAAACAGTCGTTCAGGCTGTCGCCTGTTTCTCAATGGATACCGACGCTCCTTAGTTAATTGCTCATTTGAAACCAGAGGATCATTTTGAGAATCATTATCATTTTTATCTTTGTCCTCAATTAGTACCGGGTGGTCTGACATTAATTGGCTATGACACGGAGTCTCGGTAACAGATAGCGGTTCGCACGGTAATGGAATTGTGTCATTTTCATTTGAAGCGTTTTGCACGTCCGTAGCGCGAAGCTGATCAATGTGCCTTCTCCACACTGTATTACCGATGTCCA
This sequence comes from Dreissena polymorpha, assembly GCF_020536995.1. NCBI lineage: Eukaryota > Metazoa > Mollusca > Bivalvia > Myida > Dreissenidae > Dreissena > Dreissena polymorpha. The sequence goes on from NC_068362.1 coordinate 59,078,515, forward strand.
CTTTGTACATAAGTGGTCCGTCGCATGAAACAATAGTGCCCTTTATCCATTTTTCCTTAAAGTTAGGCCTAAAACCTCGGGCAAGGACACTCTGACCTAAATCTAGTTCGCGAAATTTATTTCTGTCCGGAACTGACATTTTCATTTGTCGGTCATTCACGTGCTGCTTAGTATCAGGTTTAAGCAAATCTAACCAACTTCGCAAATCACGACCTAAGAACAATTTTGCTGGTGTTTCGCCAGTTGTAGAATGCGGCGTGTTACGATATGTATGCAAAAAGCAATTCAGTTTCTGGTTAAGGTTATCCGTTTCGCTGTTCATTGCGCGAATGCTTGATTTGAAAGAAGCATTGAAGCGCTCCACAAGACCATTTGTGGATGGCTTAGCGACCGCAGTCCTTATATGGAGAATTCCGTTTCTTTTCATGAACAGTTGGAAGCTTTCAAATGTAAACGCACTTCCATTGTCAGAAACAATTTGTTTCGGTAACCCATATCTTGCAAATACGGTTCGCATGACTTGAATTGTTCTTTCTGTGTTCGTTGTATTCATTTCAATGACCTCAGGCCACTTAGAGTGAGCATCAACCATGACTAAGAACATTCGTCCTAGAAATGGGCCTGCGAAATCAACGTGTATCCGCTCCCAGCTAGAGCTTGGCCATTCCCACGGATGTAATTGGACATGCGCTGGTAACTTCTGTTGCATTGCGCAACCATTACAACGTTTGACCAGACTTTCAATATCAGCATCAATCCTCGGCCACCAGACATAGCTCCGAGCTAGTCCTTTCATCTTTACAATTCCCGGATGGCTAGCATGTAACAGATCGAGCACACGCGTTCTTAGTTTAATGGGAATGATAACCCTATTTCCCCACATCAGACACCCACGATGAAGTGTTATCTCGTTTCGGCGGAAATAATAGCTTTTGAGTACTGGGTCATTAGCGTTTGAAGCCCAGCCCTTTTTGACGTATTCTAAGACGCGTGACATAATTGGCTCGCGCTGCGTTTCGCGGCTAATTTGCGAACTTGTTACAGGGAGTTGCTTGAATTGTGAAGTGTAGAATATTTCTTCTACATCATCAGAGTTATGATTATGATTCGGCGCGGGTAGTCTGGACAACCCATCAACATTTGTATGCCGTTTTGTGCATTTGTACTCTATGTCGTAATCAAAACCGGATAGGTACAAAGCATATCTTTGTACGCGCGCAGCAGTTGTTGCGGGTTTGCTTTTGCTTGGACTGAAGATTGATAACAGCGGCTGACAGTCCGTTACAAGGCAAAATTTCCGACCGTACAGGTATGGGTAGAATTTCTTTACTGCCCAGAATATAGCCAACGCTTCTCTATCAATCTGCGCGTATCTTTGCTCGGTATTGCTTAACGACCTTGACGCGAAAGCAATAGGTTTTTTTTCAGAACCGTCTGTCATGACATGAGACAGTATTCCCGATATTCCTACCGGAGAGGCATCCGTAGCCAGTCTTACAGGTAGATCTGGGTTATAATGCGTAAGCACGGGCTCAGAAATGATCAGCTTTTTTGAATTGTGGAACGCGATCTCACATTCTTTTGACCAAATAAACAGACGATTTTTTTCAAGCATCGCGTTTAATGGTTTAATGACAGTCGCGAGATTCGGCAGAAACCTGTGGTAGTAATTGAGAACACCGAGATATGCCCTTAAAGAAGTAACATCTTTAGGTGTGGGTGTGTCAATCACAGCCTGCACCTTGTCATTACACTTCCATAATCCATCTTTGTCGATCTCGTGTCCACAATACGTAACTCTATCCTCAAAGAACACACATTTGTCTTTGTTTAGTTTTAAACCAAACTCGTTCAAACGACAAAGCACTTTCTCGAGATTATCCAAATGAGACTGATCACTGTCCCCTGTCACGATCATGTCATCAAGAATGCATTGTACTCCAGGTATTCCTTGAAGTATCTGGTCAATTGTGCGTTGCCAGATTGCGGGAAGTGACGATATTCCGTACACACATCTGTTGTACCGATACAGCCCTTGATGAGTGTTAATGGTCAACAATTCCTTGCATGAGTGTTAATGGTCAACAATTCCTTGCTGTTGTCGTCGACCTCAAGTTGGAGATACGCCTGGCGAAGATCCAGTTTCGAGTATTTCTGTGTGTGTGACAGATTCGCGAAGATGTCCTCGATCCTTGGTAGGGGGTATTTGTCAACTTTCAGTGCTCGGTTGACTGTCACTTTAAAGTCTCCACAAATTCGAACATCCTGTCCGTTGCTTTTCAATACTGGAACGATTGGCGTTGCCCATCTGCTGGTATTTATCTTCGAAATAATACCTTGCCTTTCAAGGCTGTCGAGTTCACGCTCTATTTTCGGTTTCATAGAGTACGGAACTGTCCTTGCTTTCAAGAATCTGGGTGACGCGTCTTCTTTCAATGTTAACCTGGCTTTTATGTCCTTCACTTTTCCGATACCTTCATCGAAAACAATTGCATTGTTTTTCAAAATCGTGTTTAGTCTGTCTTTAACAATATCTCTTTCGATCACGTTTACGGGAACAATGCGTTGCCAGTCTTACTTGATAGCCGTAAGCCAGTCTCTCCCGAACAACATAGGACCAGTGCCTTGAACCACACAAAGCCGTAATTGTGTTGATTGTCCATTGTACTTTACTGTTACAACCTTGGTACCTACTTGTTTAATGATTTCCCCGGAGTACGTCTTAAGTACTGATTTCGCGGAATCTAGTGTTACATTTCCTAACCGTTTTCGGAAATCAATTTCCGACATTAATGTCACTGCCGATCCTGTGTCAACTTCCATTCTGAATATATGTCCGTCAATTTCAGTTGACACTGTGATTTTGTTGTCTCCACGGTTCACAGAATTAATAATCAAACATTGTCATTATCTGTGGTGTTCATTGCATTGACGTGTTTCATTTTAAGACATATTTTCTAAATGTGTCCTTTTGTCTTGCAGAAGTGACATACGGCATTTTTCAACCGACATTTTTGTGACACATGGTTGTTCTTCCCACAGTGAATACAGTTCGGTTTGGAAGTAACTTGCACCGTTTCCCTTTTAGGCGGTGGTCTTGTCTTTGTGTGTTTACGGTTAGCAATCCGGTGTACACTTCCGGTAGCTGCCGACGACTGAAGTTCTGCGGCGTCTTTGGTCGCTGTTTCCATAGCAGTCGCAATTTCTATTGCTTTAGCGAATGTTAGGTCAACTGTTGAAAGCAACTTCCTTTGTGTTGTTTCCTCACGAAGACCGCAAACGAATCTGTCCCTTAATGTGTCGTTAAGGTTGTCGCCAAAGTTACAAAATTCCGCCAACTTCCATAATGTCGCTACATAGTCCTTGATACATTCCCCCGTCGCCTGATTTCGTTTATGAAATCGAAAACGTTCGGCAATGATCAGCGGTTTTGGACTAAGGTGAGTGCTAAGCAAATCACACAGTTCCTTGTACGTCTTCTCCGACGGCTTTGCCGGCGACGTTAAACTCCTGAGAAGACAATATGTCCTTTCCCCTAGGAGGGTAAGTAATCCAGCCACTCTCTTTTCAGCTGCAATATCGTTCACAATAAAATATTGCTCCAGGCGTTCTTGATAAGAAGTCCACGTTTCTCTGTTACTTTCAAACGGATTAATGCTTCCTATTAACGCTGTTGCCATGATTATCACAGATGTAATATCCAGAATGTTATGCACAATACTTCATTTTGAAAGAAAGGATAAAATTCCCGAAATAAAAACTCTGCTCAATCCTCGTCGCCAATTGTTGTGTATGTAGTATTAAACTAGCCATCAAACAGACCTGTGTTCTCGCGTTGTCTTAAACCCACATACACAACACCTTTCACAGTCCAGGCCGATGTAAGAAACGAATTTGTGTAATTAAATAAACGATGATAACAAGATTAAAGTAGCACATCAATGTTGAATCGCATTTCGGTGTCGACCGAACTTTTGTGTTGAACAGTTTACGTTCGACCTTCAACTGCGATCTTGAGCTTCGACCTAGGATTCTTGCACTTCAAACACCGTTCGACTATGCTTTATATTTATTTTGAGTAATCTTTTAATACGGGAAAGATAATATGCAAATATAATCCGAAAACCGTTTCATACGTCCATATGTACTACGTATTTCCGCTGATAAATGTTCGAGGCATAATAAAAAGCTGAAGTTGTTGTTAGCATGATGTACATCTTCGAAAGTCTCAACCTCACAATACGCGGTAATAAACAAGTCGAGTGCAGGATTAGTTAAAGTCGAGTTGTTTGTGTTTCGAAGAAATTATATCGCTACCCACATGGCCAATACATAATCTTTGAAGAATCGATATGTGTCATTGTCCTTTTATTATTATACACTCACACATTTTTATTTTCTGAAAAGTTCACCGTATGTATTGTGTTGCAAGCGATACTTTTAATAGAAACTGATCTCATTTATATTCTCTAAAGAGTTTATAGTAAACTATGCGCTTCATCGGTGTAATAATTGTCTTAAAAATTACACATAAACGGCAAAGACGTCGACGATAATTAACAATTCCTGTAATAACAATCATGTTAATTGCTATAATTTTGAAACTCTGATAGCCACAAAGAAACTTTTAACTGTTGGCGTAACACACTTAGTAAATTATATCCCAATATATGTTTTATAAGATTTAAATATGCGTTAAAAACATCAACAAGATACATAACATATGTTTATACTTTAACTTATCTCGTCATTTTGATCACATAAAGATCTGCCGAGAATGAGAAAATTGTTAATTGCTCATAATCCCCATAGAAGAATTATGTATTAAGGCGAAGGTAACAAAATACCGGATTTTTTTTCTTAATCAAAAAAGGTTAAATTATATACAATAAAATATTGGTGAAGGTCAATAATTCAGCAATACAACTTCTATTCACATGAAGTACACACTTAGCCAATGTATCAACAATTCTACATCAATACAGATTAATAAATAAGAGTGAAGCAATAACTTAAAAGTGCAAAAAGTTGCAATTATTTCTGAACGATTGTGCTTTTCGCATAAGATTTTACTTGGAAGCGCTCCATCAGCAATGAAATATACATTTTAAAAATTAAAATTTGCATTGAGTTAAAAACGAAACTTGTACCGTGATTATCAGGCATAATACCATGAATCGGATTCGTAACGCCTTGACTTATACAACATCTACATATTAAATTTATAGATGTCGTGGTTTCATTTCCATACGTGAACAGGGAAGTGATGCTATTATCCAAATTTACCGCGTAATGGCTCAGAATATACGGATACATATTACACTTGGCTATAAATTTAACTTTATTGCTAAGTCACAAGCGCATTATATGATATACGCATATATGTTTAGGTTTACAGACCAAAAACATTACAATACATCTACCACATGTTAACAAGTGGTTGTAGGACTACAAATTTATAATAAAACAAAAAGTGTGCAAGTGACAAAGTCGTTTTAATATTGTCCAAAGAATATATATATATTATTTATTTATTTATGTATATGCCTCTAAGTTTGTATAAAGCTGGCATGAAACGAAACAAAGAACTATTTCTTTTTTTTTCATTTTTTAAGATATGGCATTGATAACTTCATGAATGCACAAGTAGCATAAGAAAAACCAACTTAAAAAAGACGATCGGAAAGGTAATTTGTTCTAAACCAATTGTCAGAGATAAACACGATGAATCGTGAAGGTATTTTGTTGTAAAGAATTTGCAGAAATTACACGACAATCGGGAAGGTCTTTCTTTGTCATAAAACGTTCCAATTTGACACCTCAACACCTCGACCAATGATCGTTCGTTGAGCCGCCTAACCGTGAAATTTTAAGAAAGTAAATCGATTTAATCTGGGCGACGTAAAACCTGCCACAATAGCGCTTCCTTTTTAAAGGCAGTACATAGCGCACAGAGAGGAATCGGAGGTGTATAGTTGTCCGAAGCAGTGCGAAAAGGTTTGTGTCAATTTCTTTCTTTTTTTATTTAATCTTTTTAATTTTTTTTTATTATATACAGAGCACATTTTTTAGAAACAAACAACAGTACAAGCCATGAAACACCCGTCATAACTGAATGTACATGTTTCTCTTTCACATTTTTTTCTTTCTATATAATCTTACATATAAAACAACATTTTGTTAAAATGTTTCTATTATATATTATTGTGCTTGTGTGTTTACTTTGTGATATTTTTATACATTTTTGTCACATCAGAAGGTGTCTTAAAATGCTCAAAATAAATAGTATTACACTAACGTATTTGCGCGTACCTATATGTATAATGAAATGATATCACATAATTAAACTTTTTTGTTGTTTTATTTTGATTTTACCAGATTAATATATAGGTTACTACAAAAAAAGCTGCCGGGAGAGCAGAAAAACTTATTATTTTAACATTCGTTTGAGTGTACGAACTCCGTTAAAGGAACGTATTTAGCTTATTGAGGAAATAAGTTTCATACAACATTTTTGTTAGCTTACAATACGTGGTGAATTAGCATGAAGTGCGTCTTTTTCTTATATAAAAGATTTGAATTCCGAGTATACCTCAGACTTCCTGTTTTCATTGAATTCCGAGTATTCCTCAGACTTCCGGGTTTCATTGAATTCCGAGTATACCTCAGACTTCCTGTTTGCGTTGAATTTCGAGTATTCCTCAGACTTCCTGGTTTCATTGAATTCCGAGTATACCTCAAACTTCCGGGTTTCATTGAATTCCGAGTATACCCCAGACGTCCTGGTTTTAATTGAATTCCGAGTATACTTAAGACGTCCTGGTTTCATTGAATTCCGAGTATACCTCAGACGGTCTGTTTTCATTAAATTCCGAGTATACCTCACAGGTCTTGATTTCATTGAATTCCGAGTATACCTCATACTGCTTGATTTCATATTCCGAGTATAACCCTGACTTCCAGGTTTCAATTTACTCCGAGTGCACCTGAGAATTTATGGTTTCATAAAATTCCGAATATACCTTATACTTCCTGGTTTCATTTTGTTCTGAGTGCTCCCCAGCCTCTTGGTTCAATTCAAATCATTTTGCACAAATTTTCGATAGGTTTCGTTACATAATGTTTATATTGTATTTTCACGATTGCACTGATGTTCAAAATATATTTAAATAATATTTTTAATAAACAGTTTTTGTTATTTGTACATAAAAACAATATACTATTGTTAATCAAATAAACAAATTGTAATGTCGCACTCATCGAATATATATTAAAACTTGTAATACAACTATGGGCGATAGAACACACCTTAATCTTAATATTTACATTAAACAGTTCATATATGTTAAGAAAATTATTCCGATTCAAGATTCTCATATGAATAATCATACACTCATGAATACTTATAATATAGTTCAGCAACACCAACTATGATTATAACAGAGTGTTGTATTGTGGTATTTAAACAAATTCATGAAGAATTTGTGTATCTGCATCTTTAATCTTGCTAAACCAGTTGTTCGTTTCCAGTAATGCTACACTGTAGTGTTATCGGATACATAATATACCATTTATTTGAAGCACGATTGCTCAAAATATTGCAGCATGAGACGGCTATTAGTGCATGATCAAGAAAGCTATTTTTGTGTCTTTCTTGACATGCAAATTATGAATTCAATTATTTGATATCAAATCATGAATGGAAATAAAAGAACAATTAATCTTGGTTCCCTATAACAAAATATCAATAATAATAATCATATTATTATTGATAACAATAATATGTTTAAAAAGTATTCTACATAAAAAATGTATCTTTAAACATTTCGATTACATGTTTTTAAGTTGTAATAAGTATACTATATTTATACTTACAAGAAATATGCATTTATTTAAATGTTAAGGATATTAAGGTGTAATTATAAATTTTATGTTATTTATAAGTTGGTTGCATCATACATGCACAACAATTGCATACACTTAAATTTGAAAAGTATCGAATAGTCCTACCATTTCTAGGGCGGACAGTTAGTATCGTCTCTAAAAAAAATAAGCTTAATACGATTTTGCAATAATTTGCTGTGTATAAGTAAACATTTATTAACCCTTTTTAAAACCTGATTTCCATATGGATGGTTCGATGTGTCTATCGATTGTCTGATATCGATTTCAACGGTTATTTTGTAAGAAGTTTGAAATAGAAAATGATTGTTTGGAAAAGCGCCCTTTTATCGGTCTTTTGTATATTCTTAGATGACAAAACGAGGCATTAATACGACATAATTATCTATTTGCTAATTATGTATGTTGTGCATTGCAGATGCCTACAATCGGTGTAATCACGAGAATTCTTGTTCTATCTCTGGTAACCATAGGTAAGGAATTAACATTACATTTTTAATGTAACTAATATAAAATTTCACTATTAAATATTAATAATTAACGATACTAGCAATGAAATGCGGTCCATGTGTTTTATAACATCTTTTTGTTTTAAAGGTATTTGCGGTTTTCCAGTCCAAAATCAAGGTCCCACAACGAGTACTGCTGCTCCTAAGTAAGACTTTGTATTGACTAGTATGACATTATGTTGATAATCTATTATGTATCTTTTCGACCGAGAAATATTAACTTCATGAAATAATTAATCGATTAAATAATTTACATGATTGTACTGTTCTTCCTCTGTTTCAGCATAATCGCACCGGCCGTGGGGGGATCTGTTGGTGGATGCTGTGGGATTGGGTGCTGTGTTCTCCTTTATTTTTGTTTTAAGAAGAAATAGTAACAGCGCACAGCCATCACTTTCTACAATCGAGATGGCTAGCAACGCAAAATTACAAGAAGAAGAATGATGACTTTTTCCGGAATCTTCTTTACTAGAGATTTTTTCACAACGCACTTACATGTTACAAGTACAACGGATTGAGCTTGTTTTGAAGACCACATTTAATGTATCGATTTTATTTAAATATGTAGTGAATGCGGATTTAAACCTCGTTCATATTATACTGCATATTAGAATAGACGAATACAGCTTATCCATTTAATTACGTATTCAAAATGAATGGCATACTTAGATCTTCATTCAACGTGTCAAATCGATAATAGGTTTATACGCATCATTGTTGTTATGTACGCGTCAATTTGTATAGAAAGAAAATATTTTGATCTGTATACATAGCATACATTTTTTAATATTAAATCGGCGTTCGTTTGTTAATGTATGGTTGTACTGTTATATCATACTCACTTAATGAGTAGCGAACACGACGTTATGATGAACATCCTTTTGCTTACTGTTCACACATGCGGGCTTGTAAATGTGAGTTAGTAAATGTCTGAAATCGCTATATTTAAACTTCGTGCATTTTGATTTCCATTTTAATAGCAGTGCTTTATTTGAAACAAAAGGTTTGTCCCAACTAGAACCGGTGTCATATGGATAAAAAACTATCGCCTTCCACAGTTGGCAAACTTGTGTATAATATTCTTAAAGTAAGAATTTGATTCTTAAATGATTGATCTACGTATTGTTCCATTGTTGAGCGAAAGGAACAGAACGTCCTTAAATTACTTAACCATTTCGCGATCGGAAAAAAATGTTTACTGATGCAAATTTCCAATTACGATTAATTATAATCGGAAGTGTATTTTTAGTATGAATATGCGTCATGATTGTAATATCGTTCCTTGGCGTAGGTGTTCTTTTCATTTTTAAATCTGTTTAAAAAAGTCTGATTGCTGTCATGTCTAATATCAGTAAACAGTTTCATTTAACCTTATAAAGGGCACCTACCATGCCTACGTAAAAAACATAAGGCACTACATATGCGTCGTGTTCTGAGAAAACTGGGCATAATGCATGTGTGAAAAGTGTCGTCCCGGATTAGCCTGTGCAATCCGCACATGCTAATCAGGGACGAAACTTTCCGCTTTAATGACATTTTTCGTTAAAATGAAGTCTCTTCTTAGCAAAAATCCAATTCAGGCGGAAAGTGTCGTCCCTGATTAGCATGTGCGGACTGCACAGGCTAATCTGGGACGACATTTTACGCACATGCATTATGCCCAGTTTTCTCAGAACGCGACTCATATAATACAAAAGGAGGGTAGCGAGGTAATAATCTATTTTATAAATGCTGAAAACACGCGTATTTTGTAAGTTAATGAAATGTTTCGTTGTTTTATGTTTATTGTGGTATTCAATTTGTAAATCGGTTTCCACTAGCCCGACCGATCCCTCTATTTACACCTACTGACCTTAAATTTTGTGGTTGGTATTACAGGTTGAATTTTCACTCATTCTACTGCATACGGTCTTCAGTTTGTTCATTCACTTGTTTAATTCAAATTGTATATCTAAAATGAACTTAATATCATATTTAAGTGCAAAATATATATCATATATATCGTTAAATGCAAAACTAATTCAGTTTATACTCTATGTATTGGATCTCCAGAGGGAGGAAATTATTAAAACTTCACACATTTACTCTTTTATTAAATATTTCGGCCAAAGGCCTTCTTCAGTAAACGATTATTATGACAACTTTACATAGCGTTTTCTTCTGTCGATCATAACGGAAGTAAATACAAAATTACAAACAAATTACGTAACGTTACCCGACGTGAACGTGACGTTACGCGCCAATATTCGGAAGTCGCTACATATTATGTGTTATACGCTGTGTATATATTATTGTATAGATATTATACACATATACCCACATATACGCATATACACACATACATATACACATACACATACATAGATACATATACATATATACACATATATATATATATAAACACACTTATACATATACTCACATACATATACACATACATACATACATACATACATACATACATACATACATACATACATACATACATACATACACACATACATACATATATATATATATATATACATATACATATATATATACACATATATATATATATATATATATATATATATATATATATATATATATATATATATATATATATATATATATATATATATATATATGTATATATATATATATATATATGTATATATGTATATGTGTATATATATATGTATATGTATATATTCCCTCAAAACAAACTCCCAGTTTGATATAATATTTCTACCACTGTAGCAACTATACATCGCACTAATAAACTAATACAAAAGACGTGTCTAGTCGTCGACGCTGTGAATGAAACATATACCATAACATATATCTATCAGGTGTATTGCTGATTTAAATCACACTTAAACGTGTCACCGTATACTAGCCAATGGATACGACAAAACAGCAGTAGTCCTACACAGGCGGTTAGTTATAACCCGTTTACAATAATTGTTTTGTGTTGATTTTAAAGCTTTGCTTCGGTAGACAGCCATCTAAATTTTGAAGTCATTCACGGACATCATATGTCGCGTGTTTGAGAAAGACAGACACGATAACGGGTTTGTTTATTGTTGTCTCTGACTTAGTGAACAGAGATTTCGTTGTCACGCGCTTAAAATGCACCTCTCAATGTGACACATGAACGTCAAGATTGAGTTTATAAATGCACAACGTTATACCGCTTCATCAAACTATGTTCCGCATCGCGCGTATTTAATTTTACAAACATAGTGTATTGTTCTTTTATGTCAACGTTTTTATTATGTTTCTTTAGATCCGTTATTCGTTTATATCGGTACATGTGTTGTAATTCAGTAGCATTTCCATGTTCTGCATATTACTGGTGCTCAAAACTGCTAATTTCGCGACTACATTTGGAGCCTGACGAGGCACAAAGTTGGTGAGCTTTTGTGAGAATCATTTGTCCTGATTGTAACCTAACCATAGGGATAAGCTTATTGATTCGGAATGTCGAATACGAACACGAACATTACTTAAGTAATTGTATAAGGACATTGTTTTAAAGCTCAATACCAAGTCATTTACTCTACCGGATACACACTTTTCAACAACCGCACCGTTGATGGTTCGATTCCTGAACCGTCCATAAAAATCATATAGGGATTTATCGTGAAAGTAATCAAACAATTATTTAGCCCCTGCCTTTTATTAAAAATGGCAGTTGTCAGTTACTGGAGTAGGCACTGGCAGTGAACGCCTTGATATGTTTGAATAACTTTTATAACAGTTTGAAATATAATAAAATACACCCACCCACATATACAAAATCAATCTCGAATTGCCATTTTGCTAATAAGAAATCTTTACTTTAATTTATTAGTTAGATTAAGAGGGAAATATTTGAATAATGTTTTGATGTGTCAGAATGTGTAACGCTTTAGACAACAGTTGAATTTATAACATTTAAAACGGTAAAAACCCTGCAACTATTGTATCAAGAATTATTTTTCTTGTGCAATGCATATTCCTTCAATTATTATATATATGTAATATATTTACGTAAGAAGTTTCATGTTAAAACCTCTGATATTTTTCGAGAGACAATGCAATTCCAGTAAACTTAGACGGACAGTGCGTTTCCAGTATACTTAGGGGCTCGTCGACAGAGTTCGCATTTTATAAAATGTCAATAATGAATTTATGAGAAAATACGTGATATTTGCGGTAGTTAGAAAATAATTTTAACCACGAAAAAAAAAGATAAAATAACAAAACATGATGAATGCCTTCGTGTTCGAACCCGGGATCTCTAGAAGGAAAACCTAGTCGCCACTACTATTCCACGCAGGCTTATGCATTTCAATGGTAGGTTGAACGTTTCAGTCGGTAATACACATTTTTAAAATAATCGATGAAAATCGTTTCAAACAGTTTACTATTATGATTCATGATTATCAATAAGACAACGTATAGTGTTAGTTTGCTTATTTTAATGCAATGCATCCATGCATTTGCCCAACTGCGAACGAGGTCTATATGGCCGTTCCGTTTAACCATACACATGCATTTGTGGGCTATTAACAAACTTCAATACATAGCTATGATGAGCAAATAAATAATAACGGAAAGTAAAGCTGTACATAACATTCCCCTGCTCTGCAGAAAACGGCATGAGCTACTAAGTCATTTAAATCATTCCAGTATAACATACCGTTATGTCGACATTCAGTATCAATTGAGTGTTACCGTTGGAGATTTAGTTGATATCAGACAAATATAACTGCATAATGAAGTGAAGATTGGTACCAACGTTATTGGTAAAAACTATCGAAAATTAATTTAAGATTTAGCTCAGGACCATGGATTTAGCAATCGTAACAAATAATATACTTTCTGGCATGTTTAGGGTGTTTTTATCCTTGCGTAAAAAATATAGAGAGGCAAAAAGAAAAGCCTTAATAGTTCAAACAAAAGCTTGAGAGTGCTTCAACCCGCCACCCCTCATAAACAAGTTCAAATTCTTTAAGAATATATATCCGTTATTATTAAACCAATTTCGATTGCGTTATTTTACTAAAGATAAAAACAAATATAGACACTGTTTACATTGAATTCATTTGATTTGTTTTTCAACATTCTTATGTAAGGAATGAAGTGCGCGGCCATTCCCCGTCGTCGTTTGACTTATATTAGTGCCCACGAGCTCTCTAAAACTGTTCGCTCATTCAAGGATAAGCCGTAAGCAAATTATCTTTAAATGAAATAGAAAAAAAAAGTTCAACATACAATAACGTCTAGTAACTATTATTTGAATGCTAGTTAAAACTCTCTAGTTTCGGAATCCCTTCAAAAAAAGGTTATCATTAGCACAGTGGGAAAAAGTATACATTCAGATTAAAAAACAACAACACCGCAATGACCGTTACTTAATTGCGCATGATTGTATTTCGAAAAACATTGACTTTCATGGTCATCAAGTCGAATAGTCGCGCGCAAGAATGGTGTCGCTCGCATTAAGGTCAAAGGCATAGTTGGTGTAAGGGAGATTATGATGTTTCTGTTATATTTGTGTTTACATTTATTTTAGGTTGGGTATATTTTCATTCCGTATGTTAACCAGGATGTGAAATACAGGTCCAGATGTATTATCTGATGAGAATACAGCGTGTACGTGAAAGTACAATTTATCTGCACGAGTGTGCTTTTTGCGTAAGCTTCGACATTGAAGCATTCAGCGTCGACGAAATGCGAATTGCCCAAATGAAAAGGTGCATCAAGTTGAAATAGGAGCCATCTAAATATTTTGGCCGTCAACCAGTATACCATTTAACCGATATGGTAACGCCTTCACTCCTGCTTCATTATCATATTTAATTCACATAAGTATTTTTTTTATTCTCTGATTATACTCCTTTAATTGACGTTTCGGCATAATGCCTTTATCAAAACATTGGAAATTATATGTTAACTACATTTTTACGTCTTTTGACTGCACAATTTAAATAACAAAGAAAAATGTTTTTAAACGTCAAATGACGTTGTACATGATGACGTCATAAATGGCGTTATATAAAATGGCGCCAAAAAAATGTAAAAATTCGCCAAAAATGAAATGACGTTAAACACTTACATATTGTATCTTAATCCTATGTTAAATGTGTGCTTTATATATTTAATAAATTGATATTTTACAATAAAATAATCATCATCATATGTAATTATAATCTACCTTAACTTTTATCATAAATTAAATAGGGTAAACTTATTTAATGACTCTTATTACTTCAATCCATATCTATGTATAATATTCTAATGATATTTGATTAAATAATCATATATACTTGCTATTCTCTATATCATATACACATTATGGACAAGATAAATTGCATAAAGTACTATTATTTTTACATTGATTTATGTTGATGATTAATATAAAATGTTTTTCACATATATTTTTTACAAGATAGTTTCCCGTAGCAGGACATCAAGTTGATTTTTTGTATTAAGTCCATTTGGTGATTGCGTTTGAAACTTCTTTATAAATTCCAATTCTTTAATAAGTCTGTAATAATGGGAACTGTCTCTTATTTGTGTTAACACTGATACACCCATATCCTGCGCTCTGTGGCCAGCACCATTGAAATGTTCTGAGATTGGTTTCTCTCTTCGTAGTCGCACATCAGCCTCGTGTTCTTTGGCACGTTCCTTTAATGATCTGCTTGTCTCTCCGACGTATACCATCTTTTGGCATTTAATACAAAATATACCGTACACCAAGTTATAAATGTTACAGTTCTGTTTTATTGCTTCGTTTGGAATGTCACTTTTCGGGTTGTTATGAAAACCTCTTTTCAACATTTTACAGACTATACAATTAGTCTTACTCGATTGTGGTATTAGTTGAAAACGTTTGTTTATTTCTTTGTTTGTTTTTCCATGAACTAAAATGTCACCGATATTCCTATCTCGTCTGTATGCAACTATTGGTACGTCTGGGAATATATTTTTCATTCTGTCTGATTTATATAGTTTGTCTGTATGTTTTCGAATTATTGAGTGGATATTTGGAAGGTTGTTAGAATAAGTTATAGCTAGTGGTACTCTCTTGTTGGCTGTTTTATTTGTTTCTTTCTTCTTAAGTAAGTCTTTCCTATTTAAATTATCAACTCGGGATAGCTCATGGTTTACAAATTTATTTGGATATTTTTTTTTTGTAGATTCTGTTTTAGTTCTTTTTTACGATGTTTGTATTTGTTTTCGTCAGAACATATTCTTTTTAAACGTATTCCTAATCCATAGGGTATTGCTTTCTTCACATTTGTTGGATGGTCTGAGTCATATTGGACATATTGATGTTTATCGGTTGGCTTTGAGTATAAATCAGTTGTTATTTTATTATCTTCTAGTTGAATTTTTGTGTCTAAGAAATCTATCTGTGTTGTGTTCCATCTTAATTCTACTTTGATGTTTTCATGTATTTTGTTAGCATAGTCGAAAAATTTCATGAGTTCGTCAATTCCATGTGTCCATAGTCCAAACCCATCATCTATGAAACGTTTATAGAATATTGGTTGTTTATTGTATTCAGATAATTGTTCATCCCATTTTCTCATGTAACAACAGGCATAATTTCTCCCAAGTTTCGATCCAATAGCTACTCCCTCTTTTTGTCTGTATTCTTGTCCACAAAATTCGATCACATTATTTTCTAAAATAGTTTCAATCATTTCAATCACCGCTTCAGTGTTGATGGTCTTAGTACAGCGTTCATTTAAAGCTTGTTTGCACGCCTCTAGGCCCTCTTTCTTTGGAATCGATGGGTATAACTTGACAACATCAAAACAGTATAAGATAATTCCTTCTGGTAATGGTGTAGTTATTTCCCTCTCTATAGCGTTTAAAAATGCTGTGGTGTCTCATATATAGCTTGGTGTTTCTATAACATAGGTTTCTAGCTTCTTTTCTGCTACCTCTGCCATTCTTTCAGTACTTGTTCCAATGCCATTTACGATTGTTCTATACGGGTTGCCTTTTTTATGTATTTTTAGATTTCCTTTGAGTTTCCCTCTTGATGGATATTTTGGTATCAAGTATTGTTGTAATTTCTTTGAGATAATGCCGTTTTTAAATAGTTTATTTGCTAGTTGCTTCACCTTTTTGTTTGCATTGTCAAGTCCATTCCCATTAGTTTTTTCATATGATGTGCTGTCATTAAGTTCATTCCGGAGTTTTTCTACATATTCATTTGCGTCTGTTATCACTATTCCAGAACCTTTGTCTGCAGGCCTTATTATTATACTGGAATCATTTAGTAACGTGTGCAATGCTTGTTTTTCTTGTCTTGTGATATTTGACTGTCCATTTTCTTTTATGCCATTTAGAATATCATTTTTAACTGCTTCTATATAAGCATCTAGCCACTTTTCTCTATCAGGTTCAGGCGTAAAACGGCTTTCTTTCTTTATCTCATATTCCTCCTTTTCATTTTTCCTTTCTTGATTTTCATCACTATGGAAATACTCTGCGAGTCGCATCCGTCTCTCCCATTCTGCTAGGTCACTGTGTATCTTAGATAAATCTACGTGTTTTTAGACGGTACAAAAGATATTCCTTTGGATAATAGACTTGTTTCTGCTTCTGTTAACTTTCTTGAAGACAGATTTGTAACAGTGTCAAGACTATTATTATTTGTTTCAATTGTGTCTTTTTTTGCTGGTTTATTTTCACCCTTGTTTTTAGTTCTTTTATCGTTTGATTTAAGTTTTTGTGTATCACACTCTTGCGTTTTTCTATTTTTCTTATCTTGATAGTTCATTTTATGCCCTCTTTCTTCAAAATTGCAACATGACTCCATTGTAAACCAATCTATTTGAACTTCCCTATTCATTCTCTCATATTCAGAAAGGTATTGATGTTTGTTTTGGTCCAATTTTATATGCAGTAAAGTGAAATGCTGCATTCTTAATCTTAGGAATATTTTTCGTTTTGTTTTTACTCCATTAAGTGGTTGGAAAAGTAGTTTACTTGTAATATTTTGGTCGTCAGCAAATATGCATATTTCACTTAAAAATAGGGTTGCTGCTGCATATATTTCGGCTTCAGTTGCCCACGATTCAACTCTTCCGTCACTAAATGAATGATTTTCTATATGCTTTGTGATACTTCTGTCTACGTATTCTTTGTAAACATCTTTTAAGTCCTTCATATGGTTATTAATTTTTTGTCTATCTATTTCGTGCTTGTTGTCATTGGTATATATTTCTTTTGCAATACATCTGTAGAAACAGTTCCCATCCATTTGTATGGAACTTTCTTGAAAATTGTCTATTGTTACCAATGAAGATAAAAAATCTAACTTACAGTTCAACAGCTTGTAGAATTTTTCATTCTTTTTCTGTGTAAGTTCAGCTAGCTTCCGTTTTGAAAACAGTTTATGGTCCTCATTGTTTAAATCTTCCACACATACATCGCTTCTTAAAAAAGAACTAAAACAGAATCTACAAAAAAGAGGATATCCAAATAAATTTGTAAACCATGAGCTATCCCGAGTTGATAATTTAAATAGGAAAGACTTACTTAAGAAGAAAGAAACAAATAAAACAGCCAACAAGAGAGTACCACTAGCTATAACTTATTCTAACAACCTTCCAAATATCCACTCAATAATTCGAAAACATACAGACAAACTATATAAATCAGACAGAATGAAAAATATATTCCCAGACGTACCAATAGTTGCATACAGACGAGATAGGAATATCGGTGACATTTTAGTTCATGGAAAAACAAACAAAGAAATAAACAAACGTTTTCAACTAATACCACAATCGTGTAAGACTAATTGTATAGTCTGTAAAATGTTGAAAAGAGGTTTTCATAACAACCCGAAAAGTGACATTCCAAACGAAGCAATAAAACAGAACTGTAACATTTATAACTTGGTGTACGGTATATTTTGTATTAAATGCCAAAAGATGGTATACGTCGGAGAGACAAGCAGATCATTAAAGGAACGTGCCAAAGAACACGAGGCTGATGTGCGACTACGAAGAGAGAAACCAATCTCAGAACATTTCAATGGTGCTGGCCACAGAGCGCAGGATATGGGTGTATCAGTGTTAACACAAATAAGAGACAGTTCCCATTATTACAGACTTATTAAAGAATTGGAATTTATAAAGAAGTTTCAAACGCAATCACCAAATGGACTTAATACAAAAAATCAACTTGATGTCCTGCTACGGGAAACTATCTTGTAAAAAATATATGTGAAAAACATTTTATATTAATCATCAACATAAATCAATGTAAAAATAATAGTACTTTATGCAATTTATCTTGTCCATAATGTGTATATGATATATAGAATAGCAAGTATATATGATTATTTAATCAAATATCATTAGAATATTATACATAGATATGGATTGAAGTAATAAGAGTCATTAAATAAGTTTACCCTATTTAATTTATGATAAAAGTTAAGGTAGATTATAATTACATATGATGATGATTATTTTATTGTAAAATATCAATTTATTAAATATATAAAGCACACATTTAACATAGGATTAAGATACAATATGTAAGTGTTTAACGTCATTTCATTTTTGGCGAATTTTTACATTTTTTTTGGCGCCATTTTATATAACGCCATTTATGACGTCATCATGTACAACGTCATTTGACGTTTAAAAACATTTTTCTTTGTTATTTAAATTGTGCAGTCAAAAGACGTAAAAATGTAGTTAACATATAATTTCCAATGTTTTGATAAAGGCATTATGCCGAAACGTCAATTAAAGGAGTATAATCAGAGAGTTATAATTTTTTAATATCCCTTCGGATAATTCAACTGAGCTTATATTATTTTTTTTATTATACCTACGTATGCAATGATGGTATGGATGATCAATCTTTGCCGTCGTTTGGCTTTTTCTGTACGACATCTTATGCAATGGACCGCAATGGTTTAATGGATATGGATTCCAATTTGCAATCGTTTTATCGATCAAATTGGAGTGTTTTTTGTGTTTGTCTTTGTGTGTGATCAATAAGAATGGTGAAACGCAAAAATGTTGAGATCCCTTTGATTAATCCTCAATGTTTGCATCTTATGAAAATAACCGTAGCGGTGATATTAGTCTTTTTAATTGACTGTTCTAGTTTTTATCCCACTTGACAATCGTGCGTAATCACAAACGTATTACTAAACTTAAAAATATATATAAAAAAACATAGTTTTTACATAACAAGAGCTTATTATATCACATTTACCACAATTTTACAACTTATTGCAGGACCTCTTATGCATATTTGAACATTGCCACTCGAGTAGCAAGTATATCGTTGCAATCGAAGTATATCGTCCAATCTGAAGCGAATCAAGAAATACTCGCAATATGCGAATAATACGAAATCGCATAAAATTATTTCGATGCGCAAATAATGACCAACAAGTTTCGAAGCATAAAAAGATGTCGTTTTTGTATGTATAGCAAAATTATGTTTTATGTTTAGTTTTATTATGTGGACTGTGTTAAATTGATACAATTATAACGAGCAATAAAATATTTTCAAAACTTCTTTCAAGTATCTTATTGTCCGTGTTGACTTTATCAATCTCATTCTATTCGCTAACAATATGTGCCACGGTGAAGTGTTCCTGTTTTCTTAACAAAGATTTATTTGGCTAATGTGTTTATTAAATTGATCAAACTTCAATTGTTCAATTGTTTAAATTTATGCCCTATTGTACAGAGATTTAAAAGGCTTTAGATCATTCTTTTTATATTTGATTTTTACGATTGCATTGATGTTCAAAGTTAAAACAAATGCTTATTTTTATCACCGGCATTGTATTGCGATACATGCATTTAAAGTCAAACAAAAATAACATATTCGGGTAATATAATTTACGTAAAAAAATATATGGATGGGCATCGGTACAACTTGCATTCGTTTAAAATATAAATTAAGTATTAAACAGACCATAAGAAGGCTTTTTATTTTTATTAAAAAATGATCAAAGAATACAGCGATAACTATATATCATGTGTGTGTTACATAAATACAATATTTATTTAAAAATCAAAAGAAAGCAACTCCCATTTTATCTACTTAAATGTAATCTGAACGGTCAAAAATCTTAAGCATTCAGCAATTTACATACATATATGCGTATCAAATAAGTTAATCGTTGATAGTAAAAAACCCACACTCGAGGGAAAATAAAAATATTGCTCAGAAAACATAACAAATGCGCAACTTCACGTTGATTTGGTTACTTATAAACATGGAGGGATGAGCACTGTGCTTGCCGTTTTCAGATTTGTTGTGAGTATATACTTGCCAATTTAATAACATTTCAAATATTGTTAATATGCCGTTAGAATGAAAGTATACAGATTCTTTTTTCAGAGGGAGGTTAACAGAATGTTAACGATACCACCCCAGGAAACCCGAAACCTTGTGAGCAGCGTACAACCATGGGAGCAGTGTTCGGTATTTTACCATAAATTTACATAGGCTAAGTAAATTGGAGAAAATAAAAAATTTCAAGTCCAATTTGAAACAACAGTGTATTAACATTAATAACAAAAGTATTAGCCTACATGTAGACAAATTCTGACACATTTTCTTAAAAATGAGCGAAATGTAGCTTAATTTATAAATAAGAGGATCACGGACTCTATTGTCTTTATAAAACATACTTTTCAGCAATTAATTGAAAAAAAGTTATAAGAAAGTAGGTTATGAAAAACCATGATTTATTAATGTCAGCCAGTACATTAATTTGAAATCAAGTTAAAACTCTCTCATAACTTCAAGGGAAGAAGCTTTAGATCTTGATACTTTCTAAATGCAAAACAAAGGTTTTAAATACAATGGATAAACTTTTGCATCATAATTCAAAAAAGGTTATAACCATTACTTTACTGTGCTTGATGGGATTTCGAAAAAAAAGTTGCTTGCATGAGCTCTATAACAAGGCGACGTATCACAAGCAAGAACTGTGAGGCACTCTTTAAGGTCAAGGTAACATTTGTTTTAAGCGAGAGTTTGATGCTCTGTGTTTAATCGGTACATTTTCATTAAGTGGGTTCACCGGAATGTGATAGACAGGTCCCGCCGGCAGATTAATATATAGGAATGCAGCAATGCAGCTTAAACGTTAACGTGATACTATTAGTCTTTGTTCCCTAAACAAATATCAAATATAATAATCATACTATTATTTATAAGAATAATATGTTTAAAAAGTATTCTCCATAAATTATTTATCTTTAAACATTTCGATTACATGTTTTTCAGTTGTAATAAATATTCTCTATTTATAATAACAAGAAATATTCATTTGTTTAAAATGTTAAGGATATTAAGGTTTTATTATAAATAATTTAAAAGTATGTAACATCATACATGTACAACAAGGACATACAAATAAATTAAAAATTATCAAATGGTCATACCAATACCATTAATATGGCGGAAAGTTATTAAATATGGGTTGTGCGTAAGCAATGCGAGTCACAAAAGTATTGTTTACAGTCAATTATTCCAATAACGCATAAATAAAACGAAAACTTAATTTAATGAAAAATTAATGCTGGTCTATTAAATAAGGTATTGTATATTAATAACCATCTGATTCATGTTCTCAAGCAACTCGGATTAATGCAGACGTTTATTTACATCGGCTAAAATCTTCTATCGCTTACCTGAATTAAATACTTTTATAATAAACCATGCTTCTTGTAAGTTTATTATTTTATTCAAATTTCATGTTTGGATATAAATAACTTGTAATTGCCGAACCTCGAGAGTTGACTTAGCAATTAAATATTAGCAGTAATCATAACATTTAAGAATTAGTGTGTTTTCTCAAGTTACTCAAGTTAATAGCTATCACAATAAATTGTGCAATGTGCTTTAGTAAGTAGCGCCTCATTTTAATTGACATCGTCTCTGAAAAACTAAGCGTAATACGTCTATGTAATAATCTGTTGTGTTTACATGTGAAGTAAACATATATTAGTATCATTGCTTGACTTGCTGTTAATACCAGCTGACCAGGGACTTTCTAAACTGTTTTTAGAAATCTCATAGCTTTTTCTTTGAAATGCTCCACGCAGAGTATTTTTCTATTTGTAATAAAAAAAGAAATATGATAACTGTTTATCTAACACAACGTAAGTTTACATGAAGCAGAGGCTTTTAAATCCGATTTCAATTTGGAGGGTTCTATGATTATTTTGTAAGAAGTTTAAATTAGAAAATCTTTCTTTGGAAAATCGCCCTTTTATCGGTCTTTTGTGTATTCCTAGATGACAAAACTCGTCATTAACGAAACAATTATTTATTTGCTAATTATGTTCTGCATTGCAGATGCCTACACTCGGTATAATCAGGAGAATGCTTGTTCTATCTCTGATTGTCATAGGTAAGGAATAAATGTTAAACTTGCGATGTAATCATAACTCATTTTCAACATTAATAATTAACGATACTCGCAGTGGAAATGTGGTTAATGTGTTGTAAAACATCTTTTTCGTTTTTAAGGTGTTTGTGGTTATCCAATCGAAAACCGATACTACTGCTGCTCCTAATGTCAAATAATGATGAGAAATTGGGTGAAATATTTGGGTTTTCTTTATGTACGAAATATTGACAAGTATATCAGTAGCGAGTATGCATGACGGTCAAAAGATTAAATATTTGGATCTGGTGTGTGTTTAACAACAAAGGGGTTACAATGCTGTTGACACAAGCCTTAGGCTGTATTTGCATTATTTATTATTTGTACCACAACGCTCATTAACGTGTGCATACTTGAATAGTGACTTCTCCAGATCGTAACTCAGCCAATTAGAAATAAACACACATAGAACACTGACCAATGGGATAGATAACTGAGTTTCACGGGGCAGATGTTAGAGGGAAACAAGACAGTTAGCGTTTAGACTTGGAGGTGTACGGATCGAGAAAGATACGATCATGTAGCTATCCGACTGTATTTGTATAACCGAAAATATTAAGTATGTTAGACATTAAATTGGACTAGAAACTGATACATGGTTTTGTTGAATATTTTATCCTGTATTATGCAGAGAAATTAACATAAATAGAGAGGGACCGACTTGTCCCATGCGCGGCACGAGAAAATGGGAGTTAATGCAAAACTCGTCATCTTGGCAATTCGCGCATGACGAGATATCGAATGATAGGCTAAATACCGGTAATTTAAGAGTAATGAACATTGTTAGTAACTATGTGTCGTCTATGAACTATGAACGATAACGTGACACAGGACGTTAAATGGTGCTCGTGAACCAAGGATTCGAACAAAGAAATACTACCACTTACGATTACGAAGCCATGAAAAACAACGCGAAGAAACTCCGTTTCGGCAACTTCTGTAACCAGTAACAACAACCGTGAGCCGGGAACAACGACATCAGACCGCACATATTCTGCAACTTCCGGTGAGTGACTGTTTTATTCCCTAACGCTTGTATCAAAATGGCAAATCAAATAATCCCTGAGTTATTTCAAAATTTGAATGAACAAATTAAAGATGTTAAAACGGCCATAAGCACTCAGACTATTTCACAGGTTGTACAATCATTTGATGGAAATTCAAAAGAATTTAAAAATTGGATTAAAAATGTAGAAAAATATGGAACACTGACCAATTTAGATGAGAATAAATTAAAATTTGTTGCTTACCAATCTAGTAAAGGGCTTGTTAGTGATTACATACATCGTTTTTTGACTGACGATACGACAGGGACATGGACAGATTTAAAGGAGCAGCTTAAATTAAGATTCGTGGAAATTCAAGACCCACAATACGCTTTCTCATTATTAAAGACGACTAAACAAAGGACCGACGAAAATGTTCAAATATACGCTGAGCGACTTTTATCTCTTGCGACTGACGCATACGAAAATATTGAAGGAAATTTAGACTATAAAGAAAAACAGTTAGTAGAAATTTTTATCGACGGATTATCGCACGATTATTTGAGACTTAAATTAATGTGCGAAAATCATGCAACGTTATCAAATGCTTTAAAAAGCGCTATACATGAGCAAAGTGTCAGAGCTAGGTTTGAGTTACGATCACAAATAAATGGACTTTATAACATTACGACCGATAATATTCAGACAGATATCGATTATATTAGGTCATCTATTGTTTGCACATATTGCAAGAAACACGGTCATTCTATTGAAATCTGTCGCCGTAGGCAACGCGAGATAAGTGCATATACGGTAGGGCGGAACAGTCATACGATAGATAAAACGGTATCAGGCGCAAGAACAAATATGACAAAAATTGGAAAGATAAAATTGATTGTTGGAATTGTGGTAAATTAGGACACTTTAGTAGAGAATGTACTCAAAGAAAAACGTACATTAATCGAAAAAACTAGGAAATTCTTACCAAAAAGGGGTCTATGGTAAGAATGAAAAAGTCGAGACATATAATATCGCTTTGTGTGGTAGTCCAAATTCTTGTGTTATTTCAACAGGTGGGTTTCAATTTAGAAGCCTGATAGACTCGGGCGCTGAAGTTAGCATCGTGAGTAAAAGTACTTATGATATGTTAAAACACAAACCAGCACTGATAATGAAAAAAGTAAATCTAAAGTCGGTATATGGAAATTCATTACATGTCCACGGAAGTGTAAAATTGAGATTCAAAATAGGGAGCATATATAAAGAGCACATGTTTTTTGTAATAAGTAACATAAATAGAAATGTTATTTTAGGAAGAGACTTTTTACAAAATAATGGTGTCCGTTTATACTTTGATTTAGGATGTTTGATGATTGATAACAGTTATGTACCTCTAGAAGAAGATGTACATCTTTCAACGATAGCGAGATTAACTAGACATACTGTGTTAAAACCACAAACTGCATATAGACTCTTTGCTCAAACTAAAAGAAACTGCATACGTTCAAATACGAATTATGAATTCAATGGAATAAGCAATTCTTTCTTTGATAATGAACCCGCCTTAACAATTGTTAATTCAGTCGTCAAGACAACGCGTGAAAGACAATTTCCCATTTTAATTATAAACAATACGCACAAAACAATAAGGCTTAGACGACACTGTGCCATAGGGCGAATAAATTCGGTAAATGATAATGAAATATGCTCAGGACAAGAAGTTATTAAACATAATCAGCCGAAATCAGGTTTATCTAAAGATGATATCGTATCAGATTTACGTGTAGATGAAAATCAAAAAGAAAATATTCTACCGATACTCTTAAAACACAGAACTCTCTTCGCAAGAAATAATTTAGAATTAACACAAACTTCAGCGATAGAATTTACCATAGATACAGGGGATCATCCGCCCATTAAATTAAACCGTATCGAATACCATTAAACAATAAGGTATTCATAGATAAAGCCATCGACGAAATGCTAGACGCAAACATAATAAGTCCATCAAGAAGTCCGTGGAGCTTCCCTATTGTTTAAGTAGATAAAAAGAAAAATAACCATGACTCAAACAAAGATAATAAAGACGAGAAAAGGTTTTGTGTTGATTTTAGACAATTAAACTAAATTACAAAACCAATTGCCTATCCATTACCATTAATAGATGATAAATTGGCGTTATTAGGTAAAAGTAAATATTTCACCAGTTTAGATTTGATATCGGGATATTGGCAAATACCTATAAAGGAAGAGGACAGAGAAAAAACGGCTTTCGCTTCGGGATTCAGGGGTCTATTTCAATTTAATGTTATGCCCTTCGGTGCCTCCTCCGCCGGTGCTATATTTCAAGAATTGGCTAATAAAATACTCAAAGGTTGTGAGAGCTTCGCTGTGGCGTATCTAGACGATATTCTAATAGTTTCACCTGACTTGCAATCTCATTTATCACACGTAGATACAGTACTACAGAGTCTCAGTAAACATAACCTAAAGCTAAAACTATCAAAATGTCAATTCTTACAAAGAGAGACTAGATACCTAGGCTTCATCATAGATCAAAATGGTATAAGGCCGGATCCGTTAAAGGTAGAAGCGATCCGACAATTCCCTAGGCCACAGTGCGTGCGCGATGTACGATCCATCTTAGGTGCTGCAGGATTTTATAGGAAATTCTGTCCGTCGTATTCAGAAGTAGTCGAGCCACTCATTAATCTCACGAGAAAGAATGTCCCATTTAAATGGTCAAAACAATGCGAAGATAGTTTCATACAAATAAAAGACTCATTTACGCAAATCCCTTATCTTTCATACCCTGATCCGAAAAAAGGTTATATACTGTATACTGATGCATCTGATAAATGCATTGGATCTTGCTTAACTCAAAAATGCGGGAATAACGAAACCGGAGATTATGTAGGGGAAAAACCGATATTCTTTCTATCACACCGATTAAACCCAACACAATGTAAATATAGTACTATTGAGAAAGAATGTTACAGCATATTTTACAGTCTAAATAAATTACACCATTATTTACACAACGCCGAATTTGTTATCAAAACGGATCATCGCCCGTTAAAATTCCTTCTTGAATCTCCGATGCAAAACAAGAAAATACAATTATGGGCCTTAAGTATAGCAGGTTACAATTGCAAAATTGAGTATATATCGGGAAAAAAGAATATAATTGCCGACTTTCTAAGCCGACCCCCAAACACCAAAATAACGAATGACCGAGACGAACAAACGGAAATAGAATTAGATATTATCGATAAACATTATACGATTAGTTCGGAAATAAATGGACAAAACCAGACGCGCGAAATTAATGTAATTGACTCTACGCATATCGATCACAGACAAATAATTGATAATAGCACGATCCCACAAACGGTTATAAATAACGAGACAATCGAACCCGATAAAATAAACGATTGTAACATGGAAATTGAACAAGGAAAAGGCCCACACATATCTGAGATTAAAACGAGATTAAAATTAGGGAAACCAAACAAACACGAAGATGATAAATTTATTATGGTTGATGGGATATTATACTATTTATCGAGCGTCGATGAAGAACCTACCTCATCTCTTCACCTAGACGCCACATCTCCTCCAGCAAAGATGTCAAAAATGGACACTATTCGTATCGGATTTCCCAAATCAGTGACGCATTCCACGTCATTGTGATTGACATTGACTATTTAAATATTCCGACGTTTTATTATTTCAGCAGAAACATTCGATAAAAATTTCATTAATAATATGCAGATTTTCATCATATATATGTTTTAGTCACTTATGTTTTCATGTTTGCGTGTTTGATTTTCTACATCGTATGTATTAATATGTTTTCGGTTACTTCCATACTTACATTCTTAAAGATTTTTCTGTATCCTAAAATACATAAAAATCAAATTGAGAGGATAAGTTGTGTCAAATAATGATGAGAAATTGGGTGAAATATTTGGGTTTTCTTTATGTACGAAATATTGACAAGTATATCAGTAGAGAGTATGCATGACGGTCAAAAGATTAAATATTTGGATCTGGTGTGTGTTTAACAACAAAGGGGTTACAATGCTGTTGACACAAGCCTTAGGCTGTATTTGCATTATTTATTATTTGTACCACAACGCTCATTAACGTGTGCATACTTGAATAGTGACTTCTCCAGATTGTAACTCAGCCAATTAGAAATAAACACACATAGAACACTGACCAATGGGATAGATAACTGAGTTTCACGGGGCAGATGTTAGAGGGAAACAAGACAGTTAGCGTTAAGACTTGGAGGTGTACGGATCGAGAAAGATACGATCATGTAGCTATCAGACTGTATTTGTATAACCGAAAATATTAAGTATGTTAGACATTAAATTGGACTAGAAACTGATACATGGTGTTGTTGAATATTTTATCCTGTATTATGCAGAGAAATTAACATAAATAGAGAGGGACCGACTTGTCCAATGCGCGGCACGAGAAAATGGGAGTTAATGCAAAACTCGTCATCTTGGCAATTCGCGCATGACGAGATATCGAATGATAGGCTACATACCGGTAATTTAAGAGTAATGAACATTGTTAGTAACTATGTGTCGTCTATGAACTATGAACGATTACGTGACACTAAGCAAGACTTTGTTTTGGCTAGTATGTAGATAACCTGTTATTTATCGTCGTGCCAAAAATGAAACATTAATAGAAACTAATAGCGCTATAATCATCTATTGGTGTTGGAGAAAGCCATAATTTTGTACAATAGAGATGGCTAGTAACTCAAAATTACAAAAAGAAGAATGATGATTTCTGCCGGAATCTTCTGATATTTTTTATAATGCACTGCAAACGTACAACTAAAACGGTTCAAACTTGATTATAAGACCACAATATCTATATGAAACATGTGAACATAAACAAGTAAAAACAAATTATTTCTATTCGAATGATTACACTTTGCAAACATACTGATCAGCATGTTACTTTTTCACCGTGCGTATTTTTCTTGATTAAGATATGTTAAAATGTTCAGATACGTATTTCTTCAAATGAATTAATACAAATCTATTATTCAGCATGTGAATTCACTTCCGCCGTGTATTTCTTTTTTTGTATCAGCATAATCGTCAACTCTTTTTATGGATCAAAAGCATTTTCCATTTATATCGCATATATTTAGAAAAGTATCGATTATTATTATTATTATTTGTTGTTTGCATGTTATTCCTCTTTTGGTTTGCGAAAATTTATATTGTTTCATTTCTTGTTATTCGATAGCAACTACATGTTCTGTATATCATTGGTGCTGAAAACATGCTAATTTTGAGATACCCGTTTGGAGTCTTACGAAGCATGAAGTACTCTGGGAAACCATCGAGAGGCTTATGTTCTTATGTTCTGATTGGAACATAACCATACTGATCGGTATTGTACGTGTCAAATACAAAAACAAACATTATTAAGGAATTACCCTTGATTATGAATGATCAAGTTATTGTAAACAGAACAAGCAAGCTATTAGCTACGCACTTCTCACCTAACCTCAACGTGCACATGGTCAATGTTGTACTCCGGCCTTTAAGCGTCGTCTGAAATGTGTGATTTATACGACATCATCTCTCGCTAGACAGATTTTGACACACTGCACATAAATGATGCTTTATTAACCCCCATTTACATCTGTTCAAATGATTAGAGAGCATTGCATTGTCGGGTCACCAGCCTGGGAAATAGATTGATAAAAAAACTTAAAAATACATTTTTTTGTCTGAAACTGCAAATCATAGTTGTGTTTTATTTGGTATGTAGCTATTGTATTATAGCTATCATTATTGTTACAATGTATATTGTATAATACTTGTTTGCAACTTCAAAATAAAATGTGTTGAAAAAAAAATAGAATGAAACATCAGATAATCGTCTTTTACAAGTTTTCAAATAATGCCCATTGGATCAAAATAAGCAACCAACTCAAATGAGGTCACATTATGTAAAAAATGTCTAAGCAATTTAACTTTATTTAATCGGAAACAACAAATAAAAGAGGAGAAATATGGAATATGAAACACTGCAAATTGGTTCTGTACATATTTGTTTTCCAAGGAATGCCTCTGGAGTCATAATTGGCTGTGCCAGGGTGAAGGATCTATTACGGAAAACAACTTCTCACGCACGACAACGCTCTCTGCTCTGTATTTAGTATGTGACATCCGATTTTGGTGACATCAGATATTTGTTTTATGTTATGCTTGTTAGAAGAGTGCCATTGAGTAAAAATTGACGGGTTGTTTAATTCTTGTATAATTGATAAAGTGTCCACCTAGCGACTGGGAGGTCACGGGTTTGATTCCATTGTGAGCGCATTCTTTAGATCTCCCTCAAAGACACCAAGTATTGGTTCTATGCCCAGGAAACGGACTCGGGGGCTTTTCAATAAGCCTGAGGCCTTCGATGCAATCTAGCTATAATAAATAGGTTTAAATTAAACTAAACTCTTGTAAAGTAAACAAAATGAAACAATCTACGACACGTCAGTGTGTTTGATTTACTATATTCGGTATATGGCAGTCAATTCTGATATGCTACTACAATTATTAAAAACATAGCACTGTGTGAAAATTTTTAACCGTCAGCGTCCCGTCTTAATGTGGAGTTTGTAGAAGGGCCATACTTGCAATATTTATTACAGAACACTGTATAGTTGTCCTCAAAATCAATGTGGGTTGTGAACCTTATTCTTGGGTCATAACTGGGTATGGCGAAAGCGTCACAAACAGACTTAAATAGCAAAACGAACTTGTTCTGTTGTTGAACGAACTGTCCACCATGTGAAATATGTAGTATGGAAACTCCTAAAGTGCTTTGATGAATATTGTTTCGCAATATGTGTATCGTTTAGATTCCGGATTAAATGGTAAATATCAAGAAATTGAAAAATACACAATACGCAGGATATGCAGCCATCGAATAATAATTTTATTTTGTGCTTAACGGTGGTTTATAGAGAAATAGCAGTGAATTAAAACTTAAATTTCACTATTTCAAACAGTGAAAATTAACAGTGAAAATTATTGGTACTTTTATCATAGTTTTACTAGTTACCCTCAATTTAAACAAGGGCGGCTACTCTTCAATGACTGTTGAAAACAACATACGGATTAGCTTCCCTTGAAAATACATGTAAGGACATGTGGGGCGCCTAACAGGGTATTAGATTGACCGGAATGGCCCAAAGTACAAACATAATCATTTGTAAGCATACAATAAAAGGACAATTTGTTGGATTTGGTGGAATATCGATTTTAACTCACTCGTGATCATAGAAAATATATTTTCTATGATCACTCGTGAATTAAAATCGATGTTCCACCAAATCGTACATATATCCTCTATATGTGTAAAGCGCGATATGTGATACCATAATAAACGTTGTTTAAGCCTAGCTTTAATAAGATAACAAATATGCTTAAACATGTATCTAATGCGTGTGCATAATAAATCGATCGATATGAAAGAATTATTTTCATTATTTGGATTAATTAGATCGATACCCGTGTAGTATCTTTACTTGGATAATAAACTGTTGCACAAACGCAGCCTATGTAATTTTAGGTCTTTATTTAAGACTTAAATTGTGCGTAATGAGTTCGTCAGTGGCATGCAAACATTTGTTTGTTATAACTATTCGTTGCAAACCAGCATTCGGTTTCCCACTATTAAATATTTATGTGTTTAAAGTGTTTATTCGAATGTATACCTGTCGGCCTTTTAGTACACCGCAGACTTCCTGTTGAAATTACAGTCCATCGTCAGACGTCGATAATTCGTTCTCAATACACACTGAATGCATTGAAATCATATTAGATTATAATTGTATTAGTGTCAAAGTATATTTATCCTTTCATTTTCCTTGAAGCTTACATAATTTCCACTTACTCTTAAATCAATTTCGGGATTGTGACAAGGGCAACGCAAATACATGTAACGGAAATGGTATATACAATATACATGACGTGTTACAAAAATACATACCTTGCATTAATATTCTTCATAAACGTTGTACGTACTTTTCAGATAATATGTGTCGCATAGTACTCGTGTTGTCGCCAGAGAACATTGCATACTTCTTGTAAATGCATGTACTGAAAGAAATTCCGTTTTCGGCCATTTATTTATCGTGCAAAATGGAATTTAAACTTAATTGGCACGAATTATCATTTTATCAAGACTTGGTTTTGCGGTATGATTTTACCTATTCTATTACATGGAATACATAATCGGGTATTTGAGTACTAGTATATTGACAAAACGTAAGTAGTGCATTACAACATTTGTAAAAGAACTTTATGCGTTGAGAAATCTACTTATACATATATCTTGTTCAATGTGAAAGTTAACGACTTACATTTAGTGTTATATGTTTTGCAAATTGTATGAAATATTATAGCAAATTATTAGTTATACAACAACATAGATATCCGAAACAATGGTAAAAACGTTGGATAAATCTAGAACAAATTGTCGAGCTTCACAAGTTATATCAGTGTTATTAAGTTATGCTTTGGGTACGTATGGATCAGTCACGATTTCGAAGACGTAGATATGTTTCAAATGCATTTTGCCAACGCAGTATTGACTGCTGTAATGAAAACTGGCAGAGCGACAAAAGCGATTTAATTAAGTTGTCACTATAATAAATAGTATATAAGATTGAAACCTAGAACATATATCGTTCAAACATAACGTTGCTTTAAGTAGATTAAAATGCTCAAATAATGGTTTTAATGTTGAACTAGGCAGACAATGTTAATTATTATTCAATGATAGCTTACAAGCAAGTGTGTTACAGATTGTGAGTACCATGATTTTCTATATTGTTTTAAACAAAGGGAAATGCGTGCAAAATACCTTCTTAACATATATCATGTTGGGAATTAAAAAAAAACAAAAGAAAATAGTATTTTAAGCTGTATTTGAAATGTTATAGGTTATTGTTTCAGTTCCCAAAATACGCCATAGCTTGATTCCCCAATTGGACAATATAATCCGATTAAATGCATTAACTAATATTTAGATTTTATGTGTGCAATTCAAAGAGATCCTTCCGAGCCTGAGACTTCATTATGTGAGGATCCGGATTGTGTCCCGAAACTCCTTCCTATATAACTTACTACACTTACGAAAGTCGGAACGAATTTGATTTAGTGATGCAAGACTTTCAATTTTGATACATTGTTTTGGGTTGTGTAGGATAGATTTGCCCAGACTTGTATTTATACCTCGTTTCTATAATTTCTAAATAATTTCGGCACTGTTTCATAGTCCAAAAACATATTTACATCCCTACTGATAATTTGACGAATTAAACATGAACGTTTAAAACTGCTAGCCCTTTTTGTATTTCTTTATTAACATTTTGAATGGCCCGCTATGACGATTAACTGCGGAAATATTTCTGTAGACGTTCACAACCAGTAAGTCCAATGACGCAAACAATTTACACAAACTTTTCTTTTCACAGGGCTTTCGCATTTGGCATGTAGCATCATGTCGAGGTATTCTACAAAGTATTCTCTATTGATGCCATTGGGTTAAAACTGGCCCCGCAACGGATGTTGCTAGTTTTACATGAAATTATAAAAACGATTAAAGAGTATTTTTGTCTTAAACCGTCAAGCACATTGCTTTTATATTTGCATGTGGTGTCATATTGAGGTTCTATACAAAGTGTTTTCAAATACTGCGCCTGGGATCAACGACCCTCGCCCCGTGGGTCACCAGTTACATAGCACTGGTAATGAAATAAATTGTATAATATTCTTGGCCGAAACCACAAGTTCAAAGGCCTAAGTATTGTTTATATAGCATCTAGACGTCGTCGTCATTTTTTTCAAACCCAACCTCTCGTAAAAAATGTTGCCGCACCAACATTCACCAGTATCATAGGCTTATTTAGAGAATTCATTCTTGTATATTGTGCAATAAATCCGAAGCCCATGACTCACTTATTTGGCATATGAAACCATCTAGAGGTTCTCTATGTTGTTTGTTCACACTCTGCCCCTGGTGTCATAACTGTTCATAATTTGCCTCACCAAGGGATCATACAGGAAATTCCTTAAAAACTGTTTTTGTCTAAAAACGTAAATACCACTGCTTTTAAAATTGATATTTATTTCATATGATTTCTGAGCACCTATAACATGGAACTTTGCGTCTTTAAGTACCAAAAACAACAATTAAAATGTTATATATTAACATTTAATATAATTCACCTTTTTTATATCGCATTTTTTAAGTAAAATATGCATTTTTATTATCTAAATTCACTTATTTGATCAATGTGTATTTATAATACATTATGAACGATACTTTAGTAATTGCATGCTAACAATGCAATTAAACATAAATATATATCACCACGACCCATCGTCTTGTACTTCAATAGGATATAAAAACAATCTTGTATTAAATTATATATATATATATATATATATATATATAATTATATATAAAAAAAACGCTTTTATTAAATTTGCCGTAGCTTTCGACCTCTCGGTCTTCTTCGGCGGCGTTTATTTGTGAATAAGCATATCATCTTTAGCGGAAGTGACGTTATATTATCGCACGTTACATTGCGCGCCAATTTTAGTCTTTTGTGTTTAGTCCATATGGTTTGAACGTCCTCAGTTTGCGCTTCCAAAGTTGTTCGATGGTCTTCCGGTACTCGTCGGTTCCATTTAATTTTTCGAGTCCCATGACCCGGAAGTCTGCGACGCTGTGGCCGTTTGTGTATAAGTGCTCGGCTACCGGGTCGTTGTGTCGAGTCCGTATGCGGGACAGGTTAAGAAGATGTCGCTGGTACAGGGTATCTCCCGTTTCTCCTACGTATACGAAGGTCTTACACCGTTCGCAGTGTACAGCGTAGACTACATTGGTGGATTTGCAGGTGACCTCGTTCCGCACATTGTAGCTTTTTCCGGTGGTGTCGCTGAACTTTTCAGCCTCCATCATGTATGGACAGATTGCGCACCTCTGTGCCCCACAAGGTCCGCTCCTGTTGTGAACTCGGAAAAACATCCGGTTGTGCTTTTTAGGAGGTGTGAAGAAATGTTCAGCTACCGGGTCACTGTGCTGTGTGCGAATACGCGACAGATTCAATAGAACTCTAGTTTTTCTGAAGAATAGCGGAGCTCGATTTTAATGCGAGGGTTGATTCCATTTCCTTGCGTGTGGAAAGTTTTAAGTGCCTCGATACCATGCGTCCATAAGCCCCACACATCATCCACAAACCGGAAGTATGCGAATGGTTGCTGTCGCGTATTCGCACACAGCACAGTGACCCGGTAGCTGAACATTTCTTCACCGACGGACATTCCATGGATGATTTCCAAATAATGGGACTCGAAAAACTCAGCGGGTCGGACGAGTACCTCAAAACCATGGAACAATTGTGGAAGTCAAAACTAAGGACATACCGACCATATGGCATCAACGTGCAAGAATAAACGTTAATAAAAGGGCGCGTAAACAACGTTGACGCCGGAAATGCACGACGTCATTTCCGCTCATAATAAAACATCTGAAAATAAAAAATGGCCGCTGATGAAGACCGTGAGGTCGAAAGCTTCGGCAAAAAATAATACAGCGTTTTTGTTTAAATACAATAAGGCTAATAGAGACTTTGTATATATATACACACACATTATGTTGTCGACAAACATGTTTGCATAGATACATGAATACACGATGAAATAAATAAACACAATCGTGAATATTAAAGATTTAACATATACAGAATGATAAGTGGATTCATTGCGATTCTACAATATACTAATCTAAATAAAAACAAATTCGCAAACCACTGTCATTTTTAATGTCCGACCGTCGTTCCATCCGCAACAATGGTTTCTAAAAACACGGCGATGAAACTGCACACCTGTGCATGATAATGTGGAATATAAGCTATAGTGCTTCATCCATTGGCAAATGTTTGGTCACTGTTAGTTAACATGAACAAAAATGAACAAAACAAAGCCTCTATGATAATAAGTCACTCAAAAAATAAGATATGATAATGAAACTAGTTATACGCATTGACTTGGCCTTTAGGTTTTTCATTTCACTTTCTTTAATGATTAATTATAAGTATTGAGTTAAGTCGAATTTTTTATAAGAAATGATCACAAAGAACATATAATATACATATTTGATAATTTTTGTAATAATTATTTATTAGGATTTTTCCAGAGGTCAACATGTTTGTATGATGCGCTACACAATCATACCTGTAAAAACTCATATCATACTCAAATCTATTTTACAAAACATTATTAAACATGGGTTTCAAGACAATATAGCAGAACAAATATTTCATGCTAGGTACTATGATGCAAAGAGTATTTGAGTAAACAAAAATAATCGCAATTAAAAAATTTAACGTGAATGAATAGCTTCTGCATACGTATTGTTTTTGGTTCGTGTTCTGCATTAGTATTCGTTTGCTTTTCTTTATTTTTTCCTGTACATACCAGTAGGGAGATATGAGAACGATTTTGTTGCTTCGCCTAGTTCTCCGCAAAGGCGCATTGTCGTTAAAACGTCCATTTTCAAAATACATTCTCTTTATGTCGAACTGTCTTTCACCTTTTGCATCGAAGCTTTATGTACAAACACGGCGCACCAAAAATCATCGGGATATGGATACGGTCGGCATTATCCATTAAGTAATCACCAGCTAATCTATTAATATACTCCACACATGATACATCCGATTAAAAATTTAAGATATCAACATTCTCTGCCGAAATCAACTCCTGTTTAATTTCAAGATCGTCGTCCAGATGAGGTTCATCGTGAGGTTGGAAAAATAACTGACATTCCATCGGCTTGGTGAATCTTGCTAAATTATGCAACACATATCGAACGGAGAATGGTGACAATACGTCGGTTACAATCAGGAGCCTTTCCATAATACAGAAGGTCGGTAATGATTTTGAAATTATTGGCATTTCGTTAAGACATAGAAAAGTCATATATTTTACTGATGTGTGGATAGATTTTATTGAGTCAAAAACAGCAATCGAGTAATCTGGATTGCAAACGAAATAAATACTGCTTTAACACTCGACATATCTGGTGGAGAAGATCCAGTCATCTCACCAACGGGATTAAAGTCTGTTTGACATTTGGCGTGACTTGCTTTAAATCTAAACACTGATGGTATCTCAAAAATAAATTGACCTATATTATTTTTTCGTTTGTTATTTTTTTCCAAAATCGTGTGAATACTACCCATGTTCGCAGGTAATGAAAGAGTATCTGTTAAAGTGCTCTCAAATATCCGTAAGGACGATGGAAGACAATGTTTAGTGACACTTCGCAGTTTCTCACACATTCGGAAAATGTTATATTGATCGCTATCGTTGGTTCGGTTCGGTTCAGGCACTGTTTCCCGATCCACAGTTTGTTCCGATTCACTTTGCATTTTTATGTGGTTTGAATCGGACATTATTGCACGTATATTAGCTTTGAACTTCACAGGATATTCACTTCTGGAGAGAGCGTGTAATAAGCTGCACAGCGAATCAAATGAAAACGTTACTGGGTCAAAAATAAATCATTGAATAGACGGTGGTAAGCGGAAATCCGTGCAAAAATGCATGGCGTTTAAATTAAGCTCTTCAATATGGTTGAGTGTATCAACAGCCTGAAAGAGTAAGTGTGCAAACGGAATTCTCTTAATGGTAAGTCCCTTCAAAGGCGCGTGACGCATTGCTTCGTATATTCCGTAGCTGATGCCAAAGCAAGTTAAATACACGTTTGGAACTCTGTCTAAACATTCGCTAAATAAACTAGTATTTTGTTGAAGATCATTTCGTGACTGCACGTAAAAAATATATAGAAAACAAGTCACTTGATGATCTAATTTCGAAAATTGTAGCAGTAACTGATGTGCTGATATTGATGAACAAATAAAATTTAAATGAACCTGTTCAATGGAATCTGGTAACGACAGATCATCAAGTGTTACCGTATCCGTATTGTGCACTAGCGTCAGAGTTTTAAGCTTGCTTAGCTTCGACAATATGTTATTTTCAAACGTAGTGTAACCCTTCAGTTCAAGTGTTTCAAGACAGCAACAGGTCGACAAATCCAAAACAAGAACACATCCTCGCTGTAAATACAAACTAGTAATACCAGAAACATTGGTGACACTAAGTATTTTGACAATGAATATCTTGATACGTAATCTTTGAACTCTGTAAATTTGACTTCCACGTTATCAGCAAATACGCATTTGAGTACATTTTTACTCAGAGCATCTGAGTCGAATATTCCTTTTAGTTCTAGAAGACTTTCTATTTGTGAATCTTTGATGCGCTGGTCCGTCATTTTCCATGGACGCGTTGTTATTAACAAAGTACATAGAACATGGCTACTAGCCATTAATGTTAGTGCAAGTTTTCCATTTAGATCTGTCCATTCGTCTAAACCATCCGCTACAACGAGGCATTTTTTGTGCTTTAAGACAAACTAAAGAAATGTATATGCATTCTCGCGATGGCACTCTGTATACATCACATCGATAAGTTGCTCTTGTATCATTTTTACAATTTCACGTTCATTTGTTGAATGTCTCAATGTTATGAGAAAAACATATTCGAATTCGAGTAACGCTTTTACATCTAAAAAGTTTATTTTGTCTTCGCAGGTTATCATCAAATCGTCTTTGCTTGACCAGTCGATAGTTAATTGCGCTGTAAATGTGGACTTCCCAACACCGGGCTCACTTTGGATGTATATTCGTCGATTTAAAATGTCGCCTGTATTAAATAGATCACGGTTTGTGCAATCAGGTGAGTCATTTTTGCTAAATTTGTTAGGAACACGAACCAATTTCGGCGAAACAAACACGTCTCTTAGTTTTCTATCAACGCTTGGAACCAGTGGGGATAACGTAACGCTGCCAATTGTTTTTTCGTAGTGCTTTATTAAAATTGTTTCAAAATCTGGAAATATATAAAAAAGGGAAAATATTTAACGTTATATATATATACACTACAGTGTTCTGCACATACATGAAAAATAAAAAAAAACACAAATGAAACCAACATGGAATCACTAACTAGATTACTATATAAGACTAATATAATCGCACCTTTATCGAAATGTTCGTCTTTTTTGTTCTGTAATTTGAGGTCAATGTGTGAAATGGCATCTTGTTCCGCATCTTCTATTTTCTCGATACCACGTTGAATATGTTGAGTAAGTGTTTGGAGGCAGCTTGACAAGTATGATTTTATTTCCACGAGGGCTTTAATCAATTCTTGCGAAATATGTTTACAAGCTTCCACAGAAACGTGTTTAGACTTTTCAAGTAGTTCATGTGCCTCTTGAAAAAGTGCACTCATCTCTTCTTGGGTTATAGCCAGTCGATCATTTTGAAGCTAAATGAGTTTAAGTTGTAAGTTATCTTATACTAATGGTTAAGTCATAAACTATTCTGTCAAATATCGATATACATTTTATACTCTGCTGACGATATGCTCTCATATCTGATATGCTTTGAACACACCTAATACCATATCATGTCTTTTCAACAAGTTCTGATTATGCATAAAACAATTAATAAAATTTATGATGCATTTTCCGTATTTTAAATAAACTATTTACCTGTTATAGTTTTGTTAGGGCTAGATTAGCAGAGCTATCACGAACAAGACATTTTGTATCGGCAAGAAGAGTTGTCAATGTCAAAAAGATATCACGGAGATCACAATCCTTTATTTTGCATGTTGGTATGTGGCGAATATCTCGTCCAATCTGGCGGGCCTAGTATTGACAGGATACCAGTACATGTAAGTTGCATATTAACAATTACTCTCGTATATTTATAAAGCTCGTGGCTTGATCATACCAGTCGTTGGTTTAGTAAAGAGAGTGTGCAA
The DNA here is from genome assembly GCF_020536995.1 of Dreissena polymorpha. Taxonomy (NCBI): domain Eukaryota; kingdom Metazoa; phylum Mollusca; class Bivalvia; order Myida; family Dreissenidae; genus Dreissena; species Dreissena polymorpha. Next base: position 59,118,305 of record NC_068362.1, read on the forward strand.
TTGCATACGAAAATAAAACTTTAACATAGCAAACACGGTATGTTAAAATATAATCGCAATATATGTATTTGTCTTTTAAGAGTGATACAATACCTGTGTTAATACGCATGGTGGGAGTGGGTGTTTAGGTGCTATGTCGAATGAGAAACAGCTATCAGAATGCTTACAGTTCAAACAAATATTTAATACTCCGTTGAAATCTGTTTCTTGAACAGATGTCACATTGAAAGAAACACTTAGCAATTTCCCAATGGTTGCTCGTCCATGGTTCAGCTTTTGTGTTTTTCCCAGGTAGGCCGGAATATCGATGTTGTGATGTAATATTCTTGAGAATTTGCTCACATATGCTGCTTGCACAACTTCGAGGTTTTTTAAGTTGCGTGTTGTGGAAATTACAATTCATCGTATTTTTACATATTCCCTTTGTAGGGCACTTCAACAAGTTCTCTGTTAAGCATAATTCACAACTTCTTCCGACAGTTGCGTGGACGTTTTGAATTTCTCTATCAACAAAGTTCTCAAGCCTTTCCTTTGTGATATTAAGCGCAATAAATGCCTTAAACCAGTTAGGGGTTTCTCCGTCCGTAAATACGTGTGTAAAACTAGCCATATTGTTCCGTTATTAAGGCGAATTGATAATTTTCACAACCTAAGAAAAACAGTTAATATAAACTCAATAAGATTTCTCAGTTCAAAATTAAAGACTGACCACTTGTTAGATGTGTGCTTCATTTAACAGGTTTTAATCCGGTTGACTTTATTTAATGAGTACTACACCATTACCATCCGAAACCAAAATAACCCAACGGGCAAAAGGCCCTGAAGCGGTCACTCGCTCTGGCTTGAGGATGTTTATCAGTTGATAACATGTTTTTCCAGTTGTGAAGCACAGCGTTAATTTTGGACGTACGAGCTTAACAATTGTTATACTTAGCAACTTCCAAACTATGAAAGACATGGACATGGAAGTTCAAGAACCCGTCAGGTGAGACAACGGGAGGCAGACAGGTGTCATGATTATAGCAAAATGAGGTTCATGGAAAATAATCCAAACCTCAACCACTATTTGCTCAGAATTTCGTGTTAAGTATAATTGGACATCTCGTTTTCGTCATTATATTCCGGATATCTCTACATATATTGTATATGTTCAGTCCATTCGGGACCCATATAGTACCCACATTCCGCCTATATGAAAGTTTATTGGCTTGGCACAAATCATTAACATTGTTAAGGATTAAAATTTCGAAATTGTGCATTAAGTCCCCAACAAAATTAGTGTCTTTCTTAAACCATAATGTAAAACAAAAACAATTTTTAAACCGATTGCTGTGTCTGGATTATAGAATATTTGATAATAAAACTGTTTTTAAAAGGTTCTTTTTTACTAAGATCATACGATTGATTTCAATGTATCTTTCCACATTTTATTTTGTATTTTGTTAAGTAAGGTTTACGGATAGTGACTGCCACAGTTGTATAATTTTTTAAAATTTATCATTTCATTAACA